>NC_000073.6:142944611-143244611 GCF_000001635.26 Mus musculus
TTGACAGATGATAATTTCACTCTTAGGCTGACATAAAAACCTCTCAAACTCTACATTCACAAAGATACAGATTCACTTCCCGGGAAGATGGCATAGGCTGTCACACCCTGAAAAATAATGAAATATAAAGAAACCGATCTCCATTGTATCTACTGGTCCATTGCCCTGTGCACTGCCTCACTTAGAAAAGTCCTGGCTCCCATTGCAGCTGCTGATCCAGACATGGCACCTTCATTAAAGTCTATGGACTGCCCACAGCAGGAAGGAGGACACTGCATGTTGCCTCCTTGAATGGGTCCTTTACTATATATTACTCAGGAAGGCAGCTGAACAACACTTTACAGTTACACAGGGCAGACAACAGTGTACACAGCCCCTTCACTCAGACTATGCTAGGTATGTGAGTAGCAAGAAGACAAGCCACCCAGAGACCCCAGGTAAGGCACACAATCTCTTCAAAGGAGAGGCAAATTGCTCAAAGGCTTTCAGAGATGACACATAATGAAGTCACTACTGTCTTGCTGAGTGAAGGCTTGGTCCCCAGAGCAGCACTCTTGGAATAAGGAGGAACCTTTTGGAGGTGGAACTCAGTAGTGGTATTCCTTCAACCATGACACCTTGCCTCTTCTTCCTTTCTTTACTATTGCTGAGGGGAATATTTCTGATCTGCCACCTGCCCCTGTGGTAATGTGCAGCCTCATCATGGATCCAAAACAACAGGGTTTTCTAGAGAAACAACTGATAGAAGAAATACATAGTAAAAAGTGACGTGTTAGATTGGTTTCCATGATACAACTTAGGTAGCCCAACAATTGCTGATTCATACCAAAGAACCTAAGAAGGCTGGATGCCTCTACAGCCCCAATCTGCTACCAAAGGCCTGGAGGGCTATTGGTCTTTGGTCTGCATTGGAACACTAAAGAAGTTGGTTTGAACATCAATGGAGGAATGTAGAGGTGGCAGCAACGGGATAGAAGAACTTTCTAGCAAGAATGAAGGCAAGCAGGCAAACAGCAACATTTCCTTCTTCTATCTTCCTTTTATCTGGGCTGTCACCAAAAGCTACTGTTCATAGAGTGGATCTCTCTACTTCAATAATCTGATGAAGAAAAATTCCAATACAGGAGTGCCCAGCGGCTTGCCTTTAAGTTGATTCAGTAAGTTGACAATCAAGATTAACCATCACAGTGGACAAAGGTCATAGGCCGAAACCTCCAAACTTGGGAGCCAAACCCAACCCTTCCCTGGATACATGATTGGTTCAGATGCTTGCTCTGTGATGAAAAGCTGACTCACATACCATGAAATTGTGAGTAAATCCCAAGGGAGCAGAGGTGGCTGCAAAGAGGAAAGACACGGCACACCAAGAGTCCATGGAAAACCCAACGATGAGCCAAGGGTCCAGCCACTGGGGTTCAAGAATGAGGCTATGCAAAGAACTACAACATCCTGCATGGCTTGGTTATGGAAATGTGACTGAGGTAAGGGAATGACATTGGTGAGGCACACAGGGGATATTAGGAAAGGACAGACACTTATAACACCACAGACACTTACACAGAAAAACTGGAATCAGGTGGGCTGTGAGTACTCTAATGGGGCCCCACCAACTACTGCACAATAACCAGGAATCTTGATGTGCATATTATGTACAGCAAAGAGGCAGAGACTTAGCTAGTTGTAGTGGAAGTTTCTGTAGGTGAGCAGTCTCAGGCTGTGAACATCTTGGAGGAGGAAGCTACAGCTGCTAGCTTTTGTACACACTGATCAATCATTTATAAACACTGCACTTGGACCAGAGGAAGGCTTTGTAATTTCCCATGGGTCTGAGGCATTGGTTTTTGGCATGGCTGTGCCCCTTTCAATAGTACACATTCACTCAAGGCTTCCTTGGCTCCCTACAGAGAACCTCTCCATTCTCCAGGAGGTCCCTGCCACACTGCATGGCCCCAGAGGTTATAGCATATCTGAGAAGTTCTGAATGTGCCCAGATTTGTGTGCTGGAGACTTAACTCCCAAATCCTTTTGTGGTTATCATTTAGAAGTGGGGGCCTTTGGGAGGTGACTAGGGTTTGGAAGGCTATGAAGGTGTAACTGATGTATCAGGATGTAACTGATGGCTTTATAAGAGAAAGACACTGTGCCTAACATCCTCCCTCTGTCTTTTCACTCAGTGTCATGCCCACATTACTGTGAAACACAAAACAGGTTCCATGCAGGTACAGAGTTATGCTCTTGGACTCCCCAGCCTCCATTACTATGAGTTGGAAATGAGACAACAGGGCAATACCAAGGACATGGTGCCAGGAGGTCCCTTTCTTATGTGTCCTTTTTGTGTCTCTTCTTGTACCCAATTCTAGAGGTACTCAATTTCTTCTGGTGTAACATGAATAGCTTCTGGACTTGTCTGACTTCTTAAATAGGTGAGTGTGACAACACTGAGCTCCCAGTGGACATCTCAGACTACAGATCCCCTTGGATTCTGAGAGCATCTCTTTATAGATTAAAAGGACAGCTGAACACATGCCTATTGAGACTCCATCCATGTGTTATCTGGCAGAGGCTCTGGATGTGCAGGGCAGGTCTGCAGAGGGGCAGGGAGCCAGGTAAGCATTGTGTCTGCTGCTATGATGAAGTTTCCATGAAGACCGGGGCTCATGAACCTTCCCAGGAATGCTCTGCACCTCATGGAGTTGCCTTTCTTCACCAAGAGCATTAGGAGGCTGGCACAGAAGAAAGATGGAGACAAAGCCCGGCTTTAGGGGTTCAAACCAACCCATATGGTAGGTCCTAATCTCCTCTAGGGTCTGAAACACACTGTAAAGCCAGCCTGGCCTGCCCCACATCCATTCTAAATTCCAGAAAGTCCTCGAGTAACTTCATGGATATCCTAGCCTGCTTCAACTGCTAGAACAAACCCTGATCAAATGATCCCAGACCTAGGTTCACAGAGACAGACCTAAGAAAAGACCCAGGGAAGGACCAGGCCAATAAGCCACAGAGAACCCACTCCAACCCTTAGGCAAATCCAACACCTTGGTGTTAGGGAAACATTTTAACAACAGTCTGGCAGAGGAACCAGGCCAGTCCTTGGTCCATGCCTCCCTTCTCCTCACCCAGAAGGCAGTGGTGCCTGCATCATTGCTTAGGATGATAGCAAGAACTAAGCTTTAAGCTTGCTAGGATCCCTAGAAGTGGCAGAAGCTGCTTCAGCTTCCACAGGGACTCAGAAAGCCACTCCCATTCTATCACCAACCTAAGCAGAAGCCAAATGCTTCTCTCCCCCGACCCCGCCCCAGGCTTACAACTCTCCCTGAAATAGTCAAAGTTGAGCTCACAGGCCAATCCACCAAAGCTGAAATTGCAGGGAAGGGAGCAGCAGCAGCCATGAGAATACCAGCACAAGAGAACCCAAGGCCCGTGAGGCCGAGCATCCGAAGAAAAATTCAGCCACACCAGCTTTGCATCTGTGAAAGCCAAATGGGTATCAAGATGACATAGAATCCCTGGGTTGTGAACATGTGTGAGTTCTCCTGGGGGAGAAGGTGTGAACAAATATCTTCTCACTCGGAAAGGCCACCCATTACAGACCAGAGAAAGGATTCCTCGTGAGTCTAGTTCAGCCTCTAAGCTTATTACAGTTACACACAGAAGCACGGGGGACTCAGAGGCAGGTACATCACTGAAAAGCCTAATCCAACATGGGCCATAACTCACAAAAATCTGTGTCACTGGAGCTCCCTGCCCAGCTTGTAGGCAGCGCCTCTAGTCAGTTACTATTTGCTGCTTCTGAACCCTCTAACTTCCCCATCTTCCTGGATCTTACACCACTCCCTTTCTAGGTTCCCTTGCTGTGATAAAACACTGGCTCAAAGCAACTTGGAGAGGAAAGGGTTTATTTCATCTTACAGTTTATCGGGAAGGGAAGTCACAGCAGTAACTCAAGGCAGCCAGCCACTGAAACAGAGGCCATGGAAGAACACTGCTTACTGGCTTGTTCTGTCTTGATCAGCCAGCTTTCTTACACACCCCAGGACCGCTTGTCCAGGTGTGGTACCACCCACAGTGAGCTAAATCTTTAATCAAGAAAATGCACCACCGACTTGCCTACCAGAAAAAAAAAATGGTGTCATTTTCTCAGTTGAGGTTCCTTCTTCCCTGATGACTCTAGCTTGTGTCAAGTTGACAGAAACCTAAGCAGCTTAGGTTTGCTTCAATTTGGAGTGCATTGATACATGCCACCACCCACTGAGAGTGTCCATGCATATCTTTGGATACTTACAAAGGGGATTAGTGGGTATCTTGGGATCCCCCATACTGTGTGTCAGGTTACAGATCCTTTAAAGACTCTCTGTCTGTCTGTCTGTCTGTCTGTCTGTCTGTCTCTCTCTCTCTCTCTCTCTCTGACAGAAGTCAGGCCACACTGCAGCTCTCTGGACATAGTTGATCAGCTGCCTGTCTCTTGTGGTCTTGCCCTGCAACTCAATGTCCAGGACCCCTTGGTATCCAGACCCAAGACAACCTTGAATTATAGCTACTTTAAAAATATTCGTATTAATTCTTTGAGAGTTCATACAATGCATTTTGATCATAATTATCCCCCCCAAGTCTTCCCCCTAATTCCTTAGATCCACCCATCTTCCCAACCCACACCCATCAACTTCCTGTCTAATTTTTCTTTTTAAGACAAGGTCTTTCTATGTAACCATGACTGTTCAGGAACTTTCTATGTAGACCAGACTGGTCTCCAACTCACAGAGATCTGCCTGCCTCTACCTTCCAAGTATTGGGATTAAAGGCATGTGTCACCATGATGTTTGGCTGGGTTTTTTGTTTTTTTTTTTTTTTAAATAACCCTTTGACTCCAGATAGATATTTAGATAGATAGATAGCTGACTCTCCTTCTCCCAGGAGACATCAAGTGTCCATAGCTCTTCAATTAAATATCCCCCCCCCCAACAAAAAAGGGGTTACAGAGTTGGCCCCAAGCTAATGACACTACTGAGAGGTGATTGGCTCATTAGTTGACTAAATCCAAGGGTGAATCTACTGATGAACTCACAATTAGCTGGGCTCTTAGGAGGAGGGGCCTGGATGGGGAAGTAGGTCACTGGGAAGTGTGACTTTAAAGGGTATACTTAGCCTCAGCACTGTCCTCACTCTGCTTCCTGCTTCCCCACCACCTTGACTAGAGCAGGTCTGCTCTGCCACACCCTTCTGTCACGAGGCTGTCTTCCCCCCACCCCCACCCCCCACCCCCACAACTGGCCAAGAAACAATGCAGCCAGTCCCCACCCCACCAGGAGACTAAAACCACCAGCCAAACTAAATCCTTTCTCAGTTGTTTTTCTCAAGTATTTTGTCGAAGCAAAATCACAGAAAGGTGACTAACACACTGCCCAGGGCGCAAACTCAGCCAGTTAGTTTATTTGCTCCTGGGGGGAAAGCTGCTTGCTACTGCAGAGAGAAGGCTCTCCCTGAGGGGGAGAAAGAAAACCATCCAGCTTAGGGTGCCATCGAAGAACAGCCCATCCGGGGAATTCTAGAAGCCCACAAACCTGTGGTGAGGAGTGAGCTGTGCACCCCGGAACCACAGCAGGAGGGGGAGGAGGAACTCTGAGGAGGCTGGGTCCACAGGACATGGAAATACAGGGATAGCCATAAAAACAGACCGGCGCCCCACCCCCATCCTCCTGCACTGACAGAGCTTTGATATTTAACTCTAACGCATATTTAATTGAGATCTCAGAATAGAAGCCTAGAAGAAGAGTGCAGACAAACATCTGCCACTCCAGTTCCAGGGGATTTAATACCATCTATTGGATTCTGCAATCACCTACACACAGGTGGCACACACACACACACACATACACACACACACGCACAGAGAGAGAGAGAGAGAGAGAGAGAGAGAGAGAGAGAGAGAAGAGGAAGAGGAAGAGGAAGAAGAAGAAGAAGAAGAAGAAGAAGAAGAAGAAGAAGAAGAAGAAGAAGAAGAAGAAGAAGAAGAAGAAGAACCAATCTTTAAAAATATTCCTACCATGATACATAAAACAGTGTGATATTATTATCTGGTAGCCATTGATTAAATAACTAAGTTTGTGTTTGCACATGTGTATGTGTGATATTGCATAATATGTTATGATATAAAATAAAATCCAAGGCAAATTTTTTATCAAGGGGGTATAAATAAACCAGAGTTAGGGATGTAGTTCTGTACTAGAGTACTTGCCCACTATGCACAAGATCCTAGGTTCAAAATCTCAAAACAAAACAAAATAGAAAGATTGACTTTAATAAGCCAAAAATGGGAACAAAATGGTACAATAAAAAAAAAATCCATGGGGTCAAGAAGATATCTCAGTGGTCAAGAACACTTACTGCTCTTGCAGAGGACCTGGGTTCAATTCCCAGCACCCACATGGAAGCTCAGAACTGTCTTGTCACTCCAGTTCAAGGGATTTGACACCATCTTCTGGTCACTATGAGAACTTCACACACACACACACACACACACACACACACACACACACACACACACACTACATTATTTTTTCAAGTGGAAAAAGAACTGAGGTTACAGTCAGTGACGGCTAGTATACTTGCTTAGTATGTGCAAGAGTCTTAGATTAAGCCCCTAGCACTGAAAATAATAACTAGGATCTCAAAAGGAAGCTAGCATGTTCAATGGTGAAGGACCACAGTGGTGCTCTCCTTATGATTAGAGAAGGCATGGGGTTTCTCTCTTGCCTCTCTGACTTTACATTTTTCACTGGAAGGCTCAACCAGTATAACATTTTTAAAACATATATATTTTAAGGGAAGAAATAAAATTATCTCTATTCCCAGTGGCATGGATATTATGGATGTTAAGTAGTACCCCACCACCAGAAACAAACAAAAGCTCACCAGGAAACTAAGTGTGTATTAATGTCGAGAACTGAAGCATGTTCTCAAATATCTGTAATGAGCTATTAGAACTCATTTTTCCAAAAGCTCAACTTAGAGCAGCAAAATAGCTATAACAAAACATGTATCACCTATAAAGATTAAAATTACAAAACACTGGGGCTGAGGAAATAGCTTGGTGGTTAAAGCACTTGCCACTCAAGTGTGAGGGTCCTCAGGACCTACATGGTAGCCCACCAATATCTCCATATTTGGAAGGCAGAGGCAGGACATCTCCAGAGTAAGACTAGCTGTATCAGTGAGCTCTGGGCTTGATTGAAAGTCTTGATGAAAAAAGTGAAAAAGCAATGATGGATGAGTCTCCACAGAAGCCTCTGACCTCCAAATGCACACATACATGTATATGCTCACACAGATATACACATATACAAACACACGTGCACACACAAACATACCCATGTACACCCGCACATGCATTTGCACACACAAATGCACATATATGCAAACATGCACAAATACATGTATGCATACATGCAAACACTCTCACACACATGCAAGTGGAAAAAGGAAAAAATACTACAAAAAATATAACATTGATGATAGAAATTAAATAACGGTCTTAATAAAACAGACAACAACCATGGGTGTGATTCAGTTTTAAGATATCAGTCGTTCTCAAGATGATCAAAATATTCCCAAATTGATTCTAAAAATCCCAACATGATTTTCTGTGTGTATGAACCATGAGCTGTTGATAGCAAAGAAAACTCAGAAAGCGAAGGACCCAGCCCAGCACTCACTAAGGATTTCATAGTCACCACATTACGATTATTCCACTGGATCCCAGAAGTGGATCCCTGTAAATGTGATCAGGTGAGTCTGGGCAAGATGCCAAAGAGAGATGATGGGAAAGAATGCTGCTGTGAGACTTTCCTGCGAGGCTCAAACAGATGTCCATTTGCCCCAGATAGGGCACCAACAACAGACCACCAAGTCTAGTCTAGCAAGCCAGTGAATTTGTTTTCTTAGTTTGCTTTCGGTCACTTGATAAACACCATGACCAAAAGCAGCTTGGGAAGGAAAGGGTTTGTATCATGTTACAGTTTGTGGTCAATCTTGGAGAGAAATCAGGGCAGGAACTCAAGGCAGGAACCTGGAGGCAAGAATCATAAAGGATGCTGTTCACTGGCTTGCTCCTCATGGTTGGTCCAGCCTACTTTCTTATAGAACCCAGAACTGCCTGCACAGCGGTTCCACCATCCACATGGATGGGATTCTCCCACATAACCATTAACCAAGAAACTGCACCACAAACTTGCCTACAGGCCAATCTGCTGGGAAGTTTTCTCAGTGGTGATTCTCTCTCCCCAGATGACCCTAACTTGTGTCAAGTAGAAAGTAAAATAAAACTGACCAGCTTGGATGACTTACGGGAATGGCAGCCAGGGGTGCTGTGAAGATGGATGAAGGATTACCTATGAGTGCATGGGTGACTCAAAGGTTTGCATCAGAAAAAAACTATAACTTATAACTAGCTTTAGGGTAGTTATAAGTTCCCATCCTCTCCCTTGCCTTTTAGAGACTCATTCATATCTCTCTGCTATGGGGTTGTTTTGCTCTGTGTCACGAGGATATATAAACGTGAGAACCACAAAGTTCTCCAAACACTGTCAAACATCTACTGGAGAAGCAGCAGCCCAGAGCTGCAAACAACTAAGATAGCAAAGGCTTCCCACCAGAATACCTGTACACAATCCATAAAACAGAAAACTTACATGCTGGATTTCGTTACGTTTAAAATGTAGACGGCAATGCTAAGAAGAATGAAGTCTGGCAAAAAGTGTTCGTAAAGCACACAGCTGGGCCAAGGGCTTCAGCTGGCATACAGAAGAACTCTAACAACAGCAACAGAAAGCCACCATCATGGGGCTGCAGAAATGTGTTGCTATGTACTATGATGCTAAATTCTGTACCTGAATGTACATCTCCCCAGCCCAGAAAATAAGTTTTAAAGTTGGATAATATCTGTGAAAAGATGCCTGAGATGATCCTCTGGCAGTGCTCATGTGCTTGCACGTGCACGCACACACACACACACACACACACACACACACCTGCAAAGCAACCATTGAGATGGCTCAGCCAGTAAAGGTAGCTTTGCACAGGCTTAGTCACCTGAGTTTGATCCCTGGAACCCATGTAAAGGTGGTAAGAGGAAATCGACTCTACAGAGTTATACTCTGACCACCACACACAAGCATGCACACCACACACATCATGCACACCCACAATAATAATCATAATCACAATAATAACAACAACAAATTGCAAAGGGCTTAAACAAACATCCCAACAAAGAAGAGATATGTACGGCAAAGTAATGGCTGCGATGGCATTCTATTTCATCAGATGTTAAAGACGTGAGCTCAGTGCCTTGCTCCTCAGCTGCCTGTAGACTTATGTTGAGGCTGAAATTAGAAGAAATGATGGCAGCTAGCACCAAAAGCTCTAGACATATGCCATTCTTTCCCATCCAGTTTCTTTCACATCTTGCCCAAGCTCAGCTGGCCATGTTTACAGGGTCTACCCCTTAGATCTGCTCTGCTCCATTGATCTAAAAACCTGCCTTTTCATCCAACACTATGGATAGATGGAGAGGAGATGGTAAGGGGTGGGTTTGGGGGTGTCGGTGCCACCATGCAGGATGCCATAAAAGGTGTAGGTCGATTTGTGTGATGGAGTTGGCTCTGCTTCGTGGGGTGTCAGGAGTAAGGGATGTCTGAGTAGGCACTTGTAAATGAACAGGGTAAAGAAAACCATGAGAAGTAGGGAACAAACATGGGGGACTTTGTAATCAGCATGGAGCCACCCATGCCTGTATCTATACTGTCCAAGGCTACAGTCCAACCTTCACGACAGTTCATGTCTGTGCAGGTGTGTGTGCTTGTGTGTCTACCTACACACACATGTTTAGTCTGTGCATGTGTATGCTGTGTATCTATGGGTGTGTGTTTCAACTCGTCTTGTAATTGTGTATGTATCTGTCTCAATGTGTCTGTGTACGTGTTATGTATCCATTTGTCTCTCAGAGAGAGAGAGTGTGTGTATGTGTGTTTGTGTGTGTGTGTGTATGAGTGTGTGTCTGTGTGTATGTATTAGAGTGTGTCTGTGTTTCAGGATGTCTTTACATAATTCTGTGTGTGTGTGTGTGTGTGTGTGTGTGTGTGTGTGTGTGTGTGTGTGTCTGCGTGTGTATGTGTTGGGGTATCTGATTTTATCTGGGTGTCTAAGTAACTTTTCTACTGCTGTGATAAAACACCATGACCAAGTCAACTTATAAAAGGTAGTGTTTAATTTATGGCTTAGGGTATCATAAAGTTAGAATCCATGACCATCATGTGAGAAGTATGGTAATAGACAGGCAATAGCATTGAAATGAGAGCTCACATATTAATCTATAAGAACAAGGCAGACAGGCTGGAGAAATGGCCCAGCTGTTAAAAGCACTGGCTGATCTTCTAGAGAACCTGAGTTCAATTCCCAGCAACCACATGGCAGCTCACAACTGTCTACACTCCTGTTCCAGGGGATATGACTCCCTCACGCCTGCAGGCAAAATACCAATGTACATAAAATAAAAATAAATTAATTTTTTTAAAAGAACAAGGCAGAAAGAGCTAAGTAGGAATGGTGTGGGGTTTTGGGACTTCAAAGCCCACCTCCAGTGGCACACCTCCTCTTCATCCTTCCCAAACAGTTCCATCAACAGGTGACCAAGCATTCAAACAGATGAGCCTATGGGGACCATTCTTATTCAAACCACCACACTGGATGTGTGCATGTTCTCTCTCTCTCTCTCTCTCTCTCTCTCTCTCTCTCTCTCTCTCTCTCTCTGTGTGTGTGTGTGTGTGTGTGTGTGTGTGTGTGTGTAGTGTGTGTGTGTGTGTGTGTGTGTGTGTGTGTGTGGTGTGTGTGTGGTGTGTGTGTGTGTGTGTGTGTGTGTGTGTGTGTGTGTGTGTTTCACCTGCTGACAGGGGAGTCCAGTTGACCTACCTCTTTTAAAAGTGGAAGATCTGTTACAATGGATGGTTTATCTGTCTGATGTTAGTTGGTTGGTTGGTTGGTTGGTTGTTGGTTGGTTAAAAGAAGGCTAGCTGGTTGCCCAAACTAGTCTCCCATGTATCTGGAGTATTTTGGAGTGCCTAGTATGTATCTGGGTGTGTGCATGTAGGTGTGTGTTTGGGGTGTCTGCATGTATCTGGGTGTGTGTATTTATATGTGTTTTGGAGTGTCTCTGTATATATCTGAGCATATGTGTTTTGTGATGTCTGGCATGTCTCTGGGTGTGTGTTTTTAAAGTGTCTGGGTGTATCTGGGTGTGTACATGTACATATGCTTGCTTCAGGATATCTCTGCGTGTATCTGGGTATGTGAATATGTGTG
This sequence comes from Mus musculus, assembly GCF_000001635.26. Taxonomy (NCBI): domain Eukaryota; kingdom Metazoa; phylum Chordata; class Mammalia; order Rodentia; family Muridae; genus Mus; species Mus musculus. The sequence goes on from NC_000073.6 coordinate 142,955,964, forward strand.
TGTTGGTAATGTCTCTGCCTGTGTATGTGTGCATGGTGCACCACCACGGGGTCTTTGTGCCTGTGCCATTCCCCTGCTCATGAAGAAGGGAGGGGCAGCACTTGGCTGCCTGGTGTCTTGTCAGCAGAGCCCTGGGGCTGAGGGCTGGGCTTGAGTGGCCAGGGCTGGGCCAGGCGTTTCCAGCTTCAGATGAAGCAGAGCAGAAACAGAAGCTGGAATCCACCCCCAGTGGTGGCCCTGCCCAGAACAGGTTCAACCTGAACCAACCTGGTGCTGCTTGGGGGTGGGGTGGCTGCCACCACAGGGGAAGGGGAGGCCAGGCCTTAGAGGTGGTGCTGGGCTGTGTCCAGGTCTGTTGCCTACTGCCTGTCATCTCTCTGTCTGTCTTGCTGATCCTAAGTTCACCAGACCCTGAAGTCCCCAAACCAGCTGAACCCCCGGACCTCCCTGACTCTGCCTGTCAGCTCTGCACAATTCCAAGTTTCCTCTGGGGCAATTGACTGTGCCCGGGGCAGGTCAACTAGCCTATCCTACCATCACCAGCCACTCAAGTTCTATTTCCCACCTACAGGTACCCTATGTCCACTCCAGATGTGCCCTGTCTCCAGGTTGTTCTTGGCTGAGCTCTGGAACCTAGATACTAGGTCATTAACAACTCACAAGGGTTCATAGAAATTTTAGAAAGGCCAGTGATCCCCAATATCTCAGTCCAGAGCCAATATGGTAGGGAGGAGGTGCCCTACTAGTCTGTGTGTCCCAACCTACTCGACCCATCAACGCTCTAGAGAATAAATGACCTGGCCTCTTCTTTTAAAAGTAGAAGATCTGTTAAGGTGATTGATTTGTCTGTCTGATGTTGGTTGGTCGGTCGGTTGGTTGGTTGGTTGGTTGGTTGGTTGGTTGGTTGAAAGAAGGCTAGTTGGTTTCCCAAACTAGCCTTGAACTCCCCATCTTTGTGCCACAGCCTCCTAAGCACTAGTACCACTATGCAAGTGAATCTGCCTCAGAGGTTAATCAACCAGGAAAGATCTCTTTGACCATTAGGAATGAGGCATCTCAACCAGATGCCTGTTCCCAGGCTGCAATGAGAAGCCAACAGCATAGGCCAATTCCCACCACAGGACTTCCCAGCAGCCAAGGATGGGTGATAAGAACCAAAATGGAGCCCATCCATTGACCAGTGTCTCTCAACTCATACTTTCTGGCCATCACCCCAATGCCCTAATATCTCAGATGGAAGTCAAGCCCAGTAACTACCTACAGCTCTGCTCATGGGCTCTCAGTGGCCATCTTTGATTGAAACTCAAGATATCCCTCTAGCTTTATCCCTTTTGGGTACCAACATAGAAAACGTCAGGAAGACTGGGTCGATTTGCACTAGCCCAAGAAAGGCCTGTTTATAGCATCGTCTATAACAGTTGAACCAAGGACCATTGTCAGAAGCAAAGAAGAGGGTAGAACTTTATGAGGTCACCAGTGGTCATCTTTAGAGACCACAGCAGTTAATGGCTTGAAGGAACATGTGTGTGCTTTGTTCATGTGAAATTCAAGAACAGCCCCTAGGTGTGGTAACAGATATCAGAACATGGCAGGATTGGGGCCAAGTCTCAGGGAAGCCTGTGGCTCTGGAAACATTTGGTGTGGTGACTGAGGGATTGTCCAAACATAGATGAATGAAGATTTCATCAGTGTGCACATCAGACTCCTGCTCAGAAGGATACCTCAAATGAACCATGTCAGCCATTTCCTGACCTCCCCGAGACTTATAGATCCAGAGTATCTTGGGAGAGGGGTAATGGTAATGGCAGGCTTGTGTCCCTGAGACAATTGACTGAGGGCACACTCATGGGGTGGGGGTGGGGGTTGTAACACTGTCCCCAAAGAGGCCCTTGCTTCAGAGTTTGGGAGCCCCAAACGGATTGTCATGTGTCTTGGGCGCCCCCTAGATTAAGCCCAAGGATCATGCCTCAGTCCAGCCCAATCTCCAATCTTCATAACCCCTAGGGAATCCTCTAGTGTCCCCTCTTCTTTTACACCAGAGAGACAGTCAGAATGTAATAGCTTTAGGGAGGCCAACAGGGTTCCAGTAACCCTGACCTCAACAACAGGGTGGATACAGATGGCTGGGACAGGACATTGGCACAGGTCTGAAACTTGCACCTCTCCATTCCACTTGCTCTCCTTCTACTACACCTTCCTTCATCCACAGGCCCAAGCTGACCATGGCCTCTAGGGTTCCTCCTGCCCAGCTGCGCAGGTGACCAAAGCTCAATCTGCTGCTCCCTCAGCACCTGGTATCCCCAGATAGAAGGCAGGGTAAGCACATTAGAGAAAGAGGAATAGAAGGATGGGTAGGTGAGGAGTGAGCAGGGCCCTACCAGACCCTGCCTTTTGGATGGATGGAAAGGCGTGCCCACACCCAAACTTAGCCTCTCTTCTAAACTGCTCTCTAAGAGTACATCTGAGGGGCTGGGATGGAGAGAAAGGGCATCTCTTGGAAGGCTGGGAGGAGGAGCCCTCAGCAAAGTGAATGTAAAGTTGCATCATTATAAGATGGCTCTGCCAGGGTGAAACTGGGGACACGCTGGAGATCCAGAATGAAGGAGAGATGACTGGGAATGTGCTGGAGATACAGAGTGAAGGAGGGATGACTGGGAATGTGCTGGAGATACAGAGTGAAGGAGGGATGACTGTCAGGAAAATGCCAAGACAACCCCAGCACTCATCCACTCCTTAACCCTAGACTGTAAGGAACCTACAGCCTTTCCTAGCCTCTACAGCAGTGGTTCTCAACCTGTGGTTTGAGACCCCTTTGGAAGTCATATGACCCTTTCAAAGGGCTTGCCTAAGACCATCAGAAAATAGATATTTACATTATGATTCATAGCAGTAGCAAAATTATAGTTATGAAGTAGCAATAAAAATAATTTTGTGGTTGGAGATCACCACAACATGAGGAACTGTATTAAAGTGTTGCAGCATTAGGAAGGTTGAGAACCACTGCTCTTGCCCAATCCTAGGAACTCAGTTCTACCAGCTACAGGCCAGCTATAGAAATCACATTGGTATTCAAGAGGAAGAAGGTGACAACCAGAGTGGTCCGGGGGAAGACAACCAAGGCTCAGCCTCCACACCTGTAAAATGGGCACAGGCAAAGAGTAAGCAGGAAACACCTCAAGCCTGGTACCCCAGCAGGGTAAACTGAGGAAGAAGCTCTCTGCTCTGAAAACTGGCCTCTAAGCACCCTGTTAGTTCTAAGCATGTTTAGAGAAATATTGACTAGAGAAGTAACCAGGATCCCAACCAAGTCCCAGGGGTGGTCAAGGCTGTCACCCCCGATGGGAAAGTCAGACTAGCTATACACAGAGTGGGCTCAAAATAGGAAAAAGGACTGGAGAGCCATCAGACACATGTGTTGTGCACCCAGGCGTCCATGTCAGTCCTGAGAAAACTGTCTGCCTGCCTGGCTGCCATAATCACGTCCTTGAAGTCTTGGCTTCAGACTGGGATAAGAACCCCAGACACTATGCTCACCTGACCCTCCAACTACATTTTTACGCAAAGCTGTCTACCCTCAGGCCTCAGTCCTACTGTCTGACAAGTAGGTCTCTACTTTCTGTGCCCACCATGCAGGAGGGTGTGGTTTATAGAATAGCCAGCCTATGGGCACAATTGGATGTAGTTAGGGAGGAGCTAGGCCATAGGTGTAGTTGGATATATAAAATCCAGCACAGATCTCCCCAAACCTAGCTTATAAAACAGCTGTTGTCTGAGTTAAAGGCCCCACCCTCCAGCCTACAAAATGCATTCAAATAAGAGACAAATATTTGATGCTCCAAGATACGATCCAGTCCAGCCTCTACCACTCCCCGGCTTTCATTTGGGTATTAATTGCATTCATTTTGGAAATTTGCATGTTTATCAATGCAGCCAACCTCTGGGGGACTGGACTAAGCCTGGGGCTCCCAGGCAAGCACCAGGTGCAAGGAAGACAGGGTCATTAAGAGCCTAGGGCTGCCCCCACCTCCCAGATAGCATCACAGCACAATCAGCACAGTGAGCCACAACACTTAGAGGAACGGGCCCAAGGGACAAGCTACAAGGAAAACTGCAATCTACCGACAGGTGGGGGAGGTCAACATCCCTGTTTGAATGGTTCCCAACACCCCATAGCTGGAGCCAGGGGTACTGTCACCTGTCTGGAGCCACTGTCACATGATGTCACAGCTAGAAAGGATCCTTCTTAGCTATGCAACCCCCTGGGGGAGGAGGGAGTCCAACCTACTCTCCTAAGCTCCATCTTGCCAGGCTGGGATATTAGAAAGTAGCTTTTACTCTCTGGTCTGGTCATAGACAACCTAGTCTCAGGGGAGATATCTCTCCCATGGCTGCACAGAAACGCAGATATCTCTGTCCTCAGTTCTAGTTACCATCCACCAGACTTGACCAAAGAAGTACCTGCTTCTCCAGGGTAGGATAGCAGTGAAGGAGAGGTGTGGCCTCAGATACAGCTATGTAGAAGGACCCGCCCTTCCTGTCTGATGGGGGCTACACTGTTGCCTATACACACACACTTGTCAGCTGAAGCCACAACCACCGGATCATCCAGAGTACTGGTCTTTTAAAAGGAGGTCACTAGGGTGGCCTTGCTCCATATGACTTGGGTTCCTTGTAAAAAGGACCAGAACACAGGCACACAGGCAATGATCATATGAGGACACAAAAGAAGACACCATCTGCCATGTAACACTTTGTAACACCTCTACCTTGGACTTCTAGACGCAGAGAAATATCCCTTAGGAGATGCTAAGGTACTGTCCCTGGACCCCGGGTCCAGCTGACTCACCTCGGCCTCTGCAGCTGTCATGCTCCTAGGTCCTTCTGCTGCTCCGCAAATGTGCCCCCGCTCCGGCATTAGTAAATGGGCCAGCTTTTTCCTGGTCCTGGTGGTATGGGCAAGCAGCACCCAGCTGGATGTCCACAACCCTCTCTGATAGGCTACAACAGAGTGTAGGTGCCCGGGAGGGGTGGGACAGGGGGTAGAGAAACGGGGGCTGGCAAGCATACCCTGCCCTGCTTCCTATAGCTGAGTGGCCTTGGGCAGAGTCACTCTGGGGGAGTGTCAGGTGGTCCCTGCCCTCCGGTAGCTGGGACTGCACATCTGGGAGCCACCTACGCATCTGGCAGCTCAGAACTCTGTGGACTACTCCAATATGTAAACTGGAAAGGGTGGGGGAAGGGAGCAGAAGCTCATAATCTCAGCAGGGGTCCTGCTAAGCATTTGGTGGTAGGAGGCAGGATTCTCTGCCTTCAGGCCTCTGGCCAATCACCTCCAACTTGGAGCCAGGGAGGTATAAGGCCGGACCAATAGGGGCAGGAACCCATAGGTTCTGGCGACCCGGAACAGGAATCAGCCCTGAGTGGACCATACCTACTTTCAGTCCATCTCTTTCCTCTTCATCCTTTCCTTGTGCTCACCAAGGAGAAGATCTGAGGTGAAGCAGGGCCTGGTGGTCAAGGCAGAGTTACCTCTTCCAGTCGGCCTTTTAGGGAGTCCTTCCTGAGCCCCGAGCACCTGGCTCTGGTCTCCAGGCTCAGAGCATGGGCCTTTTCCTCACATGCTTGGAAGGGGTTAGAGTGTCCTAGAGGTCTGAGCTGGGTCCTGGCTCCTCTCTAACTGGCAGACCAGTCCCTCTACGTAAGCAGAAAACAGCAAACATCCAGTCCCTGCCTCAGGCAGGCATAAGGGGTGTGTGGCCTGTTCACATGGAGTCTTTCTCTGGGTACCTATGGCTGTTAGATAGGGTAAAACCCTTCAAAGAGTCCAGGAGGATGTGCCCCCCGGGGAGGTTGGAACTTTCTGTGTCTTTGTGCTGTGTCTTCTCCCTGGCAGCATCCTCCACCCTCCCCTAGTCACCTGCCCTTACAGCCTAGACCCCATACAATCAGCTTCTGGATCCTTTCTTCCTCTCTCTCATCTCCTCTAGGCTCCAGAACAGAAAGCCATTCCCCAGGCCCTCAGAACTCAGAGCCAAGCCAAACCAACCACTCAGACTGAATCTGAGAAGCCACTCACCGGGCCAGACCCCTCTTTCAGGAGAGCAGAGGCGGCAACATGCACCTACCCAAGGGCCTACCTGTGCTGTGAAGCCTCCAAGGCCCTCCCTGTCCTACAGCCCCTACCTTCGCTCTTGACAGCCCTAGATCAGGGCCCTTCAGCCTCACTCCACACTAGGTTTGCCCAGCCTGTCATCAGGCCAGTTACTTCTGGACACAGACGTGCTGCTTTGGTACCCACGTCTCTGAAGGTCACCAATCTTATGAGAAGGGAGGGTGTGTAAGAGTAACAGGGCCCCATTGACAAAAGTGATCCATGTCACATCCCTTCTGCTGCTGGACATGCCTGGGTGTCACTGTCTACAAGGGGCTGTGGTCTCAAGAGGGGCAGGAAGCAAGTGATATGTGGGGTCTCTTCACACGGCAGTTCTGTGGGTGATTTGAGGACCAGCTTCTTAGGCATCAGACCTCTGCAGCCCCATGGGCCCCACAGTATCCCTATCTTGAAATTCCTGCTACTCTTACCTTTGACCCCTAGTGGGAGGGTGAAGGTCAGGAGACTCTGGAGTATACTTGTTCAATAAGGAGACATTGTTGCTCTGTTTGTGTCCAGTCTTGCCACCCACACCATAAAGTCTCCTAGTTAAACCCAGAGCTGAGCAAGCTCAGTGTCCAAGGACCACATTTCCCATTCAAACCAGAACTTGGCTTCAAAGGCAGGAAAGAGATGAAGTAAGCATGAAGAGTTAAGGGACAAGGGACTACATCTATCTCTCGGAAAGAGACTTCCCTACATCAAACGGACAACTTCTTATGCTGAAGATATTGACAGGAGAGCAAGGTCATCCCAAGTCTCTCTTTGTCGTGGCTGTTGTTTGAGACACAGTCTTACTGTGACACCTTGGTTGACCTGGAACTTACTATGTAGATCAGGATGACCTTAAAATTCATAGAGCCCTGCCCCCCCCACTCCACCCTCAGTGCTGGGTTTAAAAGCATGTGCCACCAAGCCTGTCTTGTCCTTCTCTTTCCCACCAGTAAGCAAGGATGGACAGTACTGGCACACTATGAAAACTACTGGACTTTGGCCATGAGGTACCTCTGGGGTACTGGGAACTATGTCCTGTCTTAGTTTCTGTATGCTAGCTAAATGTTCTGGCATTTGCACGTCTAACTGGCATTATGCAACAAAAAAGACAGATGGCAACAACATGCATGCCACTTATTCTGGTTGGTCTTTTATACTTGAGGGTGACCGATTTGGGAAACTACCACCTTTTTGAGATACCAAAAAGGACTTCTCAAAACTCTTCTGTCGAAGTCTGTAGTATGTTACAGAGCCTACATGTACCCTCCTGTGCTTTAATCCTCCCGCAGGGACTGACCCTGCACCACGACAACAGAACACTGTATGTGACAAGGGAAAGGTCCCCACATGTTTACGATGAGTAAAATTGTTTCTCAAAACATTTTGTTTTGTTTTGTTTTTTAGAGGTCATTTTGTTTTCTTTGTAGCTCTGGTTGTCCTGGAACTAGAGCTATAAACCAGGCTGATCTGAAAATCAGAGATTCGCCTGCCACTGCCTTCTGAGTGCTGAAATTAAAGGTTTGCACCACCATACCCAAACATCTCAAAATATTTTCAATGGGCTGGAAAGATAGCTCAAACATTTAAGTACTACAAAAACATGAACACATGAGTTTGACCTCTGCACCCATATAAAAACCCAGGCTTTCCAGGCAGCCAATATACCCTATAAATGAGCTTCAGGCCCAGTGAGACCCTGTCTCAAAAGCTAAGGTGCAGAATAATTGAAGACGCCCAACGTCAGCCTCTGCCCTCCACACATTCACACATGCACATGTACTATACTTATACATGCATGCATGCACACACAAACATTTTCAAACTATGGATGGAGAGCCCTTGGATATAGAGAACCAACTGCCATTAAATGGCTCCTTTCCTGACAATGGCATTAAATTAGTGAGTGCAGGACAGAAAGCACCAAAGAAAGAGAAGCTTTGCATTTTAAATCCTCTCACGCTACTCCTTTGCCCTTTTAGAGTAAGACGTGGGCCTCAGCCGGCTTCCTGTCACTACAATATAAAGACTTGAAATAATCAGTCTGTGAGCTCTGACGTTTCGGGCCACACAGCATGATGGGGACACATGGCAGGAGAAGGCTGCTCAAAACCAAAGAAAGATGACGGACAGGAACCTGCTGAAACTCCACTTGCTTTGCTCTGTGCCTCAGACATTTCTCAAGCTGCCCTGGACAGCCTGCATATTGCAGCAGGAGGATTGTTTCTATGTCCCTGTAGAGCTCAGGGTTCTGGGACTCTAAAGGCTGATTGATAGCTGGGCTCCCAGGACTGCCTGGGCCCCTTTGGGAAGACAGTATCTGGGGAGTATTGTGTCTTCAATGGTGCTGCCCGGGAATGAAAGACACCTTGAGTAACATAGCCTTGATTGACAGACTAACCTAGAAGCTCAGCTGAACCCTGGGGTATCACAGGACACGTGACTACCCCACGAGGTCAGCACTATATAGACAGATGGATACAGTTCCAGACTTCTGCTGTAGCCTGGCCAGCCCCTAGACTGGTATACAAAGGACACATTATCTGTCTGGAAGCTGGCATCCACCCGAGATTGGTCTCCCAGGTGTGGTGTCTATGCTTCGTGTGGCACGTGATCCCTGGGACAAATTGCTTCCAAGAGGCTTAAGAGACCTTGCAAGTTTGGTGTTTAGACATGGGATGGACCCTGGTTCTATACATCAGAAAAGAAACGGTGCCACTGGCTGGCAAGCTGCACTTTCATCACCATGGGTGATAAAGGGTTTCCTTAGGCAAGGAAATTGTGCAGTCTGGAGATGCTTCAAAACCACGTGGAGGAAGACAGCAGGGTGGAGTTGCAGAAGCCTCCTTAAGCCACAACCCGGCTATGGGCTTAAGCAGTTTCTTTCACTTGATTACCCATGAGCTGGTACATGCCTCTTGCCAATAGGCTCATCTCCAGCAGAAAGTAAGTTCCCTAAGGTTGGAGTTTCTGTCAGACACAGCAGTACACCCTCAGTTCCTGAAGCAGAAGGGTTCCTTTGTGCCTGGGTTGTGTATGCACCTACTCATGCATGAAGATCGGAGGACAACATCAAGTGTTGTTCCTCACCTTCCACCTTGTTTGACATAGGAGGCTCTTGTTTTTCCGTTGTGTGTGCCAGCCTAGCTGGCTTGCATACCTCCTGAGATTCCCCTGTCTCTGCCTCCCTTCTTTCCATAGGAGCACCGGGATTACAGATGTGCTTTATATCCAATTTCTCTGTGGGTTTTGAAGAGTTCAATGCGGGCCCTTATACTCTCACAGCAAGCACTGTCACCTACTGAGCCATCTGCCTTTCCTCCTTCCTAGCCCCCATCCTCATCCCTACCCCTTTGAGCTTGGACTGTCCTCCTATCTCAGTCTCCTAAGTGTTCAGATTACAGATGTGAGCCAATAAAGTTGTTTAATGAAGACTTCAGAGATATCCCATAATACAACAGGGGCACACCATTGACACCACTGGGAATTTATGGACACAAGGGAGCTCACGCTTCCAGCAACCCCTCCATTCCCCATAAGCCACTTTAAGAAACAGGAAAGAAATCAGGGGACAATTCAGGTCCCCTAGTTCAGTGAACACACTGGCTGGCAACGGGCTCCTGGGAAGAGGGTGGCCCTCCCTCAATGGCCTTGCCATGCCCCATTTTGTCCTCTAAGGCAGGTCCACTCAGTTTTGTGGCTCCAAGCTGTGCTTGGCCTGACCCCAACTGAGCCTGACCTTCATCAGAGAAGCTGACAAGCTGGGGCCAAAGTTACAGATTCAACTTTGACCCTGGCTTTGGGGTTCTGGGTCCTGCAGGGAAGGAGCCCAGCTATCATAATACAGATTGAGCTTCTTGTATACTGCCTTCTGTATAGCCACCACAGGTACCTGGAAGGCATCTGCTCCATTGCACAGCACTTCCTGATTCCCATAGCTCCAACGGTTGTGCCCTGACCACTCCCTTCTGAAGGGATGCCTGAAGCACCCTAAAACCACCTGGGGATCCCCTCAGCCCCTCCCAAACCCCTGCAATAAAAGGGAGCTTTGGACACACGGAGACTTCAAAGCTTCGGAGGCTCGGGGGTCAAAGGTGGAGCCAGGTAATATCTTAGCAATCACAGCTTGGCTCCCTAGGCTAGGGAACTTGTGTGGGGAGTACTGAGGAAGCTTCCAGGTCTTCCTTGCTCACTAGAGAATCTTAAAGTAAAGATCTATCTGCAGGGCCTCACGATGGCCACTGACCCTAGCAGTCAGCACGGGTGCCTAGCACACACTGGCTGCAAGCTCATGGGCAGGTTATCCAAAACCTGGGAGGGAGCTTTAAGCTCAATACCATTTGCAAATAAGGCAATTTGCCAAGGGCCACCCAAGTGGTAAGGAAGAGAGACCTGGGCCTAGAGATGCCCACAATCCAGAGCTCTGCCTTCAGCCTAGCACCCTGCACTTGCCCCTCTTACACAGATCCTTCCCAGGGGAGAGCCACCCTGGAGGGCAGACACAGGCTCACAGACAGCTACCTTGCCTTCCTAGGTGTCTGAATTGCTTTTCCATCTCTGGAGAGATGGCTAGAGTAGGCACCCAATACCTTTGTATCCACCCATGCAATACAGGTCTCGAGAGAAATCTGGGCTAGTACTATCCACCCCAGCTTAGACCGCACCTGGGGAACAAGGGTGAGACAGATGCAAGGTTGAGAAGGTACAAGGCACTGCAAACACCAATGAAAAACAACTTTTATAGAATAGTACACTTTGCAACAGCAGGGTTCCCACACTGGCCAAACATCAGCGTCAGTATAGGCTTCAGAAGAGGAAGAAGGGTGCAGCCAGGCATCTTGCCCTCAGGGCCCAACCGGTCCACACTTTGGCCAGGTTGGAAAGTTCTAGACAGTGGGGGTGAGGGACAGAGGTCATCTTTATTGTGCTCCAAGCTTAAGGATCCTTTGTATAAAAATAATTCTTCATATTTTCAGTAGAGTCCTACAACAGTTCAAGTTAATTGATAAAAAGTAGATTGTCATTGTAAAAATCTTTATCCTGAGAAATTTCCAAGTCCTGATGCTGCAAGGTCCGGAAGATGGAAGATGTCATTCCGCGGCGTGGAGGCCGAGCAGAGGTCAGTCAGCACTTGGCATTTGGTCAGGCTGCACTAGACAGCATGGGTAAGGCATAGGCCCAGGTTTCTTGGGCTAGAAGCAGGTAGGTCCACCAGGAGTCACCCAGGGATGCAGCTGTGAAGAAGATAAAAGGTGTCAATGTGTACGGACACCGCCCCACCTCCCAAGGCGCAGTAGGCAGTTTCGTTTGCTTGATTAGTTTTGGAGTCTCAACTCATGGGTGCCTCGATCCGCTCAGAGGCGCCGACGGGGGCGGGGCGCACGCTCAGAACCTGCCCGCCGTGACTCAGGGGCCCGCTCCAGCCGACTCACTCCGCACCCCGGCCTAGGACGCGATTTGCAATGCAAACTCACCCCGCCTCCAGCACCCGACTCGGCCAGGCTCTGACAGCACTGGGACCTCGCCGGCCCGGCCCTGAGGCCGCTCCCCTCCCCTGGCCTCCCCTTCCCCCACCCACAGCAGAGCTCTGAGAGGAAGTTTTGCAATCCCGGACAAACAAACGCCGGTCTTGCTCAGGCTTGAAAAAGGTTGAGGAAAAATGAAGCGTGCGCGAAATCCAAGTGATCGCCCCAGCTGAGTCCTGGCTGCACAGGGTCCCCGTGGCGCTAAGTGTCAGGCCCGCCCACCACGTGTCTCCCTTACTGCTTCGCCTCCCCGCCGTCCTGGAACTTACCTTAGGGGGGTGGGATGCTCAGTAGCCCCCTAACCAACTGGAAAAGTCAAGCAGCTCCTGCTCCATCGGGCTTAGCTCTCCCTCGCAGCTGCTTTCCTCCGACGAGTAGGCGGAGCGCGGGGAGGTAGGCTCAGAGCAGCCCAGGCGGTCCGGGGACGGAGACGTAGAGGCGCAGGACAGAGACGCGCTGGCAGGGGAGGCAGAGGGCTGCGCGCACTCATCGGACGGCGGAGTAGCGGGTGTTAACAGCCCCCCAGCGAGCGCGGCACGCACCGCGTCGTGCTCTGCGAGCAGCCGCTGCAGCGCACGAATGTACTCTACCGCGGAGCGCAGCGTCTCCACCTTACTCAGCTTCTTGTTGGCGCCGCCGTGCGGCACGTGCTGCCGCAGCGCCTGGAAGCCCAAGTTTACCAGCTTTACGCGGTTGCGCTCGCGCTCATTGCGGCGTGCCACGGCAGCCGAGCTGCTGCTGGCCTCGGTTGCTCCAGATCGCCGCCGCCGGCTGCAGCGCAGCAATTCCGGAGACGCTTGTCTCCGCCGAGCAGCGCAGGCTCCAGCGACTCCAGACGAGGTGGGCATGAGTCTGGGCAGCGCGCCGCCGTCCATCAAGCTTGCATTCAGCCCCTGGGCCCCTGCTACGAGTTCTGGTGCGGCACAGGAAAAGTGCTCGCGAGGAACCGGGTGCGGTGGGAAGTGGACGTTTGCACCTTCACGGGCCTCAGGCAGGGCACTGCTGCAGGACTCCCTAGGGCACGCGTCGCTGGCCTCCTGCAGTCCTGGGACCCCGTACCAGTCAAGGTCTGAAAGAGTAGGGAAGCGTGGTACTCTCGTGTCCCGCGCGTGCTGTCAGGCGCTCCCCAAGTCTCCCTTTACGCGGCTCAAGCGGCTCCTTTTTTTTAAAAAGTATAGATAACTCTCCTCCGCCCGCCACCGCCTCCTTTCTCACGCCCTCCTTCCTTCGCCTCGCCCTCCCGCCACGCTTCACCCTCCCCTTGGCGTACACATTCTGCAAAGCTGACACCGTGCGCTTCCACCCCCACCCCTCCCGGGTGCAGTTCATGGCCTACTGACGTGCTTCCATGCTCCGGGCAGATGCTTAGCTTATTGCGTCCTCGAAAAATCCTCGAGTGCAGATCCCGAACTGCGCTCCGCAGGTCCCGCACACTCAGGGGCTGAGAGAGGGTCCGAGAGAGGGTCCGAATGTACTCTACAGGCACCTCCACCCGTCCTGGTGCTCAGCCCTTAAGCCCCAAGAGCTGCCAGGTCTCCGCACACCTAGCGCTTGCAGCCGGATGAAGAACCGGACCAAGCTTTGCGGTGACCAAGAGGTAGGAGGCAGAAGAGCGCGACCCCCTAGGGTAGCACGAGCCTCAAACCCGCACCCACGTCCCTCCCCCTGGCGGAGGAGGCGGGAGCCGGGGTCTCAGCCAATCTGGGATCGCCCGTTTGGCCAATGACAATTGGCGCGGTCCTATGCCGGGGCCAGAAGGAAGCGTACGCCTGGCGCGTGGCTCCAGAGATGGGGGAGTGTCTCGCACAAGGCTCCACGCCCACTCCGCCCCACCCTGCTCCTCCACCAGGACCCGGTGTCCACGCATTGCAGGAGCACACCTGTGCCCCTTGAGTGTGAGAAGGGCTTGAGGAGTGGTTCAGACCAGTAATGGGAAATTTCATGTTCCTGGGCACCTGTACCCATTTAGCCCCTCATGCACACCCCATGCCTCTGTGTTTTCAAGAATCCCCAGGACCGGTTGCCCTGACCTGAGAGAATACAATCAAGTCCACTCCTTTCTCACACTGTCACCCATCTGCACCTTACAGCCAGCTCTCCAAGTCTGGGTCTCTTTTCCTAATGGTGAATCTACCCAGACTAGTTTTTGTTCGGTTCCTGGACTTTTTGTTCAATAACACTTCTTCGGATTCCAGCAGACCTCTCAGTCCCATCCTTCCCCTGAGGCCGGTGGAGGGAAGGTTGAAGGGGAAGGGAAATGCACTGACCTTGTCAAAGTCTCAGTTTTGCCCCATTGTCCCAGAAGTGTGCTCTCAAGGCCGTAGCAAGCCCAATTTTTCCCTCAAAGGACTAGGTAGGTGCTTGGGAGCCAAGCAAGACCTATAGGGTTCAAGTGGTCTATCCTGTGGGTAGTAACCTGGAGTTACTTTCTTTGTAAATATCCGACTGGGGGAGGGCTACCAAAACCAGGCTTCTCTCTGCTTTCGCACTGCCTTGGAGCATGTACTGCCAGTGTGGGGCTGCCTGCAGGTTCCATGACTCTCCAGGATTCGTCAAGGCTGTATCATCCTAATCCAGCCTTTTGATAACCTTGCTGTGGGAAGTGGGCAGTGAGTCGAAATTTCCCGGGTGTCTGCTAAGAGCACTTGGATAAGTCTAGTCACTTCTCTGCTGTTTGGAGCAATCCAGTTGGTCTGGGGAGATTGTTAAGTAAAGCACTTGCTGTGCAAGTGTGAGGACCTGAGTTCAAATCCTCAGAACCCATAGAAACCCAAGATGCCAAGAAGAGAATTCCTTCAAACTTCCAGGCCAGCTAGCCCCAGGACTGCAATAATGAACAACAACGTCTATCTTAAACAGGCTGGAAGGGAAGGACCAACATCCAAGATATCCTCCAACCTCCATACACACTGCTGTGCTCATCCTTGCACACGCAAGCATGCACACATATACAGAAGAGATGGAAACAGTTTGTATCCTGGTGCCCTGAGGAGGTTTGATCTGCAAACCCTCACTGTACGGAGACCACTGCTGCCCTGTTTCCTCCCTGCCTTTCCCTAAGTTGTTTTTTGTACTTTTCCTCCATTTAGGGGTGGTGGTGGGAGAGTCTCCTGAAGCTTAGGTTAGCCCTTAATTCACTACATAGCTAAGGATGACTGTGAACTTCAGAACGTCTATCTTCTTCTTATATCTCCAGATAGATTATAGGCATGCACCGTCACACTCATTGTATGTGATGCTGGAGATGGAACCCAGGGCTTCATATATGATACATGCTAGACAATGTGGTGCATTCTAGGCAATCTAGCAACTTAGGTACATCACCGTGTGTCTGTGTGTGTGTCTGTGTGTGTGTGTGTGTGTGTGTGTGTGTGTGTGTGTGTGTGTAAAGACTCACGACTCTTTCAGGGGTCTCACCATATTTCCTTCCTCTCAGGCTGGTACATACCCTACTTCTATAAAGCCAGCATCTCATCCTACTCAGCACCTTTCCCACCTTGGCCCCTCCCCCATCCTGGCCCTCGTACTTTCTGCAAGCCCAACCTACCTTCCTCAGCTTAAAGGTGACAGTTCCCTAGGGATTGGCGTCTCCCTAGGTGTGCCCCTTCATTTCTTAACTTCACGTACCCACATCCTCTAACCATCCTGGTGGCAGTTCTCTTGCTCCAGAAGCAGTTCTCCCCTGATCATAAGAGTTTCATACATCTCTTTTGGGGGGCTTGGGCTCTGGCTCTATCCTTAGCCATGTGATCTTCATTTAAATGTTTTGAAACAGCCAGATGTCCATCAACAGACAAATGGATGGATAAAGCATGAACTGACTCAGAAGGAAATATTGTTCAGCCAAGAGAAGAAATAAAACACTGACTGGCATCATGGTGTTGGTAGACATGAGTGAGTGAAAGAAGGAAAAACCGAAAGACCACATATTACATGATGTCATTTACAAGAACTGTCCAGAACAGGCCAATCCACAGAGACAGAAATAGACACGGGGACAAGAATGAGGGGGAGGTACTGGCTACAGGGTATGAATTTCCTTTTAATCACAATGTTCTAAGGAGCTTGGGGAAATGGCTCAGCAGATAAAGTGCTTGCCATGCAAGCACAGTGGCCTGAAGTTGAATCCCCAGAACCCATGTAAAGCCTGGCATGGGAACACATTCCTGTAACCTCAGCATTGCTATGACACAATGGGAGACGGAGACGACACTCACTGTAAGCTCAAGGGTCAGTTAGCTTAGAATACACAACAACAACAGAGAGACCTTGTCTCAGAAAGGTAGCAGGCAAGGACTGATATTCTGGAGAATCTGATCTCCACACAATCTGGACAATTGGCTATGGCACATACATGCACACAAGCTGACTATGCTACAGTTTACATGGCTGTGGTTTAATGGTTCAATGAAGTGTGTGGTGCATGATTATGTCTCAAAAATCAGCTGGAAGATTTTGACATGGCTTGTGCCCTGCCTGCTCCTTGGCACCTCTCCTTTGCAGGGGTCATTTATCCCTGGCTGTGTGACTCCATCCTTGAGCTTTCAAGCATGGGGCAAAACAGCTTTTTCTGAGGACCTGTTAGCAAATCTGTCATGCTTTGCAGGCTATACAGTCAGTGTCACATGCTAGGGAGCAAATGCTGCCACAGACATTACAAAAACACCATAAATGTTTCCCAGCAAAAGAAGTATAGACACTGTCTGGAACTTCTGGTCCTGTTTATGTACTACAAAATGTTATTTTAATGTTGATGTGTGTGTGTGTGTGTGTGTGTGTGTATACATGTTTGTATGGATGTGGGTGCATATGTATACTGTGTGCATAAGAGTATGTGTGTGAGTGTGTGTGGTGCATACGTGAACTGTGTGTAGAAGACTGTGTGTGAGGGTGTGTGGATGCATATGTATACTGTGTGCATAAGAGTATGTATGTGAGTGTGTGTGGGTGCATATGTGCATTGTGTGTAGAACAGTGTGTGTGAGGGTGTGTGGATGCATATGTATACTGTGTGCATAAGAGTATGCATATGAGGTTGTGTGAGTGCATATGTACGCTGTGTGTAGAAGAGTGTGTGTGAGGATGTGTGGGTGCATATGTATACTGTGTGCATAAGAGTATGTGTGTGAGGGTGTATCGGTGCATACATGCACTGTGTGTAGAATATGTGCCAGAGGACAACCTTGGGTGTTGTGCCATTTATCCTTTTGTTGTTGTTTGGGTTTTTTGTTTGTTTTGTTTTGTTTTGTTTTAAGACAGGGATTTTTTTTAATTTATTTTTATTTTTTATTACATATTTTCCTCAATTACATTTCCAATGCTATCCCAAAAGTCCCCCATACCCTCCCCCCCACTTCCCTACCCACTCATTCCCATTTTTTTTTGGCCCTGGCGTTCCCCTGTACTGGGGCATATACAGTTTGCAAGTCCAATGGGCCTCTCTTTCCAGTGATGGCTGACTAGGCCATCTTTTGATACATATGCAGCTAGAGTCAAGAGCTCCGGGGTACTGGTTAGTTCATAATGTTGTTCCACCTATAGGGTTGCAGATCCCTTTAGCTCCTTGGGTACTTTCTCTAGCTCCTCCATTGGGAGCCCTATGATCCATCCAATAGCTGACTGTGAGCATCCACTTCTGTGTTTGCTAGGCCCCGGCATAGTCTCACAAGAGACAGCTACATCTGGGTCCTTTCGATAAAATCCTGCTAGTGCATGCAATGGTGTCAGCGTTTGGAAGCTCATTATGGGGTGGATCCCTGGATATGGCAGTCTCTACATGGTCCATCCTTTCGTCTCAGCTCCAAACTTTAAGACAGGGATTCTTACTGGCTTGTATCAGGGGCTCACTAGCCAGCTGGTGCCAGGGATCCTTTGACTCTGTCTTCCCAGTGATGGGATTACAAGCTAGCATCCCTGGCTTTTAGAAGTAGACTCTGGAGTTCAAAGCCAGGTTCTCATGCACAGCCAGCACATGACCAACTTAGCTATCTCAGCCTGAATTTTTACCTTTTTTAACTGCTTTAATGGTTTAAAATTTTAAAATCCAATATTTATTTTATGTTGTAGTGTGGGTGGTTTGCTTGCATGTATATATGTGCAGTATCCACAGAGGCAAGAAGAGAGACTCAGGTTCTCTGGAACTGGAGTGGTTGTGAGCTACTACATGGGTGCTGGGAACTGAAGCTGTGTATACTGGAAGAGCAACAAGTGAAACTGGGTCCTCTGGAAGAGCCGTTAAGAACTAGTGTTCTTGCCGGGCGGTGGTGGCACATGCCTTTAATCCCAGCACTTGGGAGGCAGAGGCAGGCGGATTTCTGAGTTCAAAGCCAGCCTGGTCTACAAAGTGAGTTCCAGGATAGCCAGGGCTATACAGAGAAACCCTGTCACAAAAAAAAAAAAAAAAAAAAAAAAAAAAAATAGAACCACTGAACCATCTCCCCTACCCCTTTAGCTTTGGGACAGAACTAACGCAGGCAAAGCTTCTGGTACAAGCCACAGTTTTTATCCATGTGACATGTGGACTGAACCTCAATGCTCCACAGCTTCCCAAACTTAATTCATGGCAGGCTGATCTTGTCCTCCTTTTCCCTCAGCCCATGTCACTCCCATGTTTCCTTCACAGGGAAGTCTCCATACTCATGACATCAGTACCATCTGTCTTCTTTCCCTCTAGTTGTCCATCTGTGGCCAGACCTCTTCTCCAGCTAGATTTCCACTCTGCCCTTGGAGGATGCCCCACGTCTACTCTGGATTCCTGAGAATGGAGTTTGCCTCCCACTCTCTGAGCTCCATCTCCAAGTAGGGACAACCTGGACAAACCCAGTCAGATGAGACCCAGCCCTTGGCATTCAGTCTCAGCTTTCCACATGCTGTTCTGAGAGCCATCTGCCTGTGTGGCTCCCTTGTCCATTCCATCCCCTTGGGAATGGCGCAGACCCAGCCATCTTTCAACAACCTCTATCAGGTGGCTCTGAGGCACTCAACAATGGAGTCTACATTCTATAACATGCCTGGGTCTCATGGAACAAAAGGGGACACTCCCCAAGTTTACTGGTGAATGACAGGCAGAGGATCAGCTGGCTCAGCATAGATGGCCTACCATTATGACACCCTGAAACCCTCACTGACACCTTGGAGAGACAGCTTGGTTCCAAGCCATGCCCTGGAAGTGGACAGTGCCACTGGGAAGAAGCCACTTGGCCTGCTAGTAGAAGACACCTTTACCAAATCATCAGACATTGGACCAAGCTGCCATATATACAACAGCAAATATTCTAGGGTGTCCTTACCGATGGCAAGACATCCTGGAAAGCAAGTGTCCCAAGCACAGGCTAGATGCAATAAAGGCAGAAAGGAAGATCCAGGTGACATGTAGCTCACTCTGAAGTCAAAGAGAAACAAGGAAGAAGGACTTGAAGGAGGGCTCAGTCAGTAAAGTGCTTGCCATGCAGGCAAGATCTCCAGAACCCTCAGTGCTGGGGAAACAGAGACAGGTGGATCCCTGGAGCTTGCAGGCCCTAGGTCCCAGAGAGACTATGCTCAAAAGCCTCACTTTCAGAGAAATACACCTGAGTTTGATTTCTGGTCTCTGTGCATGTGCGTGCGCACACGCACACACACACAAACATGTGTGCACATACAAATATATACACACATATACCTATATGCAAACATATACACATATATGCACAAACATGCACTTGCTTCTGTGTGCACATGCTTCTTTTATGTGCACATGAACACACACAAACATACATAAATACACACATATACATGCTACAAACACACATATGTGCATATACATACAAACATGCACACACATATATAAAGATCTACATACATATACACACACACAAACATATACACACATAGATACACGAACTTAAATGTCCAAACACAAATATGCGCACACACACACACACACAGGGGGAGGGAAAATAAGGGAAATAAAATCAAAGTTAAAAAGAAAAAGGAGCTAGAGAGATAGCTTAGTAGTTAAGAACAGTTATTAGTATTGCAAGAGGACCAGAGGTCAGTTCCCCATACCTATGTAAAGTGGCTTACAAATTCCTAACACTCTAGCTCTAGGGGATCCAATGCCTTCTTCTGCACTCTGTGGGCATCCATATGTACATGTGTACACACACAAACACACACACACACACACACACACATCCTATAAATCTTAAAATATATATATTTTTAAGATTTACGTTGCAGTGTCTAATACCCAACTGTCTCAGTAACTTTTTTCATTTCTGTGACAAAAGAAACTATGTGGGGTGAACAGTATCACCAGTCATAGACAAGGTCAGCAAAAATATTACTGTGACTGGGTTTCACAGGCTGAAGGTGAAGTGGCGGCACAGGAGGTATTTACATGAGCGAAGACAAGCCCTAAAGTTCTGGAGATGAACAAGAACGCCAGCATCTGGAATGGAAAATGCACCAGTGGCAAATTGGATGCTGTGAAAAGAAAGGTTAATGAATTTGAAGGCATAGAAGTGGGTGGCATCCAAAGGTCAGCACAGACAGGCACGGTGAGGAGAAGCATGGTGCCAAACACACTCCTGAATGAGAACAAGAAATTAGGCAGAAAATACAACTGGAGAGGAAAAGAGCTGAAAAATTTCCAAACTAGATAAAAATCATAAGCTCACAGATCCAGAGAGCTCAGCAAAATCTGAGAACAAAGAAGATACATCGCAATCGCATTATGTGAAACCAGGAAAGGAAAAAACATTCTTAGTCAGAGGAAAATGATACATATGCATACATGCAGAAACAATCATTTGTATGCAGAGACACTAAGAGGAGATGACACAATACTCATACATCTGTCCACAGCAGCATTTCTTAAAATAGGCATATGCAGAGCAAGCCTACATCCACTGGTGGGTGAATGGATAAGCAGAATGTAGTTTGGCCTATTCTTCAAAATGAAGGAGAGAGTGGGACTGAAGAGATGGCTCCGTGACTGCTACTCTTGCAGAAGACCTGAGTTAGGTTCCTAACCTCCACTTGATAGATCCCAACTATCTGTAATTCCAGTTACAGGAGACTCTATGCTCTCTCTGGTCTCTGTGGGCACTTCATGGGCATGGGGCACAGACATACAGAGGCAAACCCCCCATACATATAGAAAGAAATAACTCCCTTTTAAAATGGTGTAGGGTCATTGAGATGGCTCAGTAGGTAAATGGTGCTTGCCACCAAGCCTGACAATCTGAGTTAGATACCAGGGACCCATATAGTGGAAGAAGATAATCAATTAGTTGTCCTCTGACCTTGACATGTGTGTTGTGGTACACATATACACACATACCTAACCAACCAATCAGTATAATTTTTAAAGGTGAAGAAGGTCTGGAGATGTGACTCGGTGTGACGCATGTTTACCTAGCATGCACTAAGCCCTGGGTTCAGTCCTTGACACTCCATAAACCGGCACAGTACTCATGCCTGTCATCTCAGCACTCAGAAGATGGAAGCAGAAGGTCATCCTTGGCTACTTAATGAGTTCAAGGCCAGCCTGAGATATGTTAGTTCTTTTTTCAAGAAAAGACAGATAGGAAGGAAGGGAGGGAGAGAGGGAGAGAGGGCAGGCATCTAGCCACATGTGGTGATGCATACCTAAAATCCAACACATAGGAGGCCAGGGCAGAGGATCACAAGTTTGAGACTAGCCTAGTCTACATAGTGAGGCAGAAGAAAGAAAGAAGAGAGAGGAAAAATGTGGGAAATTGATAGGCTTTTAGGACACAATACTCAATGCAAAAAGCTAATCACAAAAAGGACAAGCACTAGAGAGATGACTCAGTGGTTAAGAGCACTTGCTCTTCACCCAAGTTTGACTCCCACCCAGCACCCGCTCAAATAGCCCACCCTCATGTACAAGTCTAGTTCCATGGGGACTGACAGGCCCAAGTAAAAATAGATAGGTAGATGGATGGATGGATGGATGGATGGATGGATGGATGGATGGAGTAAAAATAGATAGATGGAAGGAAGGATAGATAGATAGATAGATAGATAGATAGATAGATAGATGATAGAACACAAAAAATAAATTTTATTTACTTATTTTTATTTTGCGTTTTTTCTACAAAATAAATTCTACAAAAATAAAGGGGGAAGGTACCATGTGACTCAGTCTCTATGAGGTCCCTAGAGCCATCATATTCAAGGACACATAAGGTGGGATGAGTACCAGATAATTGCCTTACTGTTATGCCCAAGTGTCTGACAAGAAGCAACTTAAGGAAGGAAGCGTTTGTCTGGCTCACAGCACAAGGGCACAGCCAGGAGCACAGCTCATTGCAGTGGTGAAGACTTAGCAAGCAGGATCCTGAAGCACCTGGTCACATTGTATCTAAGTCAAGAGGCAGAAGGATGGATGCTGGCACTTGGCTTCCTTTCTTTTTAGTCTATGAGGAACTCCAGACTTAGGAAGGTGTTACCATATTCAGGGTAGATCTTCCCTCTTGAGTTAAGCATCTCTAGAAACATCATGGACCCACAGACAGATAGGGAGTGTTTCCTAAGTGATTCTATACCCTGTCCAGTTGACAGTCAAGATTAACCATCACAATAGATGTGGTGGGGCAGGGGCTGAAAGAAGGAATTGTACTTCAGGCTTAATGGACCGTAATTTTGGAAGGTAGGAACACTCTGGAATCAGATGGCAGTGATAACTGTACAGCAATGTGAATTTGTTTGTTTGGTTTTCCCTTGAACTCTGCACCTTAAAATGGATAAGATGCTATGGTTTGAATGTGAAATGTATTGAACACTTAATTCCCCAGAGAGTGTGTTTTGGGATGTTTTGTGCCCTTTGAGAGGTGAAGTCAGTTCAGTTGGCACAAGTGGGTCACTGGAGGTCAAGTCTTGAGTTGTATATTCTAGCTCTGTTCACTTCCTGTCCTATCTCTGCTTCTTAACTGGTAAGAAGTAAAGGACCACCACATAGCCCTCCCTCTGCATTCCATTCCTCTTATGATGGATTGTATCCCCAGAATTATAACTCCAAATAAACAATTCTCCTTTAAGTTGCTTCTATTAGGTATTCTGTCAAAGCAACAAAAAGTAACTAATACAGAATACTGGTACCAGAAGTGGGGCAGAAGTAGTTTCTGTGTTAAACCTGGCCATGTACTGCACAGGCTTTAGGGATTGGGTTTAGAGGTGGACATGGTTGAGTTTGTAGTTGTGAGCTAACAAAGCTCTAGAATACTGTAAGAAGAACTCACTGGGCAACTCGAGTTGGGAGCCCTGAAGACCTGAATGCCCATAATAACTTAGACACCGAAGACTGTGTGCATGTGGTTTCAGAGAATAAGGACTCCATTAGGAATTGAGCTAAAGACCATTTGTGTTACATTTTGACAAGGACTGTCTTTATTCTTAGTACTTGAATATGGCTGAATTGAAAAATAATAGAATAGCTGGGCGATGGTGCTGTACTCCTTTAATCCTAGCACTCAGGAGGCAGAGGCAAGTGGATCTCTGTGAGTTTGAGGCCAGTCTGGTCTACTGAAGGAGTTTCAGGACAGGCAGGGCTACATAGAGAAACCTCATCTTGAAAAAATGAAAATAATAATAATAATAATAATAATAGACTAAGTTGTTTGGCAGAGGACATTTAAAGATAACAAAGTGGTTATTTTTTCTGTATTTACTAAGATTTACAGTGAGAGAAAGTAAAAATCAGGGTAGAAAGGTATGAAAATGTGTAGCATCGAATGAAAGGAGCAAGAATGAATTTATGGCTGCAGATAAAGGCAGCTATGGACAAAGCAGCACTAATTACTAAAGAAATTAATTCAGTAAAAGAGAAGCCAGAACTCTGTACTTGGACAATAGAAAAGATATATTGAAGGCAAGACCGCACCCATCGACCTACAATGTATAAAATGTAAATGTACTGGAAAGAGAATGCTTGAATAGAAAGGTGGCCACAGTGTCCCCTCTTTGTTTTAACTATCTAGGAAGTGTTTTTCCAGGATTATGCTGGACAGACACACAGAGGTCACAGCAGGTGTGGTCCAAGGCTATCAAGCTGCATGTAGAGCTGGCAACAGAACTTGGCAGTTGTGATCTCATAGAGCTGGTTTTGCAAACATGCAAAATTGAAAAATTATTAGGTCACAGACATTTGCCCCAAGGTTCAAGAAAACCACCAACTATGTGTGGCAGGATTGGATTCTCTTCAAGAAGTACTTTAGAGACTATTATGTGAAGCTGTAAAGAGGAAGCCTAGATTGCATTACAGGCTTCAGGAGGTTAGATATACCAGAACCATGGGGGCTCCACTAAGGAAAGCTGCAAGTACTGAATGGCGTCAGGCAAAGTGAGAGGGGCTGGGGAAGCAGGGCCACCCATGGCTGTTGGACCTCAGATGGTTTTATCATTAGTCCTAAATGCTGAACATGGAGCTACATGGTTGTTTTTCAGGTTGGACTTCAGTCTCTTCTTGCTTGGTCCCTATCCCTCCCTTTGGAATTCGGAGGTTTACTCTGTGCCATTGTGTGTTGGAAGTATATATGAGAAATAGTGATCCTTATTTTATAATAAGAGCACTCTTATTTCACAATGAGAACACTGGACAAGAGTAGGGTCAAGGCTGCTTATTTTGCCCAGCCTTGGACATCAACATGGTCCCAGGAAGCAGCCCAGACCAGGGATGTCTGCATGGTCATTAGTGGTAATGTGAGCCACGGACGTAGACATAGAACCATACTGCCTCACAGCCATGGACCCAGACATGGCCCTCAGTAGCAGTATAGGCCGGAACTTCACCAAGACCCCAGGTGGCAGGGCAGGTTACTCACAACAGGCTATTCCTCTTCACCCTCTTGTCTCCAGTTCCATCTCTCTTCATAGTGCTCAAATGGTTCTGCTACTCTTTCTCTCTCATCTGTCCACCACATACATGCACATCATAGCAGCCTCTGGATGTCCTCTGCCTGCCCGTGCCATTTGGCTTCAAGATATTATTGTTTAACAGTGTGAAACTTATTTTTTATCTTATTTTACAGGGCTTCACAGTTAAGAGATTGCCTTGTATGTCAGAGGTGATGCTATACTTTGGACAACAAAACTGTAGGGACTTTAGAAACATAGTTCATTTTATATTGTGAGACGGCCGTGAATGAGCCTTGGAGCCCAGAGGTAGAATGTATGGCTTAAAGGTGAAATGTCCCTTCACAGACTCACGTATGGAAACATTTGGTCCCCAGCTGTTGGCACGGTTCAGGGAGGTTGTAGAACCTTTGAGATATAGGGACTAGCTGGAGGGAGTGGGTTTCTGAGAGGTAGATCTTGAGATTGATAACTTAGTCCTTCTTTCTTTTTGCTTGTTCATTATAAAAGATATGGAACCCTCCCCATCACACCCCAGGAAAACAGCTGAAAGTCACTCCTGCCATTACTCCATGACAGGCTGTGTCCTCTGAACTTGTAGCTAGGAAAGCCAAGCACTGGCTTTAAGAAGTTAAATATGATTTACAAAAGCCATATTGATCAAGGGAAAAAAGAAAAGGAAAGGAAAGGGAGGGGAGGGGAGGGGAGGGGAGGAGAGGAGAGGAGAGGAGAGGAGAGGAGAGGAAACTCACTAGGCCTCAACAGCAGGAGTGAGTGAGAACAGAACCACAGGCCCATGGATCAGAAACACACATCTAACTTTGTGCCATTAATGTATCAACTTAGCTGAAATAGGAATATTTCCTGAAAGACACAAACTAGCAGAATTTTCATAAGAAGCAGATAAACATGATAGTCCCATATCTACTCAGTAAATTAAATTTGTGGGCACGCAGTTAGATTTTTTTTTTATCAACTTGACACAAACTAGAGTCAACTGAGAAAACATCCTCACCAGGCTGCCTGCTGGCACATCTGTGGCCTCTCCCCCTCCCCCTCCCCTCTCTCCCCCTGCCCCTCCCCTCTCCCCCTCCCCCTGGTCCTTCTCCCTCTCCCTTGTCCCTCTCCCTTCTTTCCTTTTTTGCTTGTTTTGTTTTTTGAAACAGTGTATAATTATGTAGACCAGGCTGGCCTTGAACTCACCGACACTAGCCTGCCTCTGCTTCCCCAGTGCTGGGAATAAAAGTGTGCTCCCCTACTCCTGCCTGTGGGGCACTTGTTTAATTAGTGATTGATGTGGGAGGGCACAGCCCTCTGTATGAGGTACCACCCCTGAGCAGGAGTTTGTGTTGTATAAAGAAGCAGGTTGAAGGACAGACCTCCCTCAAAATTAAAACAAACAAACAAACAATGGCACCAATAATTATTCAGTCACAGATACTAACAGCACCAAATTTTAGACATCCTATGTCTTGCTTCATTTTCTGTTACCATATGATAAAATCCCTCAATGATGCAAGCTAAAGGAGAAGTGTTTATTTGGGCTCACAGTTCAGAGAAGGTTCATCGTGATGGGGACGACATGGAAGCAAGCAGGAAAGAAGTTGGTTAATAGCACTGTATCCACGGTCAGAAAGCTAAAGGGAACAGGAAGTGAGATTGGCTATAAAGCCTCAAGGCCCATCTCCAGTGATCCGCTAACTCCAGCAGGGCTCCCTCTCCTAAAAGTCTTACACCCTTCTCAGTGGGGGGGGGGGGGCAAAGGTTAAAAATATATGATCCTGTGGGGGGCATTTCACACTCAGATTTTGCTTATATGGTTTCATTGTTTAAAGCCCAACCCTTGGCTTGGGACAATCAACTACGAAAAGAGTTTGAAGGGCAAGTGAAACAAAGGTGTAATCTTCATAAAGAAGCTCTTCTAGAACTGCACTTCTTTTTAAATTTTTATTGTGAAAATTCCCATGTGTCCACAAAATGAAATAATATATCCACCATCCAACTTAAAAAAGAAAAGAAAAAGAAGGCAGTTTGAGTGAACCATATGGAGCAAGCCAGTAAGCAGCATTCTTCCATGGCCTCTGCCCCAGTTCCTGCTTCAGGTTCTTAACTTGAGTCCTGACCTGTCTTCTCTGTGACGGATTGTAAACTGTAAAATGAAATAAACCCTGTCCTTCCCAAGTTGCTTTTGGCCACGGTGTTTATCACAACAACAGAAGGCAAAAAATAAAGCCGACCCATCCAGAAAACCTTGAAAAGGATGCTGTAGTGAGAATTATGGTTTCTTTTTAAAAAAAAAAACCCAGTTATGGTATGTGAATATGTTTTTTTAATCCCAGATGTGGGATATGGGACTGCTTCAGATTGCTCCCAGCTGACAACTATGATTGGTCTCATACTCTACTCTAGAAGGGCCATGATTTTTGCCAGCTGCAGATAGCTTATGACTGGAATTCTGGGGACTCTTGAGAGGGTATAAATGTGAGAGCCCCGAGAGGGCCAGGGGAAGCTGCTGCTCCCCTGCTGCTGCACTGGTTGTAAAGTGGTCAAGAGCAAAAGGACAAGAAGAAGAAATAGGATAGCCTGACGATGAAGACTGGACTAGCCTCAAGGAACTCAGTGCCCTAATCAGCAGGAAGTAGTCTAAAGAAGTCTACACCCCCATTCCTCTCTAACCTTTCTCTCCTACCTAGTGTTGGAGGGTTGGAAGGGATTAGGGTAGAATAAGGGTTGGAAGGATGGTAGAGGTATAAGAACCCAATACAGAAGCCCCCAAAAGTATGCCTACAGATACAGCCATCCTAATTGTCTTAATAACGCCAGCATGGCTCAGATCCCAAAACCAGATAAACCATAGTCTTTTGTTCCTCGTAGCTGTGGATGTAAGAATTCTAATAGAAAACTTACCCAATCCAAATCTACCTATAGAGTGTGGTTTGTCCTTGGAGTGCAACTGTTACTTTGCATTTAAAAATGAACTTGATTGGGGCTGGAGAGAAAGCTCAGCAACTAAGAGAACTGGCTCCTCTTACAGAGGACCTACCCGGTGGTTCACCACCAGCTGTAATTCCAGTCCCAGGAGATCTAACCCCTCTTCTGGCCTCCCAGGGCACTGCACATACATGGTGTACATATAAATACATGCAGGCAAAACACTCATTAACATAAAATAAATAATATATACATGCAGGCAAAACACTCATCAGCATAAAGAAAAAACCCATGATTTCTAGAAACTTCCAGGTTCTTTATACTGTGAAAATGGCATCTTCTCCAGGTTGCCTCCTTCTGGATGCCTCCATCACCTTCCAGGACTCACTTCTCTGGTTGCTTGAATACATCTTTTAAAGGACTGGTACAGTGGCTCTTTCTGAAGCAGATCTCTGTAGCATGCCCTAGCTAAGTGTGCCTGAACTTATTTTTTATTCCATCTGCAGTTAAATCATAGTTACAGCCTATAAAAAACTCACGTATGGACTGGGGAGAGTGCCCAGTCAGCAAAGTGCTTACACAAGCACGAGGACCTGAGTTTGATGTCCAGGATCCATGTAAAAGCCAGATGTGGTGCAATCCCCGGGCTGGGGAGGCTGAAACGGGAGGACCCCTAGGGCCTGCTGGCCAGCCAGCCTTGCCAGATTGGTGAACCCCAAGTTCAGTGAGAGACCCCATTTCAAACAATGAAGAGGAAAGCCATCAAAGAGAAACTCATGGACCTCAGCTTCCACATTCACAGATACACACACACACACACATACATGCACATACATGCACATGCATGTATACCAGCATGCACGCATGCACATACACCAGAACTATAGAACTTATTTTCCCACATCTAGCACTGTGTGTGTGTGTGTGTGTGTGTGTGTGTGTGTGTGTGTGTGTGCATGTATTTGTATGGTGAGAGGTACATGCTCAAGCCCATGCTCAAGTGCTACAGTGTCAGAGATTACAGTGGAGATCAGAGGATAACTTACAGAAGTTGGTTCTCTCTCATCATATGGGTCCCAAGGCTCAACCCTGGCTCTCAGGTTCAGCAAAAGCACCTTAACCCGCTGAGCCTTCCTGCTCGCCCCAGCATTATTCTCGAGGTGCAGAGTGTGTTTGCTGGGACCAGTTTAGAACTCTGACAATGTAGCACTCTAGCATGTGTGTCCTCTCTTGTCCTCCCAAAGGTACTTCCCTGAGCTGCCTGAATCCTGGGGTGTCTGACTTCTCCAGGTATCTCCTTCCTGCTGGTTTCCCTCTTTCTTTCATGAGCTCCCGCACCTGGCCTGCTTTTCTCCCATATCCAGCTCCAGCCCCAGCCTATATTCTTCCTGAGCTTCTAGAGCCATGTTCTTAACCTGTGTCACGACTACCACAGGGGTTGCATATCAGATATTCACATTACGATTCCTAATAGTAGTAAACTTTCAGTTATAAAGTAGCAAGGACATAATTTTATGGTTGGGGGCCACCACAGCATTGAGGAACTGTATTAAAGGGACACAGGATGAGGGAGGCTGAGAACTCCTGCTCTGGAACACTACCACCTGACCACTCCTCCTCCTCACCCACCTCTTCACAGCCCCCCACATCAGGTTGTCAGTGGGCCATCTTCTCTACAACTAGATCCCCTTGGTTTCTCTAATGGCCATCTTAATGCTACTTCTGATGATGGTCTTCCATGATAAGTCTCCACTGGGACCACCGCGTGGCTCTGTCCCCGTCAGTGATGCTACCTGGTACAGTGTGGGGGGGGTTAGAAGGTTGCTCCCTTTCTCAGTCATGGAGCTGGGAGCTCCGGTCCCTGGTCAACTTTGAGCACTCTGCCTGGCCATGTGCATGGAACAAGCTAGGATGCAGGTCCTCCTGACTGGGGAGTGGAACTGGGGTTCATCTTCTCCCACTTCCTTTTTTCCCATAGTTACAACATACTTACATTCTTACTGCTTTTCTCCACTTCACTTTCTTTTCTTTAAAGTTGTGTGAATGCTAAAGAGCTAGGGACACAGGGAACAGGGCTGGGGGTCAGGGCTGAGAAGAAGCTACAGTCTGCTGGGTCCAAGAATATAGTCAGGGGCAAGTACCCACAGCATGGCCAGGAAAATGGAGACATGGTTGGGCACACTGAGGATGAGGGAGCCCCATGTCTTATCACAGAGATAAATGACAGGCAATGTCAGGGTAGAGCTTAGAACACTCACCAGCGACTGGGCCGGAATCACAGAGCTCAGGATTAACTTAAGTTTGTTTTTATCTTGGGATCCGTCAGCATTTAGCTGGATAAAGATGCAAGCATGTAAATGAGGATATGCATAGGTTACCAGTCGTCATTTGGAAAAGCCTGGGTTGTTGATGGTCAAACAGCACACCTTAAAATCTGTGTGCAGGTGCTCTCGCGCCTGTGTGTGTGTGTGTGTGTGTGTGTGTGTGTGTGTGTGTGTGTGTGATGTGTGTTCGGAGAGGTCAGAGAACAACTTTCAGGATGTACTTCTCGTTTTCCATTTATGAGTTCCAGGTGTTGACCTCAGGTCATCAGGGCTGGTGATAGGTCTCTTTACATGCTGAGCCATCTCACGGTCCCCTAAAAATCATCATTTTCTGATAAAAAGGGAGAGTTCCTTACAGTGATACTAATTCCACCAGCAGGCAAGAAATACCTGAAATGACATCTCAGAAAGTGAGTGAGTCAGGTGCAGGGCACTGTCAACAAGACAAAGGAGCTAGATCTGAGGGACAGCCGCCTGCTGGACACACTGGGGACAGGGATTGTCCTTAGCTTCAGGGTAAATGACATCACAGCAGTTGACAGTGGGTCCATTCTAAAGGTAGTCTATTGCTTACTTTGTCATGGAGAAGGAAAGGCTGGGTGGTTTTTTGTTTTTGTTTGTTTTGCAGCAGAGTGTCAGCTAATAAACGTACAGGGAGGGATAGGGTTAGAAAGCCTTCACTTAGCAATACCATAATACTGAAGTAGCCCAAATAGGTGAAAATGCGGTTGTATTGGGGCCCTCAGGTGGCTCAGGGCTTCCCAGTGGGTGGATGTCCAGGGGAAAGGCAGCACTGCAGTGAAGAAAGCTCCTGGCTACAACTTTTATCCAACACTCAGTCCTCCCTGTGATTCCTTTTGGAGAGTGATGAAATGGGCAGACCACACGTGCCTGTCCACTTCCAAGACCTGAAAACAGGACGTGATCTCACCCAGGTGGAACAATAGCCTCCCGGCAGCCGCAGCAGCAGGAAGCCAGCAAGGCCCGAAGCGTCCAGGGACCTGAGAGGCTCCCTTGAGAGGGCTCCAGAGGTGGGAGATACCTGGGGGGAAGGGAGGAGGCTGAAGTGGAAGTGGGGAGGAAAGGAGAGGAGGAGGGGGGAGGAGAAAGGGGGAAGAGCGAGGAAGAGGAGGGAAAAGAAAAGGAGAGGAAAGCAGAGACAAGAAGGGAGAGGAGAAGGAGAGAGCAGAGGTGGGGGTGGAGGGAAAGAGGAGGAGGAAGGAGGGAGAGAAGAGAAGGGAAGAGAGAAAAAGGAGGAGAAAAGAGGATGGACAGAGAGATTGGGAGAGAAGAGAGGAGGAGAGGGAAGGGAAAGAGAGAGGAGAGGAAGGAAAGAGCGGCAGAGGCAGTGTGCTGCAGATCCCCGCAGTGCCTTTGAGACACTGGCAGAATGTTCATCCCCACCTGTATACATGACCTGGAAATTGTGTCATTACAAAACTAACATTTATCATAATGCAGCAAAAGTCCTCAGGAGTCTCTCAGGTCAAATGCCGCCTTCAACAGCTCTGCTGACTCCTTGACCCCCAGTAAAAGCCTCTTATAGGAGGAAGGGTTTGGGGTTCTGTGGTTTGAGTGTAGCTTAAATTCCTCTCAAAAGTTTCTGTGTTTGAGGCTTGGTCTTCATTGTGGCTCTGTCAGAGGTCCTGGGGTCTTTAAGATTCAGAGCTAGTGCCGGGGCAGTGGTGGCACACACCACTTTAATCCCAGCACTTGGGAGGCAGAGGCAGGCAGATTTCGGAGTTTGAGGCCAACCTGGTCTACAGAGTGAGTTCCAGGACAGCCAGGGATACACAGAGAAACCCTGTCTCGAAAAACCAAAAAAAAAAAAAAAAAAAAAAGATTCAGAGCTAGTATCTCTAGGACAATGTTCTTGGGAGGGATTAAGTAGACGTCAAGGATACCAGCTGGCTTCTCAAAGAAGATTGTTGTAAAACAACCACCAAAAAACAAAACAAAACCAACAAACAACAAAGCAAAACAACAAGATGCGCTAGCCCAGGTAAAATGCTTGCCCCACAAGCATGTGGTCTAAGTTCTATTCCTGATGCTCACTAGAAAACCAGATCCAGTGTATCAGGCTTGATATCAATGCGCTGGGGAGACAGGTGGGGGCCCCAGGGCTCACTGCACAGTCAATTTAGCCTTATCTCCTCCAACTTGTGGGTTTCAGCAAGACACCCTATCTCAAACCAGAAGGTGACTGGCTCCTATGGAATGACAGACAGCAGAGCTTGATCTCTGACCTCTGCAAAGGCACGTGCACAAACATACCCCTAAAACACATAATCCTGTCCATATTTGCTCACACACACACACAACAACTCTGACCCCTCCCCACTCTCTCACTTCCCATCTCACCTACAGCCATCGTGACACCATCTTCACCAAAGCCAAACTGATGCAATTTGTCATGCCCTTAATCTCTTTTCTTCCACTTTTCCCAGATTCAGAAGTTTTAACATAGTGAGAAAAAATGGGCCAAGACAGGGTTGGACACTTGTCCTAGACTGAGGTGAACACAAGTGACTATGATCCAGGGGCATATTACACACACACACACACACACACACACCACACATACCACACACAGACAGGTTTGCACACATACATAAATATACATGTGCCTGGGCACATACACACATGCCAGGCATGCACACATACATAAAACCATATACACATCTATAAATGCCTACACACATGTACATCACACACACACACACACACACACACACACACAGAGTCTTTAGAATTTGGTTGTTTCTGGCTTTTCCTCCCTGTCTTTAGAGGTTGGGGAATGGGACCACAGTCTAGGTAAAGCCACCATGCTGCCCACCACTACCAGTAAAAGATGGTCATCCTACTGGCTGTGTAGCTAGATTAGATGAGGGAGGGATGAACCAGGAAGCATGGAAGAAGACTGCTATGGGAAGGTGAGCAGAAGTGATGGCCTGCACAGGCTTGGGGAAGAGGTATGGAGGGAGCACAGAACATTCTAGACACTGCCCAGAGAAAGAAGCCTACCACAGATACATAGGGTATAGGATTCCTCTCCTGAGAGTTCCCAGGAGACTTCAGGTCTACAGAGATAGAAAGCAGGGTCGGATGATGGGGGCTGAGAAGGGACGGAGGATCCATTTTTTTCAGAGACAGAGTTTCTGTTTGGAGGATGCGCAACAGATAGTGAATACCGCCAACCTATCATTGAGTCACAGCAAAGATGAACAATTCAACTGTGTGCTTTACCACAGGGCACAGAGTGTCTGTACAGGTTGCTGGGGACTGGATGGGGTCTCTGATGATCTCGGGCTTCTGCTGTAGTCTGCACTTGAGGAAAAGAAAGAGGAGAGCAGGCATAAGACCAAGAATGGTCACGTACTGGTAACCAGAGCTGGGGACAGATACCCCCCCCCCCCCACTTCCCCGGGCCCTTTATAGGGAGGACTAGGACCAAGACAGAAGAACCCTTTATGGGAGGGGGGTGCTGGTGGCTCCTGGAACATGTCCTGGCTGGCACAGTAGCCATCTGGAGTCCCAGTGGCCGAGAAGTGGGAAGCAGGAGGTCAGGCTCTATATTGCTGGGCTCCCAGAAAATCTGGAACAGACCAACCTGTGAATAGCACGGTAGGAGGCCAGCACCCAAGACTTCAGGGAGAAGCTCTAGGGAGCCAGGCAGAAACAAATGTGAGGCATAAAGAGGGTCCCCACTTCACCTCCACACCCATGGCTGCCACCCTCAGTTCTGTGAAGGTGACATCATGCAGATTCCCCTCCCCCTGGAATGCACAGATAACTTCCCTTTGAAAACAAGAAACTCCATTGCATTTGATTGGCATGGGATCTGATTTGCTCTGAGTAAACACACCCATCTGTGGTTTTCAGTAACTCCACCAGACCACCACCACTATCTGGTGTGTGAATGTTCCTAGCTTACCAGATCCTATTTCCCTACTGCCATTAGCACCCACTCTTCCTGGTAGTCCCTCTCCAACACCAGGAAGCCGTTTTTCTGCCTCTAAGGGTCTGCCTGTTTTGAGCTCCTTACAAAAATGAAACCCTTTGGTGAGATTTCTGAATAAAACCAAGTAAGGTTCCACTTTCACCTGACAGACAGCTGGGACTGCATAGCCAGATGCACGTCCACACTGCATAGCCAGATGCACGTCCACACTGCATAGCCAGATGCACGTCCACACTGCATAGCCAGATGCACGTCCACACTGCATAGCCAGATGCACGTCCACACCCCCACAGAGATGGGAGGTCCTGTGTCCTTATCCATTCCCCTTCTAGCTGAGCTGCAGCAAATCCAGAGAGAGAAAATTAGCAACTCTAGGAACTCATAAATACTAGGTGCAGGAGTCTGCAGGAGGGGAAGGAAGAATCACTCAGCCCTGTTTGCTCAGAGCATAGGGAAGAATTCTGTAAATCTTATAGGCTCAGGGCTGCAGCTGGTCACATGGCCTGGCTGGTATTTATAACC
The DNA here is from genome assembly GCF_000001635.26 of Mus musculus. Taxonomy (NCBI): domain Eukaryota; kingdom Metazoa; phylum Chordata; class Mammalia; order Rodentia; family Muridae; genus Mus; species Mus musculus. The sequence goes on from NC_000073.6 coordinate 142,990,230, forward strand.
ATCTTCCTGAAAGTCTTTGTGCTTCAGCGAGTGCTTTAGCCGACTGTGGCCCTTTACCTGGTGGGTGACCTAAGCCTTCATTCCTGAAGAGTCTGCGCCCTCGGCAGTCCTGCCTGGATTGGGCAGTGGAGTTCTTCCACTGATGTTAATCACAGGACCAGAGCTGCAGGGTATCATGTACACTCTAGGCATTCTATTGTGAAACCACAGCCTGTTTCTAGCTGTACCAGCCTGGAATCATCCCTTTGCATCCTGGTGGTTCTCTTACAGGAGTACCTCAAAGTGGACCCATGGTCTCCTCAACCTCCAGGGTACCAGGAGTCAGTGTAGTGCCTATGGTAGAAGTTTTAACCAAGAGAACCTAGAGTTGTGAGAACAGAAAGATAAATGTTATTGGCATAGAGATGGGATATAACTTTGGTAGCAGGGTGCTTGCCTAATGTATGCAGAAGCCCTGGGTTCCATCTGCCAGTCACTGGTGGATTTTCCATGAAGAACAAAAATAATCATTGATGGGTGATGGGGAAACCTCTGTGTTTCCAGGAACATGAGCAGTGGCTACAGGAACCCGATTGCATTGATGGATTCAGAGGACATTGTTCCAGCTCCTTGGGGTGCAGAAAATGCAGTCTTCTGTCCTCAGGCTGGGGTGATAGAGAATGATAAGGACAGCGATTCTCTGAGCTTGCACTCTCTGCCTGTGCTGAGTCCCTGTTCAGAAGAAAACCAGAAGATACACAGCAGAGTGTCAAGTATACTAAGAAGGCACCCTGGACCTGAAAGGCCAGCTCACATTCAGGTATGCCTTGGTGTCAGTGACAGCAGAAGAGTCTCTCTCATGGTGACAGCACTCCAATATCACCCATCAGTGAGTGCCAAGCAGGAACCCTAGCAGATGAACCTCAATGAATGGACAACCATGCACCATCCAGTCCACATGTGATCTCCAGGTCATGCCCTCCTCAAGCCCTTTTGGCAGTGACAGTGATATCTGGGGCTCATCCACCATAGAGCTCCCTTCAGCCCATGGGTTTATTTCTGTGCCCAACATCCTTATGGGACATAGGTCTCTTCACACCTTGTGCTGTGCACTGCATGAGAGATATAGTCCTTTCCCCTCTGTGCTGTGCACTGTGGAAGAGATAAACCTTTGCTCTAACCTCCTCGTACCACCATTCCCCCCCCCAAATGCTTTCCTTCCAATTCCCTGATCATCATGACCTAATGGCCACCAAAGCATGGAACTTGTAAACCTTATCTCTCCTCTAGGTCAAGTAGAATAACCAGGATGATTGCTCCAAGTCCTGTCTGCTTCGGTGCTTCCATTCCTCATAGGAGGCTGCAGGTCACCCGCATGACAAGCAAAGCAATTAGAAGCGGATCCAAAACAATTGGAAGCGGATCCAAGACTTGTTCTCTATCAGTGACCGAGTAATAGGAAATTGCATATGAAGTGCAGGTGCTGCCTGGAGGCACTGGGAAAGAAGCAGGAACAGCTACCAGCATCGTGGGAGCTCTTCAAAAAAGCTGGATGGAGCTTTGTAGTATGCAGTAGTTAATCTTGATTACCAACCTACTGGGATTTAGAATCACCACAGAAACAAATCTCAGGGCAAGTCTGAAAGGTGATTTTTTTTTTCAGATTAGATCAACAGATTCACCCTAAATGTGGGTAGCACCATTCCCTGGGCAGGGGCACTGAAATGAAAAAAAGCAAGCAAAGGGAAGCACCAGAACCCATCTTGCTCTGCTTCTTAGCTGAGTGCTGCTAGCTGCCTCGTACTCCCACCACACTTCAGTCCTCACCACGATGGACTCTACTCTCAAATGGTGAATCAGAGTAAACCCTCCTGTAAGTTGCTTTTGCGAAATATCTTGTCCCAGGAATGAGTGCAGTAACTAACACGGGGTTGTTAGTTATCAGGCTTGCCTTGCATCCACTGCCTCTACAAAATGGTGACACACACCTGTGTTTCCCCAATCTCAATGGATCACAGGTCAGACAATGGCTCTTTTATAATGGACAGTTCAGGTCATGTGGTCAGTTGGTGTCACGTGGCCACATGCTCTGTGGAGCCTAGAGGTAATCCAAGATTTGAAGAAGCATCCATAGAGGATGGCAGGGCTCAGCCTCACAGACCAAGGGTGGTAGACTGTGAAGTCCTTTCAGGAGCCCGAACAGCCCCAAGAGAACGTCCTACCTCCCATAAGCACTTTGCTCAGAGCCGCTCATGCCACTAAGAAGGTTACACAGCAGCCTGGGCCTGTTGCAGAACCTCTTCTAATTTGGGCCTCACTGAAAATTGATAATAACCCTTTGAGATATTAAATATGTATCTGCTAACTGGGAAATCCAAAGAGAGCCACTAGACACTGTGCTGTATCTTACAGAGTAGGAAAGACCATGTACTTGACCCAGTCGAATGTACACTAACAATATCATCAAGGCAGAAACCTCCCCCAAATCCTGTTGGATTTGATCACCTGACCTTCAAACACATACCATGTGACCAAGCCATCTTAAGATATTATGAAAATCAGCTTTAAATGTCAACTTGATACTCCCTAGAGTTGTTGACTGGGAAGAAAGTCTCAGTGAGGGATTTTTGTACTTTGGATTGGCCCATGGCATGTCTTTGGGGGACTGTCTTAATTAATTGTGGGAAGACCCAGCCCACCATGGGTAGCACCATCACCTGCAGGAGGGGCTTCTGAAGTGTATGGTAACAGAGGCATACAGCTGGGCACAAGCAAGCAAGTATGCATGCATTCATTTTTCTCTGCTCTTGGCTATGAGATGTAACTAGCTGTTAAAGTCCCTGCCTTGACTTCCCCCACAATGACGGGACTGTGACCTGGAATTGTAAGCTAAAATAAACTCTTTTCTCCCTGCTTTTTTGTCAGGCTTTCAATCACAGCTGCATAAATAAAACTAGGGAAGATGCCTACAGCTTCCTGCTCAGAGAGCCCAGGAAGCAGAGCTTTGTCTATGGAGCAGCAGAGCAGCGTGGTGCCTCCAGGAAAAGAAGTTAATAGAGACCCCTAGGGCTGGAGCCTAATGAGGTATTTCCAAGCCCGAGGTAGGACGGAATGGTGTGCTTCTTGCTAGTTGAAAATAGCAGCTTTAAATGTCCTGGTAAGTTTTAATAAGATGTACACAGAAACCCAGTGTACTCACCAGGTCAATAACCAAGAGATTGGACTTTATTAAAATTGAAGACTTCTGTTGTTTTAGTCACCTTACCTGTTGCTTTGACAAAATACCTGATAGAAACAACTGTAGTAGGGAAGGACGATTTGTGTTGGCTCCCAGTCAGTCATAGCAATGGGAGCAGCTCATAACCGTTGCAGCAGAAACATGAGACAGCCTGTTCACATCTGGATGGATCAGGAAGCAGAGATAGGTTAGAAAGTGTGGCCATGCTATGACATTCTATGTCCACCCCACTGTGCCCTACTTCCTCCGGTGAGGACTTACTTCCTAAAGGTTCTGGAACCTCCCAAAACAATACCCCCAGGTTGGAACTAGGTGCTCAAATACATGAGCCAGCAGGAGGGATTTCATGCCTAAACCATGTATCTGCTGTGCAGAAATGCTGCTAAAAGAATGACAGGGAATTAGACGTGATAATGTATACCTGTCTTGGGAGATGGTGTCAGGAGAAGCTCAAGATCATGCAGTGAACTCAAGGCTAGCCCGGGATACATGAGATATGTATCAAAGAGAGGGGGTCAGGATTTTGGGGAGCTGGAGATATGGCCCAGTCATTAAGAGGACTTGCTCTACAATCGTGAAGACCAGAGTTCAGATCGCAGCATCCACATAGTAATCTGGGAGTTCCTTGTACACCTGTGACCTCAGCTCTGAGGGGGCTCAGACAAGGATCACTGGGACTTGTTAGTTGCCAATCTAGCAGAGAAAGCCTGCTTCAAAGGCATGGGTGAAGAGTGATATATAATGATACCTAATACACTCTTCTGGCCTTTCCATGGAGGTATTGATATGTGTACCTACACACAAGTGTGCAAACACTCACATAGACATAAATAAATAAATAAATTCTTTTAAAAGAAGAGGAAGAGGACAAGAGAGAAAAAAGAGACAAGCCTGGATATCTTTGCAAAAAATTTTTAAAAGATTTATTTATTTTTATGTATTAGTGCTTTATGTGCATGTATGTGTGCCATGTGCATGCCTGGCGCCTGCAGAGGCCAGAAGATGGCACTGGATTCCATGGCGCCGGAGTTACTGATGACGATGAGTCACCAGATGGGTGCTGGAAACAAAAGCTGGGTCCTCTACAAGAGCAGTAAGTATTCTTAACCATTGATACATCCCTCTGGCACCCTCAAATATATTTTAGATATTAAAGGTCCCCTATCCAAAATATACAAGGAACCCCTAAATATGAATAATAAAACAAGTCATTTAAAAGATGTAGATACTTCACCAAGGAAGACCTGCAGCTATCAGACAAGCAGACTCTCACCATCTCACAGAATTGGAGAGCTGCAGTTTAAACAATAAGGAGACATCATTGCCTATGAGAATGGCCAGAGTCAGGGACACTAGCAACACCTGGTGCTGGGGGGACCTAGAACACAACACACACAAACACACACACACAACACACACACGCAACACACACACACACACACATAGAGATTGATTGATTGATTGATTGATTGATTGATTGATTGATTGATTGATTCTACCAACCTAGTGGCTGTTTACTAGGTCTAGAGATGTGTATTGATTTGTACCGGCAATCCCAGGACTTGGGCCAACAGTTACACTCACAGGTAAAGTTACCTACCACCCTGAGGTTAGTTACACACCACCCTAAGATTGGTTACCCACCACCCTGAGGTTAGTTACACACCACCCTAAGATTGGTTACCCACTTCCCTGAGGTTAGTTACACACCACTCTAAGGTTGGTTACCCACTTCCCTGAGGTTAGTTACACACCACCCTAAGGTTGGTTACCCACTTCCCTAGGGTTACCCACCTCAAGCCTTTGATGGTAGACTCACTACCCTAAAATCTTTCTTTGTAGCTTTGGTTTATGTGCTCTCAGTGGAGGTGGTTCTAGTGGCTTCCCCATGTTCTTTCTCACCATCAAAGTCCAGGTTGGAAAACAAACCTGAGGCTCCAAGAGTAGCTATGCCTTCTATTCTACTGCTGGACCTAGGACTAGGAATTAGCCAAAAGGGGGTCTAGAGAATTCACTGGTCACTAGGAGTCAGATCCAAACTGAAATTCCATGCATCACTTGACCCTGCCAGCCCCTACCACAGCCATTAGTCACAGAGGTGCCTCTGTCTCCAGAGGCAGTGAGTACCAACAAATGGTCCAGAAGCATCCCCAAAGTTAAAAGTTTCTCTTTCCCAAACCAAAGGCACCAGGTGAGTAGCTGCAGGTCCCTTTGGGAGGCTGGGAGAAAGAGGAAAAGGGTGAGATTGGATAGCACACCAGGACCCTTCCTCCATCTGGGATAGTGAACTGGGCCTTGAGAGAGTTAGGCCTTCTGTGAGTGCTGCCCGTGGGCTGGGCCTGAAGCTCCTCACTGGTGCTGTCTGCTGAGACTTCAGTGCCAGTCCTTCAGATGGCATGACTACCTAGCCAGGTCCAGGTATCTACAAGCTAGGCCACTCTAATGACTGCCCTGTAAATGTAATCTTTATTCTCCTGATGTAATTGTCATCTCCAAGGCTTACTGTCCCCATCTGCTAACCTAGGCCTAGTCCTGGAAGCTTCTAGTTTCCTTACACTAAAGAATGGGACAGTGTGGAGGTAGAGAGGTGAGCCTCCAGGTGTTCCTGGAGCCTGAGAGGGGGTTATGGACCCTGGACACCCCCAGGGAGGGCAGCTGCAGCCTGCAGGGCAAGCTGGGTCCCACTGATAGGAAGGGAGGGCCTCACTCCCAGAAGGGACAGCGGTGGGTGGAGCAGAGTAAGCCTTGATGTCCTCTACTGGAGCAGCTGTGAGTGTGAACTGAGAATAGGCTCAGCTGCCACATACCAGAGCTGGAGAGCAAGTGACACCTGGGCTCAGGTGGGGGGTAGAAGGCAGCTCCTAACGGCTCCTCTCACTTGCATTATAGTGGACAATTTCAGAATCAGAACAAAGGCAAAAGTCAGGCCATTTCCAGTTCAGGTTTCCTAAGAGTCCCCTCGAGCTTGGAGCCCCACTCTCCAGGCAGTGACAGGACAAGAAGAGAACTTGGATGCAGGTGTCTCTATGTGCCCAGGTAACAGACAGGCTGGCCTTCCTGAGTGGGAAGAGCTGTGTGCCATCCACCCTGCCTTGCCAGGCCCTCAGATGTCAGGGGCTGTTTAAGCTGGTCCCACTCTGCTGGTTCTCCATCCAGGTGGCTCTTAAGAGGACAAAAGAGGAGAGTAACCACTTCCAAACTGCAGGAGCCTGCTCTTAGGCCAAAGTGTCTCTATCTCCACCAGGGTTCCTGGAGGCAATTGTGTAGGTAAACTGAGGCACCAGTGAAGTGAAAGCTACACAAGAACAGATGGACAACTGCATGAGGGGAGGGTGAGGACAAGCTGGTGGTGGGTGGGTGGACAGGTAGCAGGTGTTGTCCTCTCCCCTCTAAGATGCAGAAGGAGCAGGGGGAAGGAGAAGTAGGGGGGTAAGGCCAAGAGGATGTGGCTCAGCGAGACAACCTGGGGACAGACAAAAACATGCTTTGAAATGAAACCTCTTTGGAGTTTATGGGGATGCTGAGGTGTGCTAGAGTTCACAAAGACCCCCCTCAGAGCCTCTATTACAGCTGGGATCATAAAAAAAATAATAACTATGTCCTTCCAATGCTCTTAGCATAGGACCCAGCTATGACCCCACACACCAAGCATTTCCAGCACAAGCTGGCTGGGTGCCCTAATTCCATTCAATTCTGCACAGCCTGCTCAAAGATGCCATCAGATCCTGAGGCAGAAAGCTCCGCCCAATAAGAGTGCACACCCCAGCCCTCTGCAGGTGCCAATCATAGCTTCAGATTGTAACCTATGTGTTAGGGTTCCTTTAGGATCCTCCTCATGTCTGTCACTTGTTGGCATAGCCCATAGAACTCAGGAGAGCTCTGGCTTATATCTGCCCACTACTTTACTATAAAAGCCATGATGAAGAGTGACTACAGCTACGGCACCAGTGTGCCTCAAGAACAGGAATGTGGGAGGAGGTGTCCCACTGCCCTCAGCACCTCCCATGGTCAGCTGTTTGGATATTCCTACACTGTCCTTTTAACTGGTTTAATGCACAGTCAGGCTGATGCCATCACTGGCCTCCAGTTGCTCTCCCCTCCCTAGAGGCTGGGGAAGGGGCAGGACTGACATTCCCAAACCTCCCAACCTATCTTCAACTTCCTGGTGCACAGCCACAGCCTGAGGCAACCTGGGTGCCTGGGGAACCACTAGCTAATGCATGAATGACATTCCTGCCACTCTGGAGGGTCAAAGGGGTTTTAGGTATGTTCATCATGGCACAATCTTGTCACCACATGTGTGGCAGCCTTACAATTGAATTATAAAACAAACAGACCAAAAGACACCCTCCACCATGGGGCTGGAAAGATGGCTTAGTTAGTAAAGTGAGTTATGCATAATGAGGACCTGAGTTTGAACCCAGAAGTCATCTTAAAAACTAGGTGTGAAGGACTGGAGAGATGACTCAGCAGTCAAGAGCACCGGTGCAAGAGCACCAGCTGCAAGAGCACCGGCTGCTCGTCTCAAGGACCCAGGCTTGGTTTCTAGAATGCTTATAAAGGCACACTGCCAACTGTAGCTCTAGTTCTGGAAGATCTCTTCAGGCACTTATATGTGGTGTTCAGAGAAGCCCATACACATAAAAATTTTAAAAATCTAAAAAAGAGAAAAGAGGGTGCAGAGTGATCAAGAAAGACACCTAATGTTGACCTTTGACCGCGTGCACACACACACACACACACACACACACGCACGCGCGCATGCACAAAACTGAAAAAGTCTCAATGTATTAAGTATACTCACAATTTTATGTTCAGCCATATGTATAGCTAGCTGTCCTCAGTCGCATACAGACCACAGGTTGGGCACATATGGTAAGAACTTGGGCCAGGAAACTACATTTCACAGCAACATGTAACATTGATGAGGGGAAGCTGTCACCCAGTATTAATGTATTGCTGTCAACTATACCCATCTTCTGTGTCCCTGATTATCCTTGTCTGGCCCCAAGGTCCATCCAGGATCCTACATGACCTGCATCTTCTGGACTAGAAAGACTTCTTACTGTTCTTGATGTGACCATGGGTTCTGAGGGAGCTGTTCAGGTGTCCTGCAGGGCCCGAGCTGGCAGATGTCCCCCACCTTTTTTTGTATTAGATGGGGGTCATAAGTTATGGAAGATACCTCACTCCTTACCTCCCACCACAGGTCCCCACCATCTGCAGGATTTGTCCCTAAGTGTTATGGCTGGACTGTCTGCACTGTCCAATACACAAAGAGCCTATGAGTGCTGACATCTGCCCTAATTCCAGGAGGGTGGGGCCCTAGCATGGTTTCTCTGGGGTTCCTCCGGATGGGAGATCTGTTCTCTTCTTCCTCACTCACTGATATAGCCTATCATTTCCCTGTGCTGGCATGGATCCACAGTGGGGTTGGGCTGGGCCACAGCACACATATGGAGGTGCTGTTAGGGGACAGCTTGCAGAAATCCCCTCCTTCTACCATGTAGCTCCAAGAATTGAGCTCAGGTCATCAGGCTTGGTGGCATCTGCCTTTGCCACTGAGTCATCTCTCAGGTCATTGATTTTTTTTTTAATATGGTGAATTGAAATCTAACACTATTCATAAAATGTTCTGTTGGCTATCTTTTGGATCAACCCATTTTTAGTCAACTAACTCATTATTAGATGAAGGAAGGCGAGAGAAAGTAGGATGTTGTACTCCAGCAGTAAGTACACTGTTGTGAGTGCAGTGCATACACACATGCGCACACGCGCGCACACACACACACACACACACACACACAGATATGCACAAACATATACATAAACTGGACACATACACACATGGACACATACACACATAAACAAATACACACACAGGCACACACACAGATATAGATATATACACAAACACACACATAAACAAATATACACACATGGACACATACACATAACACACAGACACATACAAATACAACACACACACACAAATATATAACGTTCAAACATAGCACATATACATAGAAACACACATACAAAGAAACACAAGCATGATATACAAAACGACACACAGATATACACAAACATATATAACACACATATAAATACACACAAATGTACACACACACTAACACACAAATAAACATATATACATAAATATACACAAGCACACATATATACATAGAAAAACAAAAATACACACAACACAAATACACACGTACACACATAAACCTATACACACAAATACATGTATATACAAACACAGAAACATACATAGATACACACACATACATGAAGATGATACACACAGATAAACACACATGCATAGGTACACATGCTCACACGCACACATACACACAATCTTCCACCCTTCTCCAGCCCTTTTCCACCCTTTCCACCCCTAACACTAGCTAGGAGAGAAAAAAAGGATAGAAAGGAAAGGGAACAACATTACCATTAAATTACTTCCTACTGGTTAGAAGCATCTAATTCATTGGAGCAAGTTTGATCTTTGCCATCAGAATATCTAATTTCTTCTTCTTTCTTCTTTGTGCACCACTACTTAAACCTTGACCAAGAACAAACAACCAACAACCAACAACCCACCCTGCCTCTCAAGCCTTAGCATTTATATACCTTCTGAAAAGTTTTTAGAATTCCAACATTACACAATCACAGAACTATCTGCCACTGGTAAAATCATGCCCCTGCTAGAGCACGAGGCAAATCATAGACAGCTGCTGTGGACAATCTGAAGCAGCCCCATACCCTACATCTGGGATTGAATTAAAAATGTTCTAATAATATTTCTGTGTTTTATAAAGAAACCAAAACTCAAAAATTGTCACTACATTTCCCCCCTATTTTACGTCATTAATTGTGCTGGATGTAGCTGGAAATTATAAACAGACATTTTCAATTAAATAAGTGTTTTCTGATCAGTGGCCAAGGTGTTCTGAAAATCTAATCTGCTCAATTCTAATCTTTATCAGTTTGGATAATATCCACAGCTTTTCATTTCCGTGGAAATGTAAACAAACCTGCATCCCCATTGTAAAACTTTTGTAGGCTTCCATTCTGATGTTAACACATCCTTATAGTATATAGACTGATTTAATTCTGCAGTTTTTTCTATAACCCAGTGTCTCTCAGCTGCTGTTCAAAACAGCTTGTACTTTTTGCTGTGGGGGCCTCGAGCCAGCTCCCCTCATTTCATTTCCCAATGGCAAAAAATTGCCTTGACTGTCTCTCTTGGACTTACACTCACTGGTCCAATGGCAACCCTTGCCACGTTGCTTAAACACTCCTGGAAGCCTAGGCCTTCTTTCTGGTTTATATTTAGGAAAATTGTTGCCCTTAGAGATGCCTTATTCACAATTTTGTTGCAAATGACTACGATTCCCACAATTAAAGCACTGAGCATTTTGAGATTTGAGCTCTTTAGTGGCTTGGTCACAGTCTCTTTGGAAATGACTTTATTTCCTGCAATTGAAGTACTAGGAATTTTGATATCAGAGATCTCTAGCTATAGTTTGACCTATGATATTACATGGTACATATTAGAACTGATACCGGTTGTATCCCTTATTCACTCATGCATAAGCACTGCACATGCCTTTAATGGTCTAATAGCACTTTACATTCAGTATTCCCATTTTCAAACACCAAGGTCTCTATCAATACTTGTCTTTCATCGGGGTCTGATACAGCTTCATTCACAGCTGAGACTAATCTTTGTTTTTTTTTGTTTTTTTTTTTTTTAAAGTGAATGTTTGTATCTTTGTAAACAAGATGGACCTTTCTCCAGGTTCTCCAACTTTGTCCCAAGCTCTTAAAGGCACTAAGCAACATTGTTCCACTGTAGCATCATCAAATTGACTCTGTTCTTGCATATCTGAGCAGGGCCCTTTGCCTAGCAACTGTTCTTTGACTATATCCCTCCCCGTCACTATGTTTCCCTGTTTAATATTCAAAGCTTCTTCCTTTCATCATGTTATCTATTGCAATTACAGACCAGCTTCTAGTACAACTGTAACCATTTCCTTTCAGTCTTAGGCAATCATTTTGAGTGGCCCAGTTGTTTCATGTGAGGCTTGTGTCTCCCATATGAGACCATGGCCTCTTCGAACCATCATTTCCATAGGATACCATCCTATCTTGTCATAACCCTGTTGCACACCATTAGCAGGCATATGCTGTAGACTATTGGGAAAGCTGATGGTGATCTCCCAGCCCCAAGCCACTTCTCTTCCTACTCTGGCAGCGCAGTTAGTTTGAGATTAACCCTTTCTTTTGAAATGGACTGTTTTCACCAGCCATTCAGCTTTTCTCCCTCCTTGCCAGCTTTTCTCTGACCCGACTGCCCTCTGGCACAGTTTCTATCCCTCTTTCCTCCTGCAGGAAACTCCTGCTTTCTTGCTCAGTCCCCAGGACTGAGTCTTCTTGTTCTCCCTTTTCTGGTGTTCCTCGCCTCCCCGGCGCTTCCACCTCCACCTGCAAGTTTTCCAGCTGCAGCCAACTCTGCACCCCTTGCAGACGTCAGAGAGCAGAGTGACACCTTTTGTTTTCCCTTTCCTGACACTGTTTGTTTCTCAGGACCCTCCACTTCTACCCAAAATTTTTCCAACCACTTAACCATTCTCCCAACCTTTTTTGAAACAGAATATAAGAAGAAGAAGAAAAACCAGAAAACCCTCTCTGGGAGCAAAGGAAGGTATATCCCAGTGGTAGCAGCCACAATAAATTTTTTGCTGGTGTCTTGAATAAAATACCCATTCCTTTGTCCCCTGCCATGAAATCAAATTTCCCATTCTGCCTAGGCCTACATCTGAGTGCCACTTGTAGCTGGACTTTGGCTACTTTGTAGGTTCCTCTTTCTTCTACCCTTCTCCACCCCTTTTCTTTCACCCTTTCAAACCCCTAACACTAGGTAGGAGAGAGAAAAAGGATAGAAAGGAAAGGGGGTAGTGTTATCATTAGACTGCTTCCTGCTGAAATAGGGGCATCTGGTTCCTTGGGGCAAGTTTGATCTTTGCCATCAGGATATATAATAATAATAATAATAATAATAATAATAATAATAATAATAATAATAAATTCCTCCTCCTCTTCCTTCTCCTCCTCCTTCTCCTTTTCTTCTCCCCCCTCCCCCTCCCCCTCTTCCTTCTTCCTTCTTCCTTCTTCCCCCTTCCTTCTTCCTTCTTCTTTCTTTTCTCTTCTTTCCGCAGGGCTACTCAACAAACCATGACCAACAGCAATCAATCACCACCCCACCCAACCTCTCGGAGCCCTAGCATTTATACCCTTTGAAATGTCCCAAGAATTCCAAACATCACACAGTCACAGAAACTATCTGCTGCTGGCAAAATCATGTCCCAAGCTTTGGGCCCCTCCCTGACTTCAGAGAGCCAGCACTGCCCTCTACTGGGAATGAGCCATAGCCCAACGCCCTGAGGTAGGCAGGAGGCAGGCCAGCAGCTCCTCTGACATACCATTTCCTCCTACAGAGAGTGTCAGAGCAGAAGGGTGGAAGGCAAAGGTATCCAAGAGGGCACATTGCTATGTGGTCCCACAACACATGGATTCCTGGCCCCACTGGTGACCTCGGGGAAGAGAGGGTTGACAGACCTAGTATTGGAGGGACAAGCCTAGGGTCCCTACCGCTCTGAGAAGACAAAGTGAGGCTGTCTGAGGAAAGCGCCTGGCTCCACTCTTGTCCTAGGCACGGAGTAATTGAGGAGGGGGTTCTAGGTGGTTCCAGGCCCATCTTGGGTCCTGGAGGCTGCCTGACTCTTTCTTCCATGCAGGTAGAGAAAGGTGGTTAAGGATTGAGCAAGCAGGAGGCTCTGCTGCAGGAGGCCTGGCACACATGAAGCTTAGGCCACACCCTGAGACTTGGCTGCACCTAAGCTGCTCTGCACCCTGGCTGGGTCTTGGAGTCTTCCCTGAGTGATATAGTGGTCACCCCTCACCTACCCTACAGGCTGAGAACTAAGACTCTGGGAAATGCAGGCTGCAGAGGAGACACCTGGAGTGCTGGAAGAGCCCCTTAGGAAGAAGGAGAAAAGAGGGGACTACAGCAGGAGGCTCCAATGTCAGTCTTCCTGAATGGGTGGCCACTTGACAATCTTCCCAGCAGCAACATTGACAGCCCAGAACACAGCCCTATTTCACTGGCTTCTAGAAGGCCCAGGGATCACTTCCACAGTTACCTCTTTTTCCTACCAAGATGCCCCCTGACTAGGAGAACCCTACATTACAGGGTGTGAAAAGAGGGCCATGCATCCTTTTCTGGGTACCCAGAAACAGCCTCAGATATCTGGACAGGCTTAGACATAACCAGGTTTTAAGGTGAACACTCATGTTATACTCTCCAAAGCCCACTTAGCATGGCCTGCATATATTTGAATTTGCAGTACTGCCCATTCCGTGGCTTACATCATCCTGTGTGTTATTGCAGACGCACATTTTGACAGAGAGCCTATGGGAGTGGGGCACCGACCCTCTTGGGGGGGCTCCAGTTCTTGAAGTAAGCAAACACTTGCTCCTTTTCAAAAAGTGGCTGACAGAGTTTCAGATGGCTCTTTCTTATCGTGTATTGATTTATGTATGTGTTCCTGGGGCAGGGTGTAGGTGGAGGCACGTGGAAGCCAGAGGTCAACCTCAGGTGTCACTGGCTGGCTGGCCAGTGAGTCCGGGCAGCATCGTCCTGCCTCAGCCTCCATGGCACTGGGATTACAAGCATGCGCTGCCATGCCTGACTTCTTTAACATGGGTTCTGGGGTATCCGACCTCAGGTCCTCATGCTTGCACTGCAAACACTTCAACTGAGCCCTGTCCCCAGCCTGTGTATTTTGAGGTGGGGGTCTCACTGAGTGTGTTAGGTTAGCCTCTGACTTGCTAATACCTTCCTGCCTCAGCCTCCCAGGTGCTGGCTGTGGGAAGCATGCTCTGCTTTTGTTTTTCAATCAAATATGGCTAGTTCACCGAAGGTCAATACAAACAGACTTCCTCCATCTTGAAACGCCTATGCCTGTTTGCCCAACCCCTGGACATTTCCTGAGATTTGACTCTATCACACCCTTCCCCTCTGTGCCAGTTATGAATTGGTTAATGCCATCAGGTCGGTCATGAGACACATTTGCCACTTGCAGAAGTCCTGTTTGGGGATTAGTCCCAGGAGGACTTTGGGACATGAGGTCTAACCAAACACTAAAGGTTTTTACGTAGCTGGACAGTTACAGGTTAGTACACCCTTACAACCAATGCCATGCCTTATAACCATAGGTCCTTCTCTTTCTGCTCCCCTCAAGACTCCACCCCTCCCCATGCTGCAGTGTAGCCCAGCCTACCCAAAGGGAGGCCTCATGCCTACAAAAATCCAGTTATCTTGGGCCAGGCCAGAGCAACAGCTGGTATAGAAACTGCCCCCCTTCCGGCCTGCCCTTCTTCCTTCCCCCAACACAGCCACTAGGTTACAAGGGTTGCTGACAGATAGGAGGACACAATGATACCTACTGTGTCTGCTGTGGTCTGAGGTCCCCACCCACTGGGGAACCACAGAAGGGAGGAGAGTAAAGAGGAAGGGAGGAGAGGGGAGGTGAAGGGAGGGGAGAAGAGAGGAGAGGAGACGAGGGCAGAGAGGAGAGGAGCTGAGCACCATGGGGCACTGGAATCGAATCAAGATTGCCAAATGCCAGATACTGATCACCAACTTCCTAGTCTTGGTAACATGCATGTGGGGCAGGAGTGGATGGGTGGGCAGGCAGGAGAGGAAATAGTTCACCATGCCCGGGCTTCCAGCACTGTGGTCTTCCCTCCTGCCACACCACAGTCCCTCAGACTGGTTCTGGGTCCCTGGTGGCCACCTTTAGAGGACTGTGAACATCTGTACCTGATGTCCTTGTAGGCAAGGGTCAGTGAAGAGCCTGGGAAAACCTAGGTTGGCTGGTGACTTAAGAGTGTGCAAGGACTACCCGGAAGGGGTGCTGCTTGGGACCCAGAGACTGGGACTGCCAGGTCAGGGACTGCAGACGAGTCTCTGCAGACAGTTTGATATGAGCTCCTGGGTCTTCAGATGGGAGGACACAGCGATACCTACTGTGTCTGCTGTGGTCTGAGGTCCCCACTCACTGGTGAACCACAGAAGGGAGGAGAGTAAAGAGGAAGGGAGGAGAGAGGAAGTGAAGGGAGGGGAGAGGAGAGGAGAGGAGAGGAGCTGAGCACCATGGGGCACTGGCTAGTGTGTTTTCTACTTATCTCTGTGTGTAGTACACTATCTGTGAGTGCCTGCCCACAGAAATATGTAGGCCTCCTGTAGCTGCCTTGTTCCTGTGCACCAAGGAAGCTGGAGGGAGCCAGGCTGGGGGCCTAAGAAGCCCAGACCCTATATTCTGTCAGGGTGAGGGGCCTCTGCAACTCCCCAGCGCTGACAGTGAGCCCACTTCACCCTCAGCTGCTGGGCCTCTCTATGGCCACCATGGTGGTTGTCATTCACTTTGGAGACCACTTTACTGTGATTGGCCATGCATCGTTGGAGAGGAACCCCTATGAAACACTGCGCTATTGGGGTAAGTGAGACCAGAAATGGCTGTGGAGTGGAAGTGAGAGGGCTCCAGGGCCAAACACATCTGGGAGGAACAGACCTTACTCCCCAGCCCTAGGCTGCCCAGAGGAGCTGGCTTTGGCCAAAAACCAGAGGTCAGGAGTAGGGAGAGGCAGCCCCAGTGTCTGGGTTGGACTAACAAAGGTGGGGAGGTTTAGGCGACAGCAGGCACTCCTGCCTTGATTCGCCTGCCCCATAGCAGTGGTGAAGCTGTGGCAGGGCCCAGATCTATGTGTTCAGGGCAGGGATCTCCTGGGGCCCACTCAGGTGGGCCTGTGGGGCTTGGCAGGGAATACCATATACAGAGGGCAGAAAATGTGCAGCTAGGACCCAACCTGCCAGGGTGCCTCACTTCCACAAGAACAAGGCCACTTTAATAAGAGGAATGCAAGGAATCTAGGAAGGTCACCACCCAGTAGGAAAAAGTGGAAAACTGAGGCCCCTGAATGGGGGATGGGTAGCCCCAGTCCCTGCCTTCCAAGGCACTAGGCCTCCCTTAGGCAGGAAGCCTGGGGCCTGGGCCTGCACTGATAAGGTACAGCCTACACTGTCACCTGTCACTAGAGTATGGGGATGTCCTTAAAGATAGTCTGTGAGGCAGGGAGGACAGGAGGAATGGGGGAAAGAGTACTGTCTCTTAGCTACCTTCTCTTCCCCCTTCCTTCTCAGCCTCAGGAGGACAGGCTATTGGGCTATGGACATTCCTTCTTTTGAGCCAGAGATATGTGCCTTTTGGGACCTCCCCGAAGGTCAGTTCTAGCTCTGTGACTCCCAAAGTAGATAGATTTCAGATCCAACCTCTATGCCCAGTCCCCAGGCTAGATTCCATACCCTCTGTCTTTCTCTTCCCACAGCCTTCTATGTGGGGATCAGCCTAGCGGGGCTCCTGAGCCTGGGAGCTGCTCTGAGCACCATAGCCACTGTGAGGGAGGCCCATGGCCTCATGGCTGCGGTAAGTTCCATGTGCTGCCAGACGACCCCGGCTCCCAGACCTCAGACGGGGACAAGAGCTGGAGAGGAATAAGACCAGGGAGCTGCCTGACCCCAGCAGAAGTATCCAGAAAGAAGCAAAGGTCAGGGGATATAGACCAGTGAGTCCCTCCACTTACACAGTCAGGACCTTCCACTTGCTCAATCAGGACCCTCCTACCTGGACCAGTCAAAAAAAAAAAAAAAAAAAAAACCTCTACCTGGGTGCTGCAGGGCCCCTGAAAGAGAGAATTGGCCCTCTCTGCCCTGGGGTTATCTCTAAAAACCCCAGAAGGGCTTGGTTCTGATACCTAGCCAGGTCTGGAGACAGGACTGGGTGAATTCCACTTCTCATTAGAAGACCAAAAGTGACCAGGCAGTCCCTAAAGCTGTTTCTGCAACCTGGGCTTCCTTGTCAGAGATCCACTGTCCTTGCCTAGCCATTGAAGAGACGTTTCACAACCCCAAAGAAGAAAGCTCTTGTTGCTGCCGTATCCAGTTCTCCATATGGGTGCCTCAGTGTGCCCCCACAACCCTCAATGGCTAATCCAGATTCTCCCTCCCAGGGCCCTCCCCATGGCCACCCTGTTCCTGTTTCACCCAGGCTTTCCCAGTCATCTGAATGTGGGCCGTTCCTTCCTGAGACCTTGCTCTCTTACCTACCCTCCCATTCCAGGCATTTCCTGTCCCCCTCCGCCGTCCATCCCAGCGCCCCTGTTTGCAGACCTCCCAAACTCTACCTGTGAGAGACTGGGGGGATCCAGGAGCCCTCAGGAACCTGAGCTTTGCTTCCTGGGTAGACCCAATCTACCCTTTGCAACCTTGTCTTCGTGCTCAGTACATTTGCTGATGACCCGTGGTCTCCAGAACCAGGGGCAGAGTCACATCCTAGAGCCGCTGCAGGGACCAGCCAGTCCTGGGTGGGCCCGGGTGACGGAGTAAGTAGAACCTGGCAGCTCAGACCTCACCAGGCAGGGCAGGGACAAGGCTGGCCATGAATAAGCACTAAACAAAAACAACCGAGATTTAGAGCCCAGATGGAGGCCCTAGTGAAAAGGGCACTGTGGGCTGGTTGGCTGTGATCCCAGAGAATTTGTGCCTTGCTAGAGGGAAGCATGTAGGACAGACAAAATGGAGGCAGGGGCACGCAGAAGGCAGCATGTGAGGCCTGCGCCCAAGTATAACATCGGCCACCAGGGGGCACCAAGGTCAGCGAGAAGACCGTAAAGCTGAAGGCAGTAAACAGGTGGGCCAAGAGGCCCAGCTCCTGCGCAGCTTAGCCCATCTCAGCATTCCCAAGCTCCTCCCATGTCCCGCTTGGCACTTGATTTGTGGGCAAAGGATTTCGGGAGCATTAGAACCCATCCAGGCTTTCCAAAGCTTCAATTCCACAGCTCTAACAAGACTCAGGGCCTGGTGCGGTACTGTTGTGCAGGTTAGGCTAAAAGGCACATCTAGACTCCTCCTGTACAGAGCTGTGCTCCCAAGGCTACTCCCGGCCCAGTGCTGGCTCTGCACTTTGCTAAGCCCATGATCCTCTACCTGAGCATGGATAGTATGCCCAGCTCGGTCACCACAGAGTCACTGGGAGCTCCCCTGGTGGTTACAGTCTCTTTGTGTCACTTTGTGCCTGTGCGTATGGTGGGCGCTGTCTGCATCTGTCTGTCCCATGGATCTGTGCTGCCTGTGTGTCAGAACACATACAAGTACATATAAAGGGCAAAGGGGGGAGGGAATGGAAACAACCCCAACACCTCTGTGCCCACTGCTCCCTCCCTGCTCTTTCCTGCCCCGCCTTCCACAACACAGGAAATGAAAGAGCCGGCTGGCTGCAGGAAGCCAATTCAAGCTGTTTACGAGTTTATTCATTTATTTTCATTTAGAATGAGGAGGGAGAAAATGGTCACAGTTAGGTCTGGCCAAACCTCTCTCTGCTCTATGTGGGCCTTAAGACCCTTTCTACACACACACATTCTCTCTCTCTCTCTCTCTCTCTCTCTCTCTCTCTCACACACACACACACACACACACACACACACACACACGGGGGGGGGGGGGCTGGTGGGGAGAGGGGGAGACTCCCTCTTGAGTGATGAAGTGGTTTCTGGAGAGGGCTGGACTGGGCTGGCTCACAGCCTCAGCCGGGAGGCAGAGTTGAGGAATGGCTTCCAGATGGGGAAAACAGCCCTCAACTGCCAGCAAGAGGAAAGATGAGGGAGGAAGAAAAGGAGGGAAGAAAAGGTAGAGGAGAGAAGGAGAAGGGCGGAAGAGGAGGAGGGGAAAGAGGAGGAGGGGGGGAGAGGAGGAGGGAAAGAGGAGGAGGGGGGAGAGGAGGAGGAAATAAAGGCAAAAGAAAAGCAGAGCAGCAGGCAACCCCAGGGCCAGCTCTAAGACAGGCTCTGGAACTGGCAGGAAGGGAATTCCCCATTCCTGCAGAGCACACACCCAGCCAAGTCTGAGGACCAGTACTGGTGACCCCAGCTCTTTCCACACACTTTGTAAACCTAAGCTAGCCCTGGCATGGACCTAGCACCCTGGCCAATGACTATAGGTCATTCTGCATACTGGTCACTTGGGGGCTACCCCTGAGTGGTGCTGGGTTGAGACAGCCAGGCCATAGCTGCCCATATTTATTGAGCGACATGACAGTGACACTTTGGAGTGGGGAGGTGGTCGAAATGGAGGGCTCGATGGTCACACAGGAAGTGGGTGGACCTATGTGCAGGGCCCTGGAACTGACTGACGATCAAGAGCGCCAGGCAGAGGCTCCAGGGTACCCAGATCCGAGGTCACTAGGTAGGACTTTGGTGGGCACTGCTGGGGAACAGGTTTCCTCAACAAGAATGACCCTCTGAAACTACCCACAAAGTGTAGGGACTTGTAGCAGTACATGGTCAGGGAAGACATCTGCATTGTCCACTGGCTTCTGTAAAGAAGTCAGAAGTCTGTACCCCAACTAAAGGAAAAAAGAAAAGGCTGAGTGTGTGAAGATGACCCTTTTTGCACTCTGGGTGAGGGTTGGGAGTTGGGTAACCACAGAGCCCCATGCAGTGGTATAGAGGAAGGGTAGGAAACTCACAAGGAGGAGGAAAGCCACGGTCTTTGGGGTGTCAAACCAATGGCTGGGGTTGTGGGCTGGGGTTGTGGGCTGGGGTTGTGGATGAGTCAGGCTATAGAGCTTAGGGTCTCCTTGGAAACGTGTTTCAGAAACAAAACAAAGAACTAGCAGAAGGTACCCTATATGAAGTGGCTATTCCCTACCTTCAAGAGAGAAGTTTGCGGCTGGGGATGTGGGACAGTTGGTAGAGTGTTTGCCTAGCATGCATGACATCCTTGTTCAGTCACAAGCGCTGAATAAAACACAGTGGTTGTGCACACCTGGAATCATAGCACTGAGAAAACGGAAGTGAGAGGATCATGGAGTTCAAGGCCAGCCTGGGCTTCATAGACTCTACCTCAAAGGATGGGTGGTTAGGTATATGAGAAATGCTGGAGAAACAGCTCAGCAATGAGGGATGCCTGCTCTTCCAGAGGACCCAAGTTTAGTTCCCAGGATCCATAGAGCCTGTGGCTCCATGTGCAACATCATTCTTCTGGCCTCCCCAGGCCTCCCTATACATGCACACACAATACATGTAATTTAAAAATAAAATAAAACATAGATGCTGGCCCATTTATGTTTAAAGGGTAGGAGGTTCTGCTGCCAGGATTTCAGATACGGAGAGTTGCAGCCTGCCCTTTCTGGGTCACTGTTTCTCCCATGGGTAGGGGTCTCCACCACACTGGAAAAGCCTGCCATTCTCAGGAAAGCAGTGTAGCCCCTTAGGTCACAGATCCTCAGAAGCACACAGAGCCTGGGGAAGGAATTCCCAGAAAGAGCCTCCTGCCCCCAGGCAGAAGGGACTGGGTCTCAAACCTGCACCTCAGCCCCGCCCAGCTGGGGAAGCTAGCCACCTGCCTCTCCAGGCCACCTACCTGGCTATGCAGTGACAAGAACACCTCTGTCCCCAGGGTTTCCTGTGCTTTGCCCTGTCATTCTGCATCCTGGTGCAGGTGGCCTTCTGGAGATTCTACAACCCCACCCAGGTGAGTGCTGCCAGGACCCTCTACCTGGACCAGCCAGATGCTTTGCCCAGAATTTCTGCTTGTCTTCCCTGCCCAAGAAAATCCCCCAAGGCTCATATCAATCCTAAAATTAGAGAGGAAAAATGATTATCTATGCCCCAGAGGACCTAAAAGGGAGTTGAACCTCCATAATAGCTTGAGGGCATGGGTGTCCAGAAGTTCTGCTTGAGGCAACACAGCTAAGCAGCATTTTGACAGAACATTCCCTGTCCACTGAGGGGTGGTCTGGATGGCTGGAGGATTGGGTCACAGCATGGGTGGCCTCAGTAGAGACAGCTGGCAGGTATCAGGGGCTGGCTTTGGGTTGGCCTGCAGCAGCTGCTGCCCGTCCCCCTGTTCTAAAGTTATGTTAACATTCTGAGCCCTAAACTTAGGGTCCAAAATGGGCAGAGGCCTCAGAGGAACCAAAGAACAGACAGTAACAACCAGGGCTTAGTCTAGAGAAAGAAAGGGTCCTTTACTCCAGTCCCCATAAGACTGGCTACTAGGGCAATTCTCTACGCCCTGCCTGACCCTGGGCGGGGTAGGGCTTCCTCCTGGACTCTGGCCTGCGGGCCAATCTTTGGAGTTCTGAATTCCAGCAGTGCCCATGTGAGCCCTGTTGAGATACCTGGAGGTAGCCTGGGTCAAGACATCTTGAGTTTGAACTCAAGGGTAGAAGGACAGACGTGAGCATGTCTTTTATCCTCCCCAGACCTCTGTGTCTGCTTCTGTGAAGAGAGTAGAAGGCCCTGCTGGAGGGCTACTGCATTATATAGATGAGCCAGCGGGGTGGGGGTGGGGGGATGGGAGGGTGGAAGGATGGGAGGGAGGGGTGGCAGGGAGGGGCAGTCAGGCTCCTCTCTACTCTCAGGTGGTCTGGAATGTGGATCTAGTTCTGGCCTTTCCTGGGCTGGAATGAGGTCCTATGTGACACTAAGCACAGACAGAAACACCAAAACATCCTCCCATCATCCACCATCTTTGTACGGGTGGGCAAGGCCAAACAGCCTTGAACTTGGTCATCCTAGCTACCTCCAGTCCCATGGGTAAGAAAGGATACAGGAGTCAACTGATACTACTTGAAAGTCCCCATAGTCCCCCCTGAACCTCCGTGGAAAGATTCTCAAGACATCCTGAAACAAGGGTCTAACAAGAGGATGAAGGACACAGGAGGAAGAGACCTTGACTGTGTCTGCACACACAGGCTCCGGCATGAAGTAAGGATGGGTGCTTCTTCCTGGTCTCCCTTCCAGCCTTGGCAGGCATCCAAGGTTGGTGAGGATGGCAGTGCGGCTTAGCCTGCTATGTGATGAATGCAGAGTGATAGGGCTATTCATTACACCCTCCCGGTGGCTGCAGAGCCACTTTGCCACAATCTCCCAGTGTCCCTTAGGAGGGGAAAATGAATTGTTTAGCTCTCCTTAATAATTCATGTCAAGACCAAGCATAAAACAGGCTTGCCTCTGCAGCCTCAGGACCCAGTGCTGGTCCACAAGCTGCCTGCAGCTCCACATGGGGTCCTCCTGACCTTGGCTGTGTGGCCCATCTATATCACCCTAGCAGGCAAACATGGGGGAGGGGAGTCACCAAGCCCAGGCAGATAGAAAGATAGGGTAGTACCCTGGACATGAGGTCTCAATCTGCAATAACTTGGGCTGCAAGGATTAGCCTGATGGGGGCTAGGGTTGACAAAGGACTAAAGAAAGGACAGGTGCGCATGTGTGCAAACACACACACACACACACACACACACACACACACACACACAGAGAGAGAGAGAGAGAGAGAGAGAGAGAGAGAGAGAGAGAGAGAGAGAGAGAGAGAGAAGCTGGCATCAGGTGGCTTGAACTCTCGGATGGAAAAACTGCTTTCCCCAGCAGCTCGGTGTGTTTATTATATACAGCTGAATAAAGAGGCAGGGTTATTACATACAGATAAACAAGAAGACAGGGTTTATGTATACAGCTGGACAGAAGGCAGCTTTAGCTATTCTTAGTGAGACTCACACAGTGGATGGCTTTGCCAACTTCTCATGAGGCTGTAGTCCTTGACAACAAATACCCACTCAGGACTTCATACACTCAGGGTTTCCTCCACCCTCTACCCTGGACAAAACACTTACAAGGGAGAGTTTGTAACCCAGAAGCTGCTTGCCAGCCCTGCAGTCTGTATTCTTATTAGGAGGGACTTCTGGACAAATGGTGTGGAGGCTTTGTGGCCCTGGTTTAGGAAGCCTCTGGTCCACCCTCCCTATTCCCATGAAAAACTCCAGCATCAGTCTCTTACAGAGCACTCTGGATGCCAAAATGCCCAGACGGCCATGCACTACCCCCTGCCCCAGTGCTTGGGCTCTGCAGAGAGAGTTCAGCCTGGTCTGTACAGCTCCAAGATCAGGTTCTAAGGTCTAGGCGGGGCTCTGTTGTTCTGCACATTGGGGGTGGGATGCTGGGCGAACCAAGCTGAGCTGAGCTCTACAGCTGATGTCATCCCTATTGTCCTGTAGGAATGACAGTGGACAGAGGGCCCCGGGGCACTGGGACATCCTTGAAAAGTGGTAGAACTCATGGAAATGAAGTCAATTGTGCTAGGGAGTGATGCAAAAAGGGCTAGTTCAATCGGGCCTGCTCGACTCTGCTACCTGCCCCACCCATTCCAGAATAACTCCAGACAGTTCTCAGCCTTCCCCAGGATTTGTTCCCTTAAGGACACAGTAGCCCCATAAGCTCAAAGAAGCTGAGCCCATGAAAGGGTTCTGGGCTTGACTGACCAGCAACCAAGGCCAGCTTGGCACCTGCTTCCAGTGGGGGAGGGCTGGGGCAGGCTGAGCTGGGATGACTCATGGGGATGTCTGGCTTTGTTGCATGGATGGAGAGGGAGGAATCGGTGCCAGGATCAGCAGTTAGCAAGGAGTTCCCCTGGCTCCTGCAGGGGCCTTGGGCCCAGGCTGGACTAACTAAGGACCTCTAACTGTCCACCTGTCCACTATGACCTGCAGGCAGCTGGCGAGTGAGGCCCATAGAGGACACCAAGCCATGGAACAGACACCCTGCCTTTCTGAAAAGCATGAGTTACCAGAGGATATAGGACTTCAACACCACTCCACTCATTTAGGACAACCATTTGTGTGACCTGGCTGCTGGCCTGGCATGAGGCTGGGTGTAGGGAGGACTCAGGGTCTTCAAGGCAAAAAGATGTAGAAGGACTTACCCTAGGTCAGGAGACCAGTGAGCCCCACATATCCAGGATGCATTCCTGGAAGAGATTAAATTCCAGCTTGTCTCTGAAAACATACTTGGCCTGGGGGACAGCATCTTAGGGTAGGGATTGAACAGAATAGGGAAAGAGAGCTAGGAGATAGGAGCAAAACAGTCTAGGCTTTCTGTGTGTAGAGCAAAGGCAGGACCAACATCCTTCTTCCTCTTCCTTGGCTACCTGTATCTGATGCCAGATACTTTTACCTTCCTTGGTCCAAGACTTAGAGCTTATCTTCCCAGTATTCTGGGTAGTTCTGGAGAAAGACCCTCAAGTACATTAGGGTAGCAAGGAACTAGTCCAGGCCTCTATCCACACTTCTCAGCAAGCTGGGCTTATTGCCTATATCCAGGCCAGCAGTAGCACCAGGATACCACTCTATGCTACCCAGAAGCTACCACTGAGGGTGGGTAGCTAAGTTCTGCTGACCTCTTCTTTAACCTTTGGGAGCCCCAAGGGCAATAGGCAAGCCACAGGATTGCCATGGTAGGAGGAAAGTCTTTGGAGAAGGAGTCCCAGGATGTGGGCTTCCCTGGGTCTCTCTCAGGGCATTGCCTCCTATGATGCTCTGGTGCAGGTGGAGGATGCGGTGTTGGACACCTATGACTTCGTGTATGATCAGGCAATGAAGAGCCCATCTAGCAACTGGTGGCAGGAGCTGGCCGTCATCCAGGACACGGTGAGCTAAGGACAGGGTAGTCATACTTGCTGTGCTCCAGAGAAAGGATGCCAGAAATCCTGTAGAGTCAGCCATCCTGGCAAGGCTTCAAGAGGAGGTCTCAGAACGCAGGTTCATTTTGAGTAGATGACTGAGCTCCCACCCATTCCCCTCCACCCCAAATAGGACTGGCTACCCAATGTATGGCTAGTGCAAAATAAAAGGGCAATGCCCCTGTTCAGTAGGGACTGAGAATTCCAAGAAGGAATTGGGTATTCTTCAAGGAAGTAGGTGTTTAGCCACCAGGCAAGTAGCAGGGCCCTGCTGTAAGGGGAAGTAGTCCTAAGAAAGCCAGGCTATTCTATTACCAGGCCAAACCACTGGTGGCTATTTTTCCAGGAGCAGCTGTGATCCTAAGCCCTGGCTCTGGTCTTTGGGGAGCCCAGTTTGCAGAATCACCCAAAGTACTTGTGTTTGATGCCTTAGTTTTGCCATCAATCAGTCCTACCTACGCTATGCTCCTCCCTGGTCTGTCTTGCAGTTTCTGTGTTGTGGGAAGAAATCTCCTTTTGGGCTTCTGGTGAGCACTGGAGCCATCATGTGTCAGGGCCGGGAGGCCATGAGAGAGGTGAGGAGGAGGGGGGGGATAAATGCTTCTGGACTCAGGTCGGTCTGGTAAGGGCTGGGCACTTCAGGTTCTACCTCTGAAGAGACATCTTCATCTTCTTTGGCCCCTCACATCTTGGGACCTACCCTAGAGTCTTAGGAATGCACCCCACCCCTTGATAGGGGGCCACAGGGAGGGAAACTAATGGGATGGCCAGCTTGACTTTAACCCTAGGCCCAACTCTCTTTTGCAGGCTAGCAGCAGGCATGGGCCCCACCCACTCATTCCTCCTTTATGAGGCTTCCCCAGGCCATCAAGAATCTCCCCTCCCCTTCCCTCCCCTCTGAAGCATCTAGAAGCTCAAAGCTAAGGCTCTACATAACAGGGTGATCAGGTATTTAGAGAGAGTAGGAAGGGGTCCCCAGGGATCCCAAAAGAGCAGAAAGTACTAGGGTAAGAGCATGGAATAGCCCTTCTACCCTAAGGGCTAGGCTTTGACTCACTCTCCCCTCCTGGCTCTCTCTTCTTACCCAGCCCCCTCTTTGTCCCATCCCCCTGCTGTTCTGGAAACAAACCAGCCCTATCTCATGGGGAGAGATGTCTGGCTACCCTCCAAGAAACAAGAGGGTGGGGAATGGCTCAAGGCCCAGAAGGGAAGGGAGCTGCTGGCCTGCTGGGATGGGGCTGAGTCAGGGAGCCCCATCCACCCAAGAACAGTCCACGGGTCCCAAATACAGAATAGTTCAGTGCCTGCCTCCTACCCCCAGGGTGGCAAGGTACCACAGCTGGTTGCAAAGGATCCCTGGTGGGAGAGAAACAAAGGCCAGCTCAAGCCAGTAAGGGCCGAAAGGACCACTTGCTTGCCAAAATGCAATAGAGCGCACCCTGTGCGGCTCCACTCGGTCCATCCCATCCTCACCCTCCCCAAACATTTCAACCTAAACCCAACAAAATGCCAGCATATGAATGTCCCAGATGCCAATGGTCACCTCCCTGTTGAGAGAGGGAGAGAGGGAGAGGGAGGGGGAGGGAGGAGGGGAAGAGGAAGAGGGAGGGGAGGAGGAGAGGGAGGAGAAGGGGGAGGGAAGGGGAGGGAAGGGGGAGGGGCGAGGAGAGGGAGGGACTGTTAATGTCATACCTACAATGAAGAAACCTGCAGCATCAAATTTTCTACCCTCCACAGCAGCCTCTGGGGGACTGTGGTACATTCCCCCTTCCCCCGACTGCCTGGGGACAAACAGTGGCCAACTGGAGGAGCTCGGGGCAGCTAGAACAAAAGAGGAAGGTCCTACCTGTCCCCCCAGGGAGTAGGCCACTGTACCCACAGACAGGCTCCATGCCCCCAGGCTCAAGGTTCATGAAGCCTCTTTCCCAGAGTGCTCAGTAGTTCTGCTTGGGAAGGTGCATACCGTGACTGTCCTGGCCTCAGCACTGGTTGAGCAAACCATGCAGCTCCAGAGGCTTCTGGGAGGAGCGTGGAACTGGGGGAAGCTGAGCACACTGTGCAGGGAGAGCCAGCCAGGGTAGGCAACCATGCATGCTGCCTTTGTCCAGGACTGCCTCCAGAGCATCAGGAACGTTCTGTGGACACACTACAGTATTGCTTCCATCCTGACCTGCACCAGCCTGGCCCTCACGGTAGCCACCAGTTCCTTCCTGGCCCTCCCTCTATCCTGCCCTGCCTTGCCCCTTCCCAGGTAGAAGCAGTCCCTGGGTTATTGCCCCCAGGCCAATGCTCTAGTCGTGGCACTACCAGGATCTTCCAGACCCAGTAGGCAGGGTGGAACCAGCCCCTGACCCAGGGAGGCGGCCCAGTGGCTAGCTCTTGCCCTCCATTTTCCAATCCTAGGAACTTCCCTGGAAGTGGTAAGAATCTTCCCCCAGGGTTGTTGGTGGCTATTGACTCCTTGACATCTCTTCTGACTGTCCCAGGTATATGCTATGATGCTCTGTGCCTTCCTGTGGTTTGCCATTCACTCCTACCATGGCTTGGATAGAAAAGGCAGATACTCCCTGACACCACCAAGGTAGGCCCCTCTCTTTCCAGAAGGGTCGTACAGCACCACAGCATCCTGGGGTATCTTTCTCTCCCACCACCGATGTGTTACCTCTGCCCTGGAAGACAAGGGTGGCCTCCACATGCCCTCTTCTCTTCTGAGCACTTCCAGTCTCTGATAGACCTGATGTCACCCTGCCACCAACACAGAGATATGAAGATTCCAGCCCCCTCCGACCCCACCCCCAAACTGCCCAGTAGAATTCCCAGACCAGGACATCTGGTCTTAAGGAACCCAGGACTCTTAATGCACAGAGTCAAGAAGGACCCAGTGTCAGCAGCCAGGAAATTTCTGTTCCCAGAGCACTTGACCTTCCTTGGTGGGTGGTAGGCCAGATTTACCCACCCCCACCCCCCATGCCCTAGCATCTGGATCCCTATGTCCAGCATCTTCATTGCCTCTCTATGTTCTGAAAATAGCCTCTCCATTCCCATCAGAGCATTTAGGGACATATTTTTAAATGCCCATATTGTGCACACACATGTTGGTGGACAATACTGATTGTCATCTTCCAGAATGCTGTCCTGCTTTAAAATAGAGTCTTTCACTGGCCTGGAGCTCACCAGTTAAACTAGACTGACTGGTTAGAGAGCCCCAGAGAGCTTTCTATCTCTACCTCCCCAATACTGGAATTACAAGCATGCACCACCATGCCTGGCATTTTTATGGCTTTAGTGATCAAACTGAGAACCTTATGCTGGCAAGGCAAGTATTTTCTACATTTATTCATTAATTATTTATTTAATGGGCAGGAAGAGGGGCATGTGTGCATGCCTCTGACTAAATTATACCCCAGTCCCTCTTACAGTACCTTCTAGGCCATTCTAAGCAGCCTCACCATCCCCTCTCATCCATTCTGGGATGGATTTGCAGTTCTTTCCAAATGTTCTACATCAGCCTCATAGTCCCTGCAAAACTCTCAGGAACAGATCCCCAGTTCTTTCTGGTACATGTAGAACAACCTCACTGTCTCCTTTTGCTTCTCAGATCCCATGGTTTCCAGACCCAGGAACCCAGCCTCTTCAGATGGACCTAGGATGGGCTGGTGCCTCAATGCCCTGCTGAAGTGCACATGTTTGCTAACTGTTCAACAACCCTCTAAAGCATGAGTGTTTGCTGACAATTGGGTCTAGCAGGATGCTTGCTGCCTGCTTGCCCACAGAGATGAAGTCTTTGGCTTCACATGATCCTCAAAGGAGTAGATAAACTCTGTCTTGCACATGGTGGGGCAAGAGAAGGGGAGAATATCCCACCAGGTGTGTTAGTTAATCTTACATTGTTATGGCCAGATACTTACCAGAAACAGGAACGATTTATTCTGGCTCATGATTTCAGAGACAGACTCTGGTCCATCACAACAGGGGAGGCATGGAGGAGTGGCTATGTCTATGGCATCAGGAACATAAGGTTGAAGCTAGATGTTGAGGTCAACCAATTTCCTGTGGGTCATCATGGAGAAAAGCATGACTTTGGCTCTGTAGTCATGCTACTGAAATGTGCAGAACCCCATGGTGACAGCCATGTTTTGGAAATGGCCATGGGGCTGCTAATGCTTCCTAGTTTAGAGGTCACTGTATCTTCACCTGGATTCCAGCTACCTCTCCCTCCTGCTCAGTAACTGTTAGGGACTTGGGAGATGCTGGACTGTGACAAGTTAGCTGAAGCCAGGACTCCATGATCCAGAATCCCTGAGGTGAGGCGTTTAGTTGATGCGTGTTTGGGATTACCCACACTCCTTATAAGTAACTCCTCTCCCTAATAAACCCATTGATTCTAATTGAAACTTGGGTAGAATCCTTTCTTTGGTCTACTGTCCATGGCCTCACCTGGGGTGACCAGTTTCTTGCTCATGTTCCCCAGAGAAAAGTAGTGCAGAGAACAGGTAGAACGGAACGAGGGGTAGGTTAACCTTCAAAAGCCCACCCTTCTGATCTACTTCTGTCAGCCAGACCCCACTTCCTACAGGCCCCACAATAGGACCATATTCAGAGAGAAGGGCCAAGGGAGAAGGGTATCCCTTCTCAAAGGCACAGCCCAGTGACCTCTTCCTCAAAGTTGGCCTCTCCTTCTAGTCTTCTTTTTAAAATATCATTGCATTATGACCCCTCCATGAATTAATCCACTGGTTAGGTCACAGTTCTCACAATCTAATCACTTCCAAGAAATCCAGCCCCTGAACACTTCCCTAGTGGGGGGGCATGCCTATAGCAATGAGTGTATGTTTGTGTGTGTGTGTGTGTGTGTGTATGTGGTGTGTGTTTGTGTATATGTGTGGTATATATGGTGTGTATGTCTGTGTGATGTATGTGTATATGTGGTGTGCAGTATGTATGTGTGTGGTTGTATATGTGTAGTGTGTATGTATGTGTGGTGTATGTATGTATGTGGTGTGTGTATGAATGCATGTGGTGTGTATATGGTATGTGTGTATGTGTGTATGGTGTGTCTGTGTATGTAGTGTATGTATATATGTGTGTGTGGTGTATAAGTGTAGTGTGTGTATGTGTGTGTGTGGTGTGTCTGGGTGCATGTGTGGTGGTGTGGTATGTGTATGATGTCTGTATGTGTGTAGTGTGTATGTGGTGTTATATGCACAGTGTGTGAGTAGGTGTGTGCTATATGGTATATTGTGTATGTATGTGTGGGTGTGTATGTGGTATGTATGTGCAGTGTACATACATATGTGTAGTGTGTATGTATGTGTGTGTGTGTGATATACATATGGTGTGTGTATGTGTGTTCTCATAACAGTAACAAAGTAGCAACCATCCACTAGGTTTGATTGTGGGTCAGAGCCCAGATGGAGGGCAGGTTCTCCACTCAACCTCTCATGAGGCCAAGAGGCCATGAGGCAAGAGGACATGTTAGCTGGGCCTTACTTAGAGGCTTCTAGAAGATTCCCCCATCTGGGCTCACTCTGGCTGCTGGAAGAAGCTAATTTATTGCAGCTGTGGGCTTGTGGCCCTTCTCTCCTTGGTGACTGCTTTCTGCTCTGTGACTCTGGTTCACTCTGCTCCATCCCCATAGGGCTGGCTGAGCCTTCCTGTATGCTGCTCATTCTCTGGCTCCCACCATCTGGTGAAGCTCTTAAAGGGCCACATGATGATCTCCTTGTCTGAACAAGAATTCTTTCTTCTAATGCTGGTAAAATGCACTGTGCCTGACACTGACCATTTGACCACATTCAAGTGCACAGCTCAGCAGAATTAACATCCGCCCCCACCATCTGCCTCCAGAACTTTCCATCTTCTCATACTGAAACTCGGTCCCCTTTCAGCACTGACTCCCTGCTTCCTCCCCAGCTCCTGGCTCCCGCCCTGCTTTCTGTAGATTTGGTGAGTTCAAGGATCCCCTGGGAGTGGCTATCTCAGCATAGGATCCACATGGTTCATCCATTTTGCATGGTAAGAGAACTCTTAGCATGTTTACAGTAGCCTCATGACCACATACTGAGGGATTGTCACAGAGCATGGTGGGGGTAAAATCTAAAACTCCTGCCTCCTGTAGTTACTGTCACTGATGGTTCACCCACCCCTATGAAGACTGTCACCTGTACTTGAATACTCTCAAATATTCACACAATTTGTGCAAGCTGCTAAGTCCCAAGGAGACACATTGACCTAATCAAGACTGAGGCCCCAAATGCAGCCCGTAAGAAAACTTCCCCTGAGGAAGGAACCTACCTCATCTTATACCCAGACCCAGCAAGAGAGGGTCCCCCAAATCAGAGCCATCCTGCAATTTGTTTCCAACACATGGGAAAGGCCTGTTAAACCTTCTTTG
This sequence comes from Mus musculus, assembly GCF_000001635.26. Lineage (NCBI taxonomy): Eukaryota > Metazoa > Chordata > Mammalia > Rodentia > Muridae > Mus > Mus musculus. The sequence goes on from NC_000073.6 coordinate 143,021,487, forward strand.
TGTTTCTGATGCTCACGCCTCCTCCTTCCCACACATTCACTTCCCCAAATAAGAGGACTCTCTCTTTGAATAAGGCACTCCACATCTGCAAACACACAGGGTTTCTCCCTAGGGAGATTCTCCAGTGTCACAAGTATTTGGTTCCCCGGATAGAAGTCCAGGGTCTCTGCTGGCAAGTGTTTCTTTGGTTGTAGTGCTTCTATATCTCACTGTACTTCGCCCTATGAAATCTACAGGAAAGGAAGCACAAATATGCAGAGTGCCCTAGTCTGGTGATTAGACACTGAAACCAATTCAGGGAGGATAGGATTTATTTGACTTATACTTCCAGGTAACAATACATCATTAATGAAAGCCAATGCAGGAATTCAAGCAGAACAGGAACCTGGAGGCAGAGACTCAAACAGAAACCACATAGGCACACTGCTGACTAGTTGGTACCTCATGGTTTGCACAGCCTCCTTCCTTATACAGCCCAGAGGGAGCTCCACCCACAGGAGGCTGAGCCCTCCCCGAGTCATCACTAATCAAGAAAATGCCCTCACAGACTTGCCTACAGAACAATCTGATGCAAGCAACTCCTCGGCTGAAATTCCTTCCCTCTTCCCAAATATGTCTAGGTTTGTATAAAGTTGATAAAAATTAGCAAACACTCAGAACAAGGTGGTGTGTGTTTGTGTGTGTGTGTGTGTGTGTGTGTGTGTGTGTGTGTGTGTGTGTGTAATTCAAACTCAAAGAGGCAGAGGCAAGAGGATTGTGATTTTGAGGCCAGGCTAGACTAAACAGAAAGACTCCACTTCAAAAACAAATGAATGAACAAAGAAACAACAACATCAAAACAAAACCACAGAAAGGGAGTGCAAAGGAGGGAAGGAGAAAGGAATATAGGATCCCATATACAATGGTGGTGGGACAGGAGGGGAAAAAAGAAGAAAAGTGAGATAGAGATTGTAAAATATACACAATACAGCACAAACAAAACAAAACAAAAAACACCCACTGGATGCTGTAAGAGAATGCACATCCTTGCAGCTCATTACCGAGCCAGTCTGCATGGCTTTAACCATTCATGGTTTGTCTTGTTTTCCAGTTTTTCATTCCTGGGAGAATCTCTTCTTGACTCTTGTTGCTATTTCTTTTATTACTGCTGTGGAGGGCCAACAGAGCCCAGACTACCCAAACCTGCCTAGAATGAGCATCAGCAGCACCCTTAGTTCTTCATTTTAGCACGACTCAGCCAGCACTCTTGTGGGTCTCTTAACCCAGCATGGAGGAGCCCAAAGCAGCCAGGTGCCACCGGGTGTCCAGCTCTGCTGCACATTCTGTTCTCTGACCAGGATCTTCCTTTGTTGGCTACTAGGAGTTCCAACACAGGAAAATGTCTTTGAAGGCGTGAAGCATACATAACTCCTAGAATGGTTCATTCGCTCTTATTGAAAGAAGTGGTGCCCCCACAGCTACCCCTGAGGCTTCCAGCTGGGGGATTCTGGTTTGCGGGGAAAGCATCACCACACATTGGCTACACATATTATATGCCACAGGACACCATGTAATTTTGCAATGCAATCTCCCAATGCGATCTTAAATGATTCCTAAGAAGTCACATTCCACAGAGTGCCCCTGATCATTAGCTGTATGAATGGCAACTTCAGTGAATCCCAGGGCAGCCTCCCCGTGCTCTTCTGCCTTTGGCTTTAAGATTAGTCCTTTAGTAATTATATGATTTGGATGCAGTTGAATTGAAGTTTAATGTTGTCTCCAAGTTTGATCTTCGTTGTGAGGATTAAAAGGATACAAACTTAATCTGACTGTGGTGTTCAGAAACAGGGCCCCTGGGAACAGAGAGAAATAAATGTATGCAGGTCTATTTGCTTGGTTGCTCTCAGATCACCTTGTCCTTCCTGTTATTGTTCTGGACCACCTGCCTAGGGAATGGTATTGCCCACAGTGGGCCAGGTCTTTCCACATAAACCCCCTAACAGTCATGCCCACAGGTCAAGATGATGTGATAATAGGGTCTGAAGGGTAAGGCCCCTTAAGTTTCCTGACTGATTTACACTCATCCTGTTTCTTGTTGTGGGAATGCCCTTTGGTGTCCCAGGACTCTGAAGCAAGGAGGCCATCACCAGAGGAAAGCCCCTTAACCTTGCCCTTTCAAAATCATGAACAAAATTAATTTCCTCAAAAGCACAGGTATTTCATCATCGTGATGTAATGCCAACTGATAGAGAAAACTGGTACTAACAAGTAGTTCTCATTTAAAAAGGGAAGTAGAAAAGATAGTTATGAATGGATGGGGGAGGTGCTGAAACAAGAGGATCAAGTGGGGAGGGGGTGGAGAGAAGCGGATGAGGGAGAACATATGAAAGCAATCTAAGTGAAATATCAAATAATAAGGGAGACAGTCTCATCTGGCCATCTCTTGATACCAAATGAAGCTTCCAATAACAGAATTGGGTTACATCTAATTAAGTTGTTGGCCAAAGGGGTCCCATGGGAAACCCCAAACAACCCAGGCTGTTGCCAAAACAGTAGGTTGCTCCCCCAAAAACTTGAGACAGCAAAACCCTATTGCTGAAGACAACACCTACAGAACTCATTGAATATGGACAAGTCAAGCTAGTGTCTATAAGAGCCTTCATCCCCACATCCTAGCATCTTTAGTACAGGAGGTACTCTGCATGCTACCAAAAAAGAAACATCAATACCGACCCAGCTACAAACCCTTTGATCTGCAATGGTGTCCATGCTGCAAGATATGCTAGGGGAATGGTGGCACAGAGCTTTGTGGGATTCCTGAGTGAGCAAATGAGTGGGTCTCTGACTCTTGTGCCTCTCCTGGGTTCTTTTCCTTTTGTTGGTTTGTCTTGTCCAACCCCAATGACATAATTTTTGTTTTATCTCATTATATTGTACTTTGTTATATTTTTACTATTATCCCCTAGAAGCCTGTTTGTTTTCTAAAGAGAGACAGAAAGTGGGCGGTTCTAGATAGGGGTTGGGGAAGAGGAACTGGGAGGAATGAAAGGAAACCAATCATAATATATTACTGAGGGGGGATCTATTTTCAGGCTGGGTGGTGGTGGTTCATACCTTTCTTCAGCTCTAGGGAATTCAACTCCCTCTCTGGTCTTACATGCATACACTGACACCATATATACACACAATTAGAATTTTTTTAAGGAAAAGAGACTAAACTGTTTTGAGTGGGGCAATGTAGATAATTCTGGTAAAGGCACAGAAGACAGAAGATCAAGGAAGAGCAAGGACATGTTAAGGACTGACTACATGGTTGTAATTAGGATGCAGGCAGAAGAAACTTTGTCAGTTAAGGCCAGTCTAATGAGATCTCTGTTAGAAATGAGGATTGCACTTGAAACTGAGACCAGCATCTTTAACTTGCAGCAAAGAACTTGGATGGCTCTTGTCTATGAGCTGAGGTTCTATGGAGAGTGAAGTAAGAGTAGAGAACGTGTTTGTTTACTGGAAGAATCTCAACCTGGTACAGCATTCAAGATGTGGCATAAGTGTTTGAACTGGTTGGTTTGGTGGTTTCAATGAGAGATACATCCCATAGACTCGGGCATTTGAACACCAGTGTGTGTGTGTGTGTGTGTGTGCGCGCGCGCATGTGTATATGCCGTATATATGTGGGACCCCACAAAGACGAGTAAAGGGAGTTAGATCTTCTGAAAGTGGAGTTGTAGGTGGGTATAAGCCACATAATGTAGGTGCTAGGAATCAAACTCTGGTTCTCTCAAAGAGCAGGATGTGCTCCTAGCTACTGAGCTCCCTCTGCAATCCTATGCTGGTTACTTTGAATTGCCAACTTAAAGCATTTTGGCAAGGGTTGTAATGAGGAATTATCTAGCTCAGGTAGGCCAGTAGACATGTCTGTGAGGAATTGTCTTGGTTGCCTATTGGTGTGGGAAGACCCAGACCACTGCAGGCGGCACCATTCCCTAGGCAGGTGATCCTGAACAATAAGAAGAGAGAGAAAACTATTTGAGGGCTATCAACCAAGGAGGCCTGAACGAGTTGATTTCCTTGTTCTCTTGACTATGGATGTGATGTTACCACCTACTTACATTCCTGCGTTGACTTCCCTGAAATGATAGGCGGTGACTTGAAATTTCTAGCCAAATAAACCTTTCTCTTCCCTAAGTGGTTTTGCTTGTCAAGGCATTAGTCACTTCAGCAGGAATGAGTCAAGAACAGTTTCAATGAGTGCTTTCTCTCAGATTAACAGGCTCAGGAGCAAAGGATCCCAGGATACAATGATCTGGAAAAAAATAGCTTGGCCAGAGAAAAGCAAGAAATAAAGGCATATAGGGCACAGGGTAAAATCATTTGCTAAGAATGTCAACACAGATAAAAGGGAGCCAGTGGCTTTACATTAAGACAACTGGAAAGTCCTCCAGAACATCTCACAAATCTAAAGAAGCAACCTCCTTCAGGGTGGTGGACAACAGGAGACTGAGTCACTGGCAGGTGTCAGCTTGCACCCCAAAGGAAGCTGCCAATTGTTTCCCAAGTGTTGGTTACAGATTGAAAATGCACCAGCCACATGCGGGTGCCCCGGTCCATATGTGCTCTTACTTACACATTTAGAACTTGTGTATGTCAGTCATTGGTATAAATTGCTATTGCTTTCTGGGTTTGATTTCCCATTTCTCTGCTGGTTAACTAAGTTTGCACAAGTTTTGGCCATGTCTGTTTCCATTTCACAAGCCACCTGCTGTGCTTCCTGTCAACTGATGGATGGGATAATGCATCTTGTCTTGCTGGTTCATGGGGGATGCTAGTGTATCTCCATAGAGATCACAGTGCTGCCCATAAACATCCTGGAACTCACAGAGGTCCCTTTACCTCTACCTCCCAATTGCTGGGATTAAAGCTGTGTGCCATCATGGGCGGCTCCTTCCACTCTCTTCATGGCATACACATACAAATAAATAAATACAAACTAAAAATAAAGCACTTGGGGGGCATTAACGAAGTACCTTTGGTGTTTCTGGTGTTACTAACAAGAGAAGATACACCCTGAATGTGGCCACACCATCCCATAGGCCGGGCTTCCAAACTAAATAAAAAGTAAAAGGGAGAAAGCCAGCTGAGTTGGGAGTTCCCATCTCTCTGCTGTCTAGCCAGCACCATGGACCAAGGGGCTCTCTGTCAAGGTACACGCTACATTCTCTGAACTGTGAGCCACAACAAATCCTTCTTCCTTTAAGTTGATGTTTGTCAGTTATTGGCCACAACACACAGAGAGAAGTAACTATTGGCCCAGGACATGCTGCCCAGATGCGGGTTCGAAACCTTGCTGCTGTGAGCATGTTTTATCCAAGTGAGGAATAACTAGGCAAGGGTGCTGGTTAGATTTCATCAACACAAACTAAAGTCACATGGAAAGAAGGACCTGCCATCCCATGGGCCTGTAGGCAATTTCTGTGGGGCATTTTCTTGATTAATGATTGAAGAGGGGCCAGGCCACTGTGAGTGGCACCATTCATGGACAGGTGGTCCTGGGTTGTATAAGAAAGCAGGCTGTCCAAGCCATGAGGAGCAAGCCAATAAACATTGTTCCTCTATGGCCTGTTCTTCAGCTCCTGCCTTGAGTTTCTTGCCTGGCTTCCCTCCGTAAGGGACTTAGAAGCTGTAAGGTGAAATCAATCTTTTGTTCCCTAGGTTATAGTGGTTTTGGTTATAGTATTTGTCACACCAATAGAAATCAACCTGGGACATCAGGTGATCCCCAGAGCATCTTGTCCAGTGTATGGAAGCCTGAGGGGCAGACACTTTCATTTCCCAGATAAGCAATTTGATGTCAGCCTGAGCCATAAAAAAACCGCACTTGAGTTTCCAGTCTGCTGGCCTAATATGCAGAGGTATATTTGCCAGCTCACTGTGATAGGTGCCAAGCCCTTCAAGAAAGCATGTGTGTGTTTCTCTGTGTGTGGGTATGTGTGTATGCATGTAAGTGCATGTGTGTGTCTGTGTTTGTCTGTGTCTCTCTGCCTGTGTCTGTCGTCTTTCTGTCTCTCTCTGTCTCGCTTTCTCTCTGCGTATGTCTGTGTTCCTAAATGTAATGGCAACTAAGCATTTAGGATTAAAGTAAATTGTAAACACACATATGTTCGTTTAGCAAATCCAGCAGTCACCTCCAAATATGGAGGGTGTGCTCCCAGAGAGCTGCAATCCATCACTGTCACATCTGCTATGTTCATAATAACTCTCTAGTCACATTGAAAACATAACCCAAATTCAGTTTTCCCATGGCCCCAGATGGCTCTTGCTGCTGATTTCCTCAAGCCCAGACCCAACCAAGCTGCACCGTGAGCATGCCTCCTCTGTCTAACATCTATGCCAGTTTCCTCTCTCACCTACCCTCAAACCCTGTCCCCTCAACACGGCCCTGCTGCAGGAGGCTGGCTCAGCAGCTGGGGCCTGGGCGCTCTCCGCAGTACTCCCTTCTTTCTGCTTCCTTGTCACAGGGTGAGAGTGTGGGTTCCCCTGATGAGGCTCCATGCTCCTCACAGCTCACGCCCAGGTACCAAGTATCTGCTGAAGTCACCAGGGGTCAGCTGCACATTTCCCTTTCCTGTGTGAATGTTTATCATTTCCCCCTCTGTTAGATATTTCTTTTAGTGCCATGACTATGTGCTTGAGAAAAAGCAAGAAGAAAAGAAGGGTTTGTGCTGGCTCATGGATTAAGATGGCAGAGTCTGTCAAGATGGAGCATGTGTCAGGGAAGGTGTCACACTGGCACCACTGCAGTGGGCAAGTAGCAGCTACTCGCTCTATCTTCATGGACCAGAACACAGGGACAACACAGGAAGCAGCAACCCTAAACCTCACAGCCTGACTCCCTCCAAAGGTGGCCCTAGGCATTAGATTCCCCAGAGCTGGAGTTATGAGTGGTGAGATGCCCCACCTGGGTGCTGGGAACCGAACTCAGGTATTCTGTAAAGCTGCAAGTGCTCTTAACCACTGAAGCATCTCTCCAGCCCCATTTTATCTATTTTGAGTTAACTTTGTCCATTTACATTTTTTCCAGCAATATTTTGATTTGGTTGACATTTTCAACTTTCATGGCCTGAAGTCTAGCTTGAACACTATATTTTGAGACAATTATAGATTCCCAAGAAGTACACAGGAAGTCTTAGTTCATTATTCCTTCAGGCCTCCTCCAAGGCAGACATCTTGCGTACATACCATGATAACAAGCAGAATCGACATTTGTCCAATGCATACAGATGACTCAGACTTCAGCAGATTCACCTGCATTCGTGGGTATTTATGTGTGCAAGCATGTATATGTGTGTATTTGTGTGTGCATGTACATGTGAATGTGTGTGTGTGCTGTGTGTGTATGTATGTATGTATGTATGTATGTGTGTGTATTATGTGTGTGCTGTGTGTATACATGGATGTGTATATGAGTATGCTGTGTGTGCATATATGTATATATGTGTGTGTTGTGTGTGTATGCAAGTATGTGTATGTGTGTGCTATGTGTGTATGCATGTATGTGTATATGTGTGCTATGTGTGTGCATGTATATGTGTATGTGTGCATGTATGTGTGTGTGTGTGTGCATGTGTGTTTATCCCTGATGCTTCCCAAATAAAGCCACAGTTCCCACCTCTCTTACACAACCACTAATCTGCTCCTCATCTCTACATTCTCCATCTTCCTTTGGGAAGGACTGGCACAGGGTCTCCTATAGCCCAGGCTGGCCTTGAACTCCCTCTGTAGCTGACGATGGCTTTGAACTGATCCTCCTGCCTCTACCCACAAAGTTCTGGGATAGCAGCTGTACTGAATATACTTAGCCAACCATTAATCTTTTAAGGCACATTTTCATCTATTACACATGGGGTTATTATGAAAAAAAAGGAGAATTTTTTTTACAGGTAATAGAGAAACATATTATTCTGTTTACTTAAAAATACATGTATATTTATGCACCTACATATAAAACAATAATCCTTAAAGAAGAGGTCACGAATTTGAGGGGGTGCGGAATAGGGTGCAGAAGGAGCTGGAGCTGGAAAAGTAAAAATGATATAGATACAGTAGCCATGCATGACATTGTCAACAAAACATAGATGTTACGGACTCACACTTAGGATCCTAGCGTCCATGAGGCTGAGGCAGAAGAGTTCCTATGCGTTGAAGACCAACATGACTACAGACTAAGTGCAAGGGAAATCTGGGCTTTAGGGTAAGCCTCTGGCTGGCAGAGAGGATGTGAGAGGAGAGCCTGACTCTCCAGGCGTGAATGTGCATCTTAGTGGATACAGAGTTTCATTTCGTTGGGACAAATGTCCAGACTGCATTTGCTGGATGTGGGCAGCTACATATTTAAAGTCATTCCTAAGAAACCGCTAGTTCTATTCAACCTGCTATCTCTCTGTCCCCTTGTCCTTTCCCAGTGCTGTTTGGGGGGTTTTGTGATTTGCTTTGCTAGACTTCATCTTTTCCAAGAAGTCCTTGGCTGGGCCTCTCTCACAGCTCCCACTGTCCATTCAGTCTCTGCTCAGACCTTTTGCTCCCTGCCTTCAACACCGTTTCTTGGTTTTCAGTACTACAGCTGCTTCTTCAGGGCAACACTCAGCTCAATAAAATCCAGCTCTCCAATGATACAACAACCAACCAACCAACCAACCAACCAACCAACCAACCAACCAAATAAACAGCAACAAAACCCACCACAACAAAAACAACTAGAGACTGATTTGTGTTGGCCAACCACTCCTGGGCATGGGGCCTCTCCTGGAATGTGGTTGATATACCTATACTCGATTGGAGAAAACTAATTATCCCTTTCTCAGCCCTATCAGTTGTTAATAGCTTCTTGGTTAGCTTTGGTCCACTTTCCCTTCTCAGTGCTGGGACAATGTCTAATTCGAACCTGTGTAGATCTTGTGTGTGCTGTCACACAGTATCTGTGAGTTCATATGTGACTCCATCTTCTTGTCTGGAAAACCCTGTTTCTACCACCTCTGGATCTTAAAATCTTTCAGTCACCTCTTCTGCATATAACCCTGGCCCTGGGTAATCGACATTAAGGATATCCCATTTAGGGCTGAGAAACTATAACATAAATACAGACCTTGACATCCCATTGTTAAATGTCAAGTTTCCACTAAGGCCCAATAGCAAGCCAAGAGTTATCCCACAAAGGGAGGATGGTTGTCTACAGATGGTCATAGGGCCCGCTCCAAAATCCCAAGGGTCTCCACTGTGACTCACCTATAAGGGCCTGCCAAAGATTCCAAACAGCATCCCTATCTGCCATTGCCACCTTAAGTAACCATCAAGTGGGCTGCATCATATGATCCAAGTGACAGAGCAACTGGCACAGCAGCTGGGTCCCACTCAAAACTAGCAGCTTTCTGAGTTTATTTGGTGAATGGGCTGGAGCAACACACCCAAGTACGGAGCTTTCTGCCACCAAAATCCAAAATGTTTTACTAACAAGTCCAAAGTGCCTGTCATTTCCCTGTCACTTAGTCCTATCAATGTAATGCCATCGATGTAATGGGCCAACGTGAATACCTTGTGTATCAGGATCCCTGCAAACTAAACTATGACACAGGGCTAGAAAGTTAATATACCCTTGAGGTAAAGGTATACTGCTAGCCTTGGCAACTGAAAGCGGATTGTTTCTGGGTTGCCCTTGCAGACAGGTTTCAAGAAAAAAGAACTTGCCAGACCAATAGCTGCATACCAGATGCCAGAAGATATGTTAATGTGCTCAAATAAGGAAGTTGGCATCTGTGATTGGAGTCACTACTTGATTAAGTTTGCCATAGTCAACTGTCTTTCTCTATGATCCATCTGTCTTCTGCACAGAATAAAAGGGAGAGTTAAAGGGACATGTAGGTGTAACCAACACCCCTGCATCTTTCTAATTTTTTCAGATTTGTTTATGTATTATACCTCTTTGCTTATGCGTGTTTTGCCTGCACATATGACTGCACCACATGTGTGCCTGGTACCCATATGGAGAGGGCATTAGATCTCCTGGAACTGGAACTACAGACTGTTGTGAGCAGCGCTATGGTATGCTGAGAATTGAACTAGGGTCCTTTGGAAGAGCAGCCAATGCTCTTAACCTCTAACTCACCTCTCCAGTACCTCTCATTAAAAAAAAAGTGTATGGTGTTTTACCTACAAGTGTGTCTATGAACCACATAGAAGGGGCCTCCTGGAACTGGAATTATGGATACCCATAAGCCACCAAGTGGGTGCTGTGACTCAAACCTGAGTCCTATGCCAGAGCAGCTAAGTGCCATTAACCCTTGAGCCATTTTCTCACCCCACTCCATCCCCAGCATCTTGCAAGGCCTTAGTGGTGGCACTAATTTCTATAATACCTCCAGGGAATTTTCTTCTTTCATTCACTATTTTCTTTGGTAGAGGCAACTAATGGCTTCCATTTGGCCTTTTAGACCATAATAGCTCTCATTCCACACATCTGACAACCGATGTTGGGATTTTGCCAAGCTCTAAATATATCTGTCCCAATGATACACTCTGGGACTGGGGTGAGTTCCTGGGCCCAATGGATCCACTATGAGTCAGACATCAGCTGAAACTCCATTAATCACATCTCTAAGCACCCACTTAACTGGAGGGCCACAGTGCTCTGGAGGGGGTCTCCCAGAATCAGTGTCAATTCAGAGCCAGTATCTAGTAGGCCATAAAAATTCTAGTTTTTTTGTTTGTTTGTTTTGTTTTGTTTTTCCTTTTCCTGGATGCACAGTTACCCTAATCAAATCTCATGAGTTCTTTTGGAGAAAGATGGATTGGCTTGATTGACTATAAAACTTTGTTTGGTTGGTTTTTGAGAAAAGGTTTCTTTGTGTAGCCCTGGCTGTCCTGAAACTCACTCTGTAGATCAGGCTGGCTTTGAACTCATAGAGATCCACCTGCCTCTGCTTCTGAGTGCTGGGATTAAAGGTATGCACTACAACCACCTGGCATAAAACTTTTTGGAAGTGTGACACAGTTGTCAGGGGGTTCTGTCTATAAGATGACTTGTGTGGGAACTGGTTGAGGAACTGAGATTCTCTGTTGCTACAATTCAAACTAAACTTTTAAAATCTTTTTATTTATTTTATGTGTATGCGTGGTATGCCTGCATGCCTATCTGTGTACCACTTGCATGCCTGGTGCTTGCAGAAGTCAAAAGAGGACATTGGAGCCCATAGGACTACAGCCATTAGAGACTGTTGTGAACTGCCATATGGGTGGGGGGGAATTGAACCCCAGGCTCTCTGGAAGAGTAGCCAGTGCTCTTAAACACTGAGCTGCCTCTCCAGTCTTTCAAGGTAAATGTTTCATTTGCTCTGTAATTTGTCTACACAGATGGAGTAGTGTTTAGTAAGCTCCTCCCCCAACCCCCATCTATTGCACTTTTAGGGACACACACCACTGAGATACCCAAGTTGGATCAGTTATGGACACTGTTTGGTCTCTGCTGTCCATTAGCATGGCATGTTGGGGGAAAGGAGGATGAAGATTAGCATATAGAAGAGACCAATGGTAACAGAAGGCTGGAAACATATAACAAAGGACACATACCAGGCACAGAGCACCCCCGAGGAAAGCTCCTGCCCTTTATGCTCCAAATGTGGAGCATGTGGGTACTATGTGAGTACTATGTGACCCACAGAGGCTCATGACTGTTCTGGCTCAGCACCATCAGAGATTCAAACCTTTGCTACCTCTCAGCCCACATCCATTCTTGGAAGGAAGAGCCATTCTCTTTCCTTTTAATTTTTAAGTTACATTTATTTATTTAATTTGTTTGTTTATTTATACATGTGTGCACATGTATGCGTGTGTATGTGTGAACTCACTGTACAGTTCTTGGACGCCTAAGACGGATTGGTAATGCTCTCTCTACACTACCAGAGAAGTGTAGAGTCTTTGCAATTCCAAGTGTAGATGAATTGGAGAGCTAAGTCAAACACCATCAAGCCCACTAGAGAAATTCATCCTTAGAGTTCTGCCTCTCTAGAACCTACTACTGGTACCTCAATATGGATGAAATAGGGTTCTTTGGAGACAGAACTAATAGAGGAAATGTGTGTTATAAAGGAGGATTTATTAGATTGACTTACACAACACTAAACAGGCTGTTTAGTCCAAAAAGCTGATCGCTTCAGCAGTCTCAGTCTGGTGCTGAAGGCCTGGAAAATTCCTGAAGAGTCACTGGTGTTTCGTTCTTGTTAGAGAAGGCTGAAGAAACTTCAGTCTGACGTCAAAAGAAGACAGTGGCAGCAGATGGACACACTGGCTCCAGACCCAGGGAAGGCAGGCAGGCAGCCAACACTGCTTTTTCTTTAGACTGGGCCACCTTTTAGTACTCAGCCACTTGCTGGAAAGTGCTCACTCCTGCCCAGGTTAGACCGCTCTGGAAACATCTGTTAGAAATAAAATCTGATAGTTCATTTCCAAATGAGCCCTGAGCAAGCTTAAGTCCAGTTACTAATGAACAGAAAACATCAGTCCATTGCTAACACTTGCTAGTCAAGCTAGTCTCTTCTCAGGACCCAATATATCCAAACCCTCCTAAGCTAACCCATACACACAATCTAAGAATTTAGAGTCGACAGCGACTAACCACCAAGTTTCCCTGCAGGATGCTTCATCTGATGAGCATTAAAATAAACAGAATGTAAGACATAAAATGAGCCCATGGAAGGTTTTGATCTGCTAGAGTGTGTGAAAAGGTCAATCCTGCAGGTCCTAAGCTGTGGGATCTCCATGACACAGGGCAACAACAGGATAGCCAAGAGGAGTTCCCATGAGGATACAGTATTGATTGGTGTAACAGAAGCCAGAAACCTTGAACTAGACCAATGCCTCATTGCAGTGAATATTTGGAAGTAAAGATGTGTAGACAAAAGGGTATGTTGTGGGACACACTGTGACACACTACAGCTTCTGCAACAAGATGTTTTTAAATTCTATCTTTTCTTTTCTTTTTGCAGGGAGGTTGCAAGGGCAGAGAGTGGATATGAAGGAGGGAGATGAGTGGGACTGGGGTGAATGATGTGAAATTCACAAAGAATTGATAGTTAAGAAAAATAAGTAGCAACTACTGACTTCTTGGTAAGACACTGATGTGTCAGGACAGGAAGTCAATTCAAATGAATTTTAACATAAGATATCTAGGCACGTCAACACATCTCTTACAAGGAAAGATAAGTCATTGCACATGACCCATGCTTCTCAAGCCAAAAAAAAAAAAGCACAGCCTCTATTCATATTCCTTACTTGGGTGTGTTGCTTAAGCATTTACTAAGCTATGCTAATGGCCTCTAGATTTGTGTGGGGCACAAAACAGGGAAGGATTCCCAAAAGGTTTAGATGTTCTCCCATGAGGGTTCTATGCTGGGATTGTAGTGGAGGAGGCTTTGGCTTGATTCCACAAGGAAATAGCTGCAGACTGTCCTGCCAGATTGTGAGGGTTTGATTGTAAGAGAGGCCCTGCCCTTATGAGAGTTTGATCTTGACTGCTACTGGGTATTCATAGGAACACGCCTCACACGTTACTGTGCATCCTGAGCTGTCCATCATGAACTAGTTTTATGTCAACTTGACATGGGCTAGAATCACTTTGGAAGAGGGAACATCAATTAAGAAAATATCCCCAACAGTCTGGCCCATGAAAAGCCTGTGTGGTACATTCTCTTGACTGATGATTGATGTAAGTGGATTCATCCCACCGGCGGCAGTGCCACGCTTGGGTGGACGGTCCTGGATGGTATAAGAAAGAAGGATGAGCAAGCCAGTGAGCAGCACTCCTCCGTGACTTCTGCTTCAGGTCCTGCCTCTAGCTTCCTGCTCTGTTTGAGTTCCTGCCCTGATTTCTCTCACTGATGAGCTGTGACATGGAAATAGATGCAAGATGAAATAAACCTCTTTCTCCCCAGGTTGTTTTGGTCTTGGTGTTCTATTGCAATAGAAATCCTAAGTAAGACAACAGGGTTGTGCAGGCACACCCTCTAATGACAGCTGCACTATTGCTCCATTTTGAACAACACTCCAGGACAGTGGGGAGGGGACCCTCTCAGTGCGCAGAGCCTTGGCCAGTGAACTTGGCTATGCCATTGGCTTGGGAAGAGAAACGGCCAGATCTGGATTATAGGCCAGTTCTCGGACTATGTCTAGTGGTTTCGCTGAATGGTTAGGAACTTAAAATGAACTTGGTTAGAAAATGAATGGCAATCCATGAGCATCGAAGATCTCTCCATTTTCTGAGATCTTCTTCGATATCTTTCTTGAGAGACTTGAAGATATTGCCATACCGGTCTTTCACTTGTTTGGTTAGAGTTACCCCAAGATAGTTTATATTATTTGTGGCTATTGTGAAGGGAGTTGTTTCCCTAATTTCTTTCTCAGCCTGTTTATCATCATTTGTATAAAGGAAGGCTGCTGATTTATTTGAGTAATTTTATATCCGGCCACTTTGCTGAAGTTGTTTATCAGCTGGAGAAGTTCTCTGGTAGAATTTTTGAGGTCGCTTATGTATACTATCATAAGTGGATATTAGCCTAAAAAAAAACAAAAAAGTACAGAATACCCAAAATATAGTCCACAGAACTCAAAAAGGTCAACAAGCTGAAGTGCCCTAGTGAGGACGCCTCAGTTCCACTTGGGAAGGAGAAGAAAGCAATCACAAGTGGGAGGGAAGGAGGGACCCGGGAGGAAAAGTGGATGGGGGGGGGGTGGAGTGGGAGGGAGAGGGGAATCTGGTCTGGTATTGGGTGAGGGAAAAGAACTGAAGCCCTGAGGGCCAGCAGAAAGAATGGAAACAGGCAACCTCGGGAGGTAGGAGATTGGGGGGCCCTCCAGAATGCACCAGAGACCTGGGAGGTGAGAGATTCTCAGGACTCAAAGGACCTTAGATGAAATGCCCGGAGAGGGAACTTATAGAGCCCACCTCCAGCAGGAAGACAGGGCATAAAATGAGGGAGGGGGCATCCCACAGTCACAACTCTGATCCATATTTGTTCCTGTCTGAAAGAATTACAGGAATGGAAATGGAGAGGAGCTTGAGAAAAAGGAGGTCCAGTGACAGGCCCAAAAAGGGATCCAGCTCAAGGGGAAGTCCCAAGGCTTGACACTATTACTGAGGCTATGGAGCCCTCACAAAAGGGACCTAGCATGACTGCCTTCCAGAAGACCCAACAAACAGCTGAAAGTGTCAGAGGCAGATAGTTGTACCCAGTGAATGGACAGAAGCAACTGACCCCTGTTGTTGAATTAGAAGAAGCTGAGGAGGAAGGTAACCCTGTAGGAGGACCAGCAGTCTCAATTAATCTGGACCCACGAGATCTCTCAAACACTGGACTACCAAACAGACAGCATACACCAGCCACTGACATACATGTACGTACATGTAGAGGGCTGCCAGGTCTGTGTTCATTCAGAGATGATGCATCTAACCCTCAAGAGACTAAGGGCCCCAGGGAGTTTAGAGGTCAGGTGGGGTAGGGGGTGGGGACATCCACGTGGAGACAGGGAAATGGAGAGGAGGTATGGGATGTGGATCAGTAGGAGGATGGAGGGGGGAAATAAAATATGGAGTGTAAAATTAATTAATTAATTTTAAAAAAACAGAAAGAAGAAAATGAATGGCAAGGAAATGTGAGAGATGCAAACATGGAGCTGAGATGCAGCTCAGCAGCTGTTGCAGTGCACTTTCTGTTGCTGTGATCAATACCATGACCAAAAGCAACTTATGGGAGAGAGGGTTTATTTTGGCTCACCGTTCCAGAGGGATGCGAGTCCATCATCGCAGGAAGGCATAGCAACAAGTGGAAGACATGGCGAGCTCACATCTTTAACCACGGACAGATCAGATCTTTGACTGTAAGCACAGCGGAAAGAGAGTAAGTTGGAAGCAGAGCAAGGCTATAAACCCTCAAAGTCTGTCTGCACCCTCCAGCAAGGCTGCATCTTCTGAACTTCCCCAATCAGCACCACCAGCTGGGGACAAAGTGTTCAAATATCAGTGCCTATAAAGGACATTTCTAATTGAAACTACTACAGCTAATCCAGCTAGCCAGTGAGTCCCAGGGACAGCCCCACCTCCATTTCTGCCTCTTCAGCACTGGGGTTATAAGCAGACACCAGCATGCCATGCTTTTTTTTTTTAATGTGGGTTATGGGGATTGAATTCAAGACTTCATGCTTTAAAAGCAAATACTACCAACTGGGCTTTCTCCCCAGCCCTAAACTGCTTACTCAAAAACAACAGAAATTTGTCTCTTGGGCTTCTGAAAGGTGAGAAGTTGAAGATCAATGTGTTTGAGAAAGACCTGTTCCTCTTAGATGGTGCCTCCCTGCTGTACCCTAGCAAGGAGGGAAGAGTGGATCCATCCCTCACTCCTTCTATAAGAACATGGAGCCCATTTGTCAGGACTCTGCCCTCCTAAATGAGTCACCTCCCCAAAGGCCATCTTTATACCACTGTGTTTGTGTTCAGACACTTCAACCTCAGTGATACTGCTGTGTCTCTGAGAAAGGAATACACTTGCCAACAAATTAAAGCACGGCAGAAGGCTACATCCATGTGACTCACAAATCTGTGTCTCCATCACTCTGAAGCAGCTGACTTGAAAATAAGGTACTGAGTGGCTAATAAGAGCTGAAGCAGAATTCTCCAGAAGGCTGAATGTTCTCTGCCTCAGTGTTCAGTGTCCAGCACTATTTCTTCCATAGTCATGAGTCATGAATCCAGAAATCAAGGGGTGGGCATGGGAATAGAACTACTACCCACAACCCCCAAGGACCCATTAAGCAAAATTTCTACTTCCTTTTTGCACAGTGTTATGCTCTGCTGGCCTAGAAATTTTGGCTCCAGAATGAGGAACACTTCTGCAAGGAGATACAACAAACACTACATTGAATTGGATGTAAAGGAATCTACACCGCAATCTGAGCTTCTGAGGCTGAGGAGGAATTGGGGGTTGGTGAAATGCCTGACCCTGACTACCAGGAGAGATCTGCAGTTCATGGCTCCCTTAATGTGTCCGTAGTGTTACCACGCCATGGGGTTAAAGTCAATGCTACCATAAGGGCTCTCAGGCCAGGGGAAGGTATAGGTTACTTGTCAGATAAGAGCCAAGACTAGCTGAGTTGCTGAGGGCAAATGGGCTGCAGAATAGGGGTGGGGTGTGGAAAGGGGGATTTCTGACTGCTAGCTAAGATCATGTGACCAGAGAAAGATTCTGGTGGCCACAGCACTTCCTCTTTTAAGAATGTGTCTGGAACCATGGCTCAGCAGTTAAAAGCACTGGTATATATGCAGAGGTCCTGGATTTGGTTCACAGTACCTGCATGCCAGCTCACAATTGCCTATAACTCTAGTTCTGGCCTCCATGGGCACTACACACACACACACACACACACACACATATGCAGGCAAAACGCACATACACAAAAAATGAAAAGTTTTAAAATTCTCAGTGTTTCTTGCTGTATAGCTCTGGCTGGCTCAGAACTTTCTATGTAGACCCAGCTGGCCTTGAATTCACAAAGATCCACCTGCTTCTGCCTCCTGAGTTCTGGGATTAAAACTGTGCACCCCACACCCAGAAAATTAATCTTTTTGTTTAAAAAAAGGGTATCTGTGGGTAGGTAGTCACATAGAAGGACACAGTACCTGTTTTCTTCATGTATCTTCCCTAGCTTATTCCTCAATCACATGACCCATAGTCTTTGAGTTATGGATGTCAGGGGGACAGCAAACATCACCAGGAATCACACATTCTCCTTTGGTGCAGGGTTCAGGGGATACCTGGAATACACCACATGGCTAGCTCATGTTGTGTACAACCATGGCCTTGCAGTCTTTACTGGGAGATAAAGGGAGATTTAGGGGGATGTTGCTAGTCATGTTGACATGGGTGGACTTGGAAGTTTAGGGTGTCAGCCTGACTCTGGTTATGGGCTGTCCAGATAGGTGAGAAAGCTCTGCTGTTGAATAGGTTTCTGGAAGTTTTTCTGGAAGATATTGAAACTTGAATCAGTGGTTGTGGGGAAGACCTACCTCGCCCAATGTGGGCAGCAGCATCTGAACTGAGTTAAGGGTCCACATGGAAAACAGTGAGGTCCTCCCCTCCCCTAGGCCCCTCCTCCAGGTAGATTTCTTTTGCCCATGGACATAAGACCTCTCTAATGAAATCAGGCTCTCTGGGAGAGCCTTTGGATCTAGGCCCTTCACTGATAGCCCTGACCCCTGGCTTTAGGCCCTCAGTCTTGGGTTGTGTATTAATTCATTGGCTCCCCTGGTTCTAGGCAAATTTAGACTTCACTAGCTATTTCCCCAGTCTTCAGATGTCATGAGACTTCTGTGTCCACAGCCATATTAGGGAGATTAGCTAATCTCCCTAACAAGTCCCTATCATCTTTCTCTGTGTCTTGGGGTGGAGCTGTAGTCAAATGGAGAAGGCTCTCCTCACTAGAGATGCTCCAGCTCATAGGAGTTGTCTCACCTGAGTTCTTGTTCCTTCTAGGGCCACCTGTGTGTGTCCTTGCAGTGATTGATGGAGGGACAAAAGGACACCATCTTCATCATAGTTCCCAGTGTCTCTAAAGGGATGAATCAGCTCCAAAGATGGCCTCAGGACATTGAAGCTCTCTTGAAAGGCTGATCTACTCCTTTGCTCAACAGTGGGGTGGAGCTGTCCCTGGCCCTTGGGCATTTATGGTTTACAAGGAGCCTGCCCTAGGCAGATGCTGCAGGCCTGCCAGACTAGGGACCCAAAGCCTGGGGTTAAAACCTGGACACTATTGTGGGAAGGAGCCTCCTTGCAGGCCAGGAAAACATAAACCCTGGATTTCCTAGATAGAGCAAGAGGAGCCAGAAGCCTGATATGGCTAGAAAAACAGATGCCCACAGAGACTTGCAGGCCTATAGTTCCATCCTCATCGTGGGCTCTATCTATCTCAATACATGTGCAATCTGGGCACTGAGTCAGAGACAGATATTGAGAATAGTCTGCCCCACTAGGTGCTGCATCTGCACCTTGCACCTCCACTCAGCAGTGACACTGGGACTCAGAAGTCATGTGTCCTGCAGATGCTGATCCACAGCACTGGCTGGCCCTGCTATGATTAGCCTTGTGCACAGTGGGTCTTGCCTTAAACTTGGGATAGCAAGCATTCCCAGACCCTGGGCAGGCTAGAGGAGGCGGATAAGGCCAGAGGCGGACACCTTGCTGGAGCCCTATCCTACCCCTTCCTGGCTCATCCCCTGCCCCTGCCCCTCTCTAGTGGCCTCTGAACCTGCACATCCTTCCTTCTTACCCCTCTCCAAGCAGTGCCCTGTTAAGAGGCCCTCAACCCATTCAGCATCCTCTTGCCTGCCTGGACTCCAAACATCTTCACTCAGACCTGTCTTCATCACAGCTCCCCGGTCCCCATCCTGTGGGGCAATGTCCTTTGTGAAGTCCTCTGACTCTCTTATCTGCCAAGAATTTAAGGCCTCTGAGTCTTATTTAATAATTTTTCTCTCTTAATTACTACGTATTGATCTGGAAACCAGAGCCCAGTTCCACTGCAAAGGATTAATAGCCAGCAGCGCTTATGGTTATTCACTTTCCGTAATGTTATGTCTTGACCCCAGCCATACCCCACCCACTCACCCATCAGTCCTGAGACCTAGCTCCATCCCCCCAGCCACTGACTCACTTGTGAGCACCTTCCCACTTCCTTCTCCCACAGCCTTACACAAGCTGGCTTGGCCATCCACTCACGCTTGAGGAAATAGGAAGCAGAAATAGTTAGATTCCAGAACTTTCTCTCACCACATCCTCCCTTCCTGGCTTTCCCCTGAGTATTCCCAGCTACTTCCTTGCTTTGAAAGACTTGCCTTCAATCCAAACTTTAGGTTCTCTGTTGAGAAGTCCCACCCTCCTACAGTCTACTCCATCCTGCTGTGGTCTCCCCACCCAGGCCCAGTGACCCCCTTAACCTATCAGGGTCTAGGCTGGAGGCCTTCTTTTCCTAAGCATTGCCCACTTCTTCAGGTCTCATCTAGCAGCCTCTCTGTGAGAACTTCAGAATTCCCTTCAGAGAAGTTGGCCTCCCCTGTGGGGCCTCGTCACATGGAAGTTGGCAGGCAATGTGTCAAAGGCAGGCAGCCCCTGATAGTCTAAACAGTAAGAGAAATAGATGAGGAAGTGTCCCTGCGACAAAGCAAATGTCCTGATGTCTTAATGTGCCCTTTGTGCTCTCAAGAATCTAGTCTGGGGAAAGGGGGACAAAGGCTATGTTTGGGGCAGCCTGGCTCTGACCAGAAATGTCTGGGATAGGTGGGCATCAGCCCTGTGTGAGCCTAGTCACTGCAGAAGCCAGAGATGATTTCTTCAGACTCTTCCCTTCAGCCCCCTCTAGCCCCTCTAATCCATGGTGATGGGACAGAGGTGGGAGACAGACAGAGGCTGTTGGGCCTCCCTAGGTTTATATTCCACAGGAATGAAGGCACCAAGAGCATCCCAGCCAGCCCTGGTCACTTCCCAGAACCCCTCTCTCCTCAGGGGATGGGTCTTAACAGGCTACACTCGCAGTGCTGAGCAGGCACTCCTAGGTAGATGGTGAAGACAGCCTTGGCCTCTTATTAGCAGCACTGCTGGGGTCTTTGCACAGAGTGACACAGAGACCATGAAGACAGGACTAGCCTTGTAGGCTGAAGCTCCACCCCCAGCCCAGACAGTGGACTATCTGACCCTCTCCTCAGGGACAGGGCCTCCTTTTCTGGCTCAGCCCAGATTTCCGGATTCCATTGCTTGCCAGGAGTCGGGAGGTGGAAATAATATAGAACTCTAGCCAGCCCTCTCTGACCCAGAGAACTGTGTGCACTTGGCCAACCTTGGGACTGCACCATCCAAAGGGCAAGGGTCCCACAGTAGGGGCAGCTGCAATGTCCTGCCAGTTACGGTCAGGGTCACAGCTCTCCAGAGGCCAGACAGGCCTTTTTTTTCCTTCACAGCTGCAGTGTCCACCCAACCCCCAAGGTATCCAGAATTGTTGTTGCCCTCTTCCTCCAACAGCTGGACTAAAGGGGGACTTTAGTCCCTGCACATCCTGGAAAGACTCATCCTGGCTCATAGGTGACCTCCACAAGCTCCCTGAGAGTTGACTGGATCTGGCATCACAAGGATTCCAGAAGATGCCAAGGTACTTTCCTGGGCACAGCAAGTCTAGGCCTCCCAATACCAGGACAGCACCTCACTGCAAACCATTCCATAGGCAACTGCAGGCCACAGGCAAGCGCTGAAGCCCTTGGTACTTGTAGTCTCTCATACACAGGCCTGCTTTGAGCTCCTTTTTCTTCCTTGACTATGGAGACTTGAGTCTTTTGAAAAACCTCACAAGTTAGGGCTGTTGATTGTCCCTGAAGCAGGAAGGTCTGTCTTCCGGTGACCTTTTTACTATCTCTGCCCATATGCCAGTCACTGTGGTGGCTCTTCCTGGACCTGTATTACTGCCCTTGTGGGTTTGTCTGACTCCCTGCTGGTTCCCCTTCCACCAGAGAGAACACTTGAAAGTACAGTCCAGAGCTTGACCCTCCAGGTCCCCAGGGCCAGGCTCAGACTCTAGCCTTTACTCTCTCTCTCTCTCTCTCACTTCCTATGCTGTCTGGTTTGGGGTTTTTGTCCACACGCTGACCAAGTGTCAGACATAGGCTTCACTTCAGTTACGTCTCTGCTTAGTCATTCAGTTAACCACTGATGGGTAGTGATTACTTTTTCCTCATCCCCTTTGGCTCCTCCCAAATTCCCTAGCTTGCTGACAGGTCCTCTCACCCCAGAGCTCTCCTAGTTTGCTAAATGTGATGACCAGAAATGACAGAGGCCTCCCTGTTCTAGTTTGTTTTCTGTTGCTGTGATAAAACATTATGATCAACAGGCAAACTTAGGGGAAGAAATTGTTAACTTGGCGTATACTTCGAGTTCACAGCCTATCATTGAGGCAGAAACCAGATGTATGCAGCCAAAACCCCAAAGATGTGTTGTGATAAGACCTCTCAGGGTAGCATTAGCACCACCTTCACAGCTCCAGACAAGGGCAAGCCTCCCTTCTACCTCTATTATTCTACCACTATTAGTTTACATACTCTCAGCTGCTGCTGCTGCTGCTGCTGCTGCTCCTCCTCCTCCTCTTCCTCCTCCTCCTCTTCTTCTTCTTTTCTTCTTCTTCTTCCTTCTTTCTTCTTCTTCCTCCTCCTCCTCCTCCTTCTTCTTCTTCTTCTTTTGAGACAGGGTTTCTCTGTATAGCCCTGGCTGTCCTGGAACTCACTTTGTAGACCAGACTGGCCTTGAACTCAGAAATCCACCTGTCTCTGCCTCCCAAGTGCTGGGATTAAAGGTGTGCACCTCCACTGCCTGCCTAGATAGGGTCTCTTTATGAAGTCTTGCTATTCTGAAACTCTCTGTGTAGACAATGCTGGCTGGCCTTGAGCTCACAGAAACCTGTCTGCCTCTGCTTCCTAAGTGCTGGAATCGAAGGAATGCATACATTTGACTTTTCTCAGCATTTTAAAAGGAAGCATCAAATATAAGGTCTTTTACACCTGGCCTTTTTCATCAACAAAACATTTAAGGGTTTTGTTTTGTTTTGTCTTTGTTTTGAGACAGGGTCTTACTTTATAGGCCTGGTTGGCCTGGAACCTGTGGAGATCCTCCTGTCTCTGTCTTCCAGGTTACACTCATATGTCACAATACCTGACTCAGCATTTTCAAGACCCGTCTGAGTTATACCATGTATCATGGCTTCCTTCATTTCAATGGCTGCATTACACTCTGTGGTCTGGACAATGTCATGTGGACACATTTGTCACTTGATGGGCATCTTTAGTTTTTGTACTTAAAAATATATTATTTTACTTTTATGTTTGCCTTGGGTTATCTAAAGGAACAGAACTGATAAAATGAATATATATCAAATATATTAAAAGAGTATTAGAATGACTTACCGGCTGTAGCCTGGTATTCCAACAATAGCAGTATTCCAGTGGGAAGGCCAAGAATCTGGCAGTTGTTCAGTCCCCAAGACTGGGTGTCTCAGCAGTACCATCTAGTGCTGGAGTCCTAGAGGATTCCTGAAGAGATGCTGGTCTTTGGTCTATGTTGAAATCCTAAAAAAAAAAAAAAAAGTAGATCCTAACACCAGCAAAGGAATGACTCACCAACAAAACAGATGAACAAGCCAATAAGAGTGAGGGAAAATGGGGGCAGGGGAGGAAGCAAGTTTCCTTCTTCCATGTTCTTTTATATGACCTGCTACCAGGAGGTATGACCCAGAGTTAGGTCTCCCCTCCTAACTGAAGCAACCAAGTAAATCCCTCAAAGGAATGCTCAGCTGCTTGAGTTTTAGTTGATTCCAGATATAGTCAAGTTAACAGCCAAAGTTAGTCATTACAAAGTGTATGGATGGATGCCTTGCCTGCATGTATGTGCATCATATGCTTGCAGTGCCTGTCAAGGCCAGAAGAGGGCATTAGATCCCTCTGAGCTGAAACTACAGAACATTATAAGAACCCACACTCAGGTTCCTGTGTTTGAGAAGCAAGCTCTCTGAACTTCTGGGCCATCTCACCAGCCCTGGCTCTACTTTTTGGCTATGATAACAAATGCACATACAAAAAGTATGTGGATCTGTTCTTGTATGGATGTGTTTTCATTGCTCTTGGTTGAACATACACATGTTTCAACATATGGGTAAATCCTTGAGCCAAATGTCTTGATTATCAACCCCACCTCAAGACAAAATCAGATTCCTTTGGGGAAATTTAGAAGTTTTATGACGATAAGACTTTCCTCTCATGACAGTGCAAAGATGGCTATTTGTTGTCACAGGTATCTTTTAGAAATGAGTATTTTCATGAAAGTATATCACACACATACAGAATTACAGAGAGTGTGGGAACCGTGGTTATTGCAAGTTCAGCTCATATTTTGGTCTCTATTTACTCTTCAAGTAGAGAAGTGAAACACTTTGGGTATCTGGGTACTTGCATGCATAGAGATATTACTGGATTTAGAGTCACTGCCTGAGTCCCAACAAGCCAGATTGGGCTGCTCATCCTTAAACTCGTTAAAAATGCCAAGTCAAGGCGCAAGAGAGATGGCTCAGTGGTCAAGAGAGCGGCTGCTTTTGTAGAGGACCCATGTCAGACAGCTCACAACAACTTGCAATTCCAACTCCAGTGGCTTCTACACCCCTTACGGGTCTCTATAGGCACCCACACATCCACACCACACACACACACACACACACACACACACACACACACACACACACACACAGACAGAGAGACAGAAACAGAGAGAGACAGAGACAGAGAGAGACAGAAGCACAGAAACAGACAGACAGAGAGCATACACTCACACAGACACATTTATACATAAATGGAATGGAAATACACCTTTTCAAAAGGAGACAAATTAATAAACAGAAAGGGAGCGATTTATCCACCATGGCTACATTGGGAAGAAGGATAGTGGGATCCAGCAATCCTCTGCCCCAAGTCCATCTTCTAGACGCTGACATGAGCTTAAGGTCGAGAGGTCAGGTATGCATAACTGTGCAGCCCTGATCAAAGTATGGCTCCTTGGCCCACGGTTATTTCAGCTCCCAAGTCTTTCCTACAGTGTCCTTGGACAAGTTGTAAATCTTTCTTCAGGAGACAAAATCCTCTCCCAGTTGTTGCAGCACTTACACCTTTTCTCCCCCCGCCCCCCCCACCCCCGCTGCCCCAGATTTCTGGGGAAAATCTAATTTATTTGGGCCCATTGTCTCAACAGACTGATAACCAAAGAGAGGGGCAGGGATATTCATTCCTCCGAGGCAGCCCATTAAGAGGCATCCTTTAGGCTGGTGCTTGGCTGTGTTCTGATAGCATGACATATTTACAAATACGTCTTTCAATTCCCCTTTTCTCAACAAACAGAGCCAATCTCCTGCCAATACAATGTTGGGACTTCCTGTTTCAGTACAAATATTGAGTTAGCTTTCTCATCGTGACAAAATAGTTGTCAAAACTAACTTCAGGAAGTTATTTTGGCTCCTGATTGAGGCTCCTGCAGACAAGGCGAGGCAGCAGGGAGATGAGGCAGCGGGTCACATCACGTTCACAGTTAGCACACAGATGAATGCTGGCGCTCAGTCATCTCCCTCTCTTCTTTCATGCAACCTGGGTCCAAGTCCATGCACTTGTGTGCTTGGTATCATAGATAGGAAATTGCTATTTTAAGGCAAGATCACCAATGCATGCATCTATCCATCCATCCTTCCTTCCTTCCTTCCTTTCTTTGTTTTGTAAAAAATTCATCTTGGATGTCCTGAAACTTGCTCTGTGGACAATGCTGGCTTCAAACTCAAGAGCTCTGCCTGCCTCTGCCTCCCAAGTGCTGGACTGAAGGTGTGTGTCACCATGCCCAGCTAAAGGTTTAGCTCTTACCTTCAGATCTAGGGCTCATTCTTTAAGATTTATTTTTGCCTAATTAATTTTTAACTATTTTATGTATATAGGTGTTTTGTCTGCATACATGTCTGCACACCAGTGCCAATGGAAGCCATATGAGAGCTTCAGATCTCCTGGAACTGGAGTTACAGGTGGTTGTGAGCTGCCATGTGAGTGCTGGGAAATGAATCCAGGTCCCCTTGAAGAACAGCCAGTGCTCTTAGTCATTGAGTCATGGCTCTATCCCCTAGGTCTCATTTTCATCATAATGTTGGCAGGTATTACACTGGATAGATTTGTCTTCGTTTTTCTGTGTACAAGGATAGCAATACTAGAACCATGTTTAAAAAGACCATTCCTTCCCCCCATTGAACTGTCTTGTCCTCTCATTTAAAATGAAAGATCTATTCCTAGAATTTCAATTCTATTTATTCCATTGATCTCTGTTGTTATTGTGTTAGTTTTTTGTTTTGTTTGTTGTTGGTAGTTTTGCTTTTTGTCAACCTGACACAAGGTAGAGTCACCTGGGAAGAGGGAACCTATTGGCCTGTAGGCAGGTCTTTGGAACATTTTCTTTTTTAATTATGGATATGGGAGGGCTCAGATAGTGGTTGGTGCCACCCCAGAGTGAGTGGTCCTGGGCTACATAAAATAGCAAATTAAGGAAGCTTTGAGGAGCAAGTCAGTAAGCAGCATCCCTCCATAGCCTCTGCTTCCGTTCCTGCCTTGGCTTTCCACAATGATGGACTATGGCTGGCATGCATAAGCCAAATAAACTCTTTCCTCTGTGTGCTGGACAGTTTTATGTCAACTGACATAAGCTGAAGTCATCTGAGAGAGGGGAACCTCAATTTTAAAATAAAAGAAAAAGAAAAAAAAAGAAAAGAAAATGCCTCCATAAGATTAGGTTTCCATAAGATAGGCAAGCCTATGAGGCATTTTCTTAATTAGTGACTGATGGGGGAGGGCTCAGCCAAATGTGGGTGATGCCAGCCCTGGGTTTCTATAAGAAGGCAGGCTGAGCAAGCTATGAGGAACAAGCCAGAGAACAGCACCCTCCATGGCCTCTGCATCAGCAGGGCCTCCAGGCTCCTGCCCTGTTTTGATTCCTGTCCCAACCTCATTTGGTGATTCACAGTTATCTGGAAGTATAAGCCAAATAAGCACCTTCCTCCCTAAGTTGCTTCGGTCATAGGGTTTCATCACAGCAATAGCAACCCTAACCAAAACACACCCTAAATTGCTTTTGGTTCTGGTATTTATCACAGTAGTAGAAAGCCGACTAAAATAGCTATCCTTATGCTATCCCTCTGTCTCCCCCACCTCCCCTTTTGAAGACAATGTCTCATATAGTCAAGGCTGGCTTTGAACTCCCAACTCTCCTGCCTTCACCCTTTGCATGCTGGGAGTACAGCCATATTTTACCATACTAGACTTTAGAACAATACTCTCCTGACTACTCTAGCTTTGTACTGTGAATCAAGAAGTATAAGCCCTCCATCTTTGTTCTTTTCCAAAATTGTTTTGGCTATCCTTAGTCCTTTACCTTTCCCTGTGAATTTAGGGTCAGGTCTTGCAAGATAGTTCAGTGGGTAAAGGAGCTTGACGCCAAGCTTGATTCCTTAAGGTCAATCCCTAGCACCCACATGGTGGAAGCAGAGAATCTAGCTGTCCTCTGACCTCCACACACATGCCACATGCTATAGCATGTACGTGTACATGTGCACACACACACACACACACACACACACACAGAGAGAGAGAGAGAGAGAGAGAGAGGGAGGGAGGGAGAGAGAGAGAGAGAGAGAGAGAGAGAGAGAAAATAAACAAATAATGTTTTTTAATTAAAAAGAAAATAACCTTGAATTTAGAATCAGAAAAAAAAAAGGCCAGACAACTTCTGAAGTGTTATGACCTGAATGATAATTTTGTCTTTGATTTGTGAAAGTCAGATCCTCTCAAATATAGTTAGATACTTGGTTTCTTCCAAGTCTGCAAGTCTCACACATCTTTAGTGACTTTATCCCTTGATGTTTCGTTCTTTCTGCTGCTATTCTAAATGAGATCATCATTTAGACTCCATTTTGGATTATTTACTACTAGTCTATAGAAATATTTGTCTTTTTCATATTGATTTTATATCTGCCACGTTGTTAAACACGTTAACTCAGGCAACTGTTCAATGTCTTGTCTTGTTTCTGTGCCAAAAATACCTGACAAAGTGACATAAAGAAGAACAGATTTGTTGAGGCTCACAGTTCAAGGGTATAGTTCATAATGACAGGGAAGGTGTGGCTACAGCAGTGTGATGCAGCTTGTCACTTAACGCCCACAATCAGGAAGCAGAGATAAACACTGATGTTCATCTCACTTTCTGATTTTTATTCAGTTTACAACCCAAGTTTATGGGATGGTGTCACTCACACTTAGTGTGAATGCCTGTAGGTATGTCCCACAGGAGATTTTAAACATTTGCCAGCACCCTGTCCTGCATGGCACCTTTCCATCTTGCTGGATCATCCTTCCTAGAACCCTGGGGAGAAATGCCAAGACTGCCTTGTTTGCTTCACTTTGTTACGTCTCTGACCTTGGTGGGTGAGGAGCCTTCAGTCTTCCTTGAGAAGAACAGGCTCGAGACTTTTATGGATCTTCAGTTCGTCCTCAGGTCTGGAGGACAGAGCCCCTTCTATTGCTGCTGAATGAAGTATTTTATCAGGAGAGTTGTGGGGCTTGGAGAATAGAGGACAGCATTTCCTGTGACTCTAGAGATGCTCACAAGAGTTTTGTCTGGCATTGCTTGGCCGTTTTTGGATGCTGAGCTCTTTCAATACACAGCTGTCTTACTCCCTGACCTGCATATGAATTTCTAGCAAGCAGAAGTGATGATGGTGGCAGCCAACAAACCCTACAAGAGCAAGCCCTACATAAACAGCCCAGGTTGGGGAGTCTTCATTTTAGGAAACCATGGTTCTACAACAAAATCCCCCTACCTCCTGCCAAATGCACACAGCAGGACTCCTCTGTGGAGTGAGTCACAAGACTCTGGGACTGAGCCAAAAAGAGCTTGACCTTGACTTTCCCACAGGCCAGGCCCTGCTCCAAGTAACAAGGACACATTGACCTTCTGTACTTAGAGACTTTCTGCAGCATTTCTGTCACACTTGGGGAAACTGAGAAGCCAGTACAAGTTCATACAGACAGGAGAATTGTGAGACAAGCCCTGGCTAGGAAGGCCCATTCTTCCCATCTTCCCACACCTGCTGGACAAGGGAAAGCAAATAGAAACTTCCCATCCTGGGCTTGAGCTTCATCACTGTTTTCTTGGAAGCCAGAAAAGAGATATTTTCAGGCTGAGCTAACCGCCGGGGACATTTTCTGATGCACCCTCTGGGTACCTACTTGGTTCCCCCATGTCCTTATAAGGCCAGCTGGCAGGATGTTGGACAAGTCACTTAAGATGTAGTGCTCACAGGTGCAGGCTCTGCAAGGCACCCCTTGTACTCTTGCAACCAACCAGTCATCTCAGCAAGTCTCCTGGGCCTATGAGATTGTTCCCTACCCCAACCCCTTCAATGGGAACAGAATGCAGCCTAAGTCTGCCTTCCACCTAACTCAGACCTGTCTGGCCTTCTGCCCATATCTGTTCCTGATCCAAGAGCTTCCTACCAAAGTCCAACTTGGTAAACCGATTAGTTGATTTAGGTTACTTACAAAAGTATGGGTGAGGGGTTACTTACAGCATCAGAGACAACTCAAAGGGAGCTGTGTCACCAAAAACCTCAGCATAGGTGATGGCTCACAAAAGCTGGAACCCTGGAGAATGGCACTTGAATAGGTCAAAGCATGGGCTGTCTTCCTAATTATGTATCTTTAGGGAGGAAGGGACCTGTTAGTTTCAGGAACGTCTAAAACTTGTTAGTTGTTCATTTCCGGAGTCTTAATACTTTCCCTCCAGAAAGGGATGTTTTAATTTGGAGGAAAACTGCTTTACAAAAAAATTCCCTACCATGATTGGTCAAACATCATGGAAACTCTCTCCATAGCATGTATGTGACCAGAACCTAAGGGCCCCAAAGAAGCAGCCTTGGTTTCTAGGCTGTCCATAGCCCTTGGAACAGTTCCAGGAACACAATGGCATTCACTAAACCCAGATGTATCACACAGTACATAAACAAAACAGCTGGCCCTGCATGACGTTCAATGTGTAACCCCACTTTAGGCATGAGGTATCCCCATCACTGGAGACAGTGGAGATCTGAAGAGAAAGCAGGTCCCCATCTCTGCACGTGCAAGAACTATTCTTGCCCACTTTTAAATAAAAAGAATCCTAAGAGACTCCCTCCTGGAGACTCAAATGACTTTTAGTGTGATATTACTCCAGCATTTGGTGACTAGTGTTACTTTTGTTGTGACACCACTTCAGCCTCCAAGAACTATAAATGTGGACACAATCCTTCACTGTAGCAGCTATACCAGCCTGAAGCCAAAACAAATGCACAAATTAACTCTCAAGAAGCCTACTAGCCTAGCCGAGTAGAGATAGCTCCACCCAGGCAGCTACTGGCCAATCATCAGGTTTACATGTAAATTATACATAGTTCAAATTTTCGCCCTTTAGACAACTGGGCATGGTGTCCTAAACCTACAGTCTCAGCACTTAGGAAGCAAAAGTAGACAGAGCTCTGTTCCAGGAACCAGGGCTACATTGTGAGATTCTCATTCTCTGTCTGTCTGTCTGTCTCTGTCTGTCTGTCTCTCTCTCCACATATATATTATAGATATTCCTTTCCTTTGTTTAAATATATATGTATATCTATTCCTTTTTAAACATATTTCCAGTGTCCTGTAGCCAGAGGGGTGCCAGGTGTGATCTCCATAGGGAACAATGTCCTTAACTGCTCAAAGATTTAAGAACATGGAGTGACCTGGAAAAGGCTGAGTCTTGGGAACTGGTCCTTCCATGGTTCCCAGTGAGTCTAATGAAGCAGCCCCATTGCCCTTCAGTTTGGGGAAGGGAATGCCAAGATTTCACAGGAATATCATCTATGATGACAGCAGCCATTCCTCACCCGGGAAGGAAGCACCTCTGCCCTCTGAATCTTTCCTCACTTCCTTATTAATCCCAGCTTTCAGGGAACCAGCTAGAGGATGGAGGATGGACTCTTGGAAGGCACAGCCAGGATGGCATGAATATTTGAAGGTGCCCCTGAGGGTTCTCGAGCCTAAAGACTGGCTAAAGACATTGGGTACACTATTGACCTTCCCAAATGCAGCCTCCAGAACTGCAGCCAGGAACTCTATCTGTGAGATAGGGGATTAGCAAGGCTACAAAGAATTCCATTCTAGACCTTCAGGCCCACGGAGTTGCTGCCTGGGAGATCAATATACACAAAACATGTTAACTTTTAAGACTCTTTACTGTCGAGACACCTCCACTAGGGTACCCTCCGGGAAAGTCCAAGGCGTCCGAGTACCGGAGGAAGTAAGTGTGGCTTCTTTGGGGCAGTATCTTGTGGCCAGTTCTTAGTCGCGACCCAGAAGCCTGCCCCGAGGGTTGGGAACCCTTAAGAAACTTGGAGATTCATCCTGCGCACGCACAGTGCACCGAGTCCCCAAGAACCAGCTGCACCAAGTTCCAGAACGCTTACTCTGGGACTGAGGTGGCAGCACCCACCCAAGTACCCCTGGTCCGGGCACCCCGCGGGCGGAAGGCGGGGCCAGGGGTGGAGCGTCCTCTGGGCGGGGCCTCGGAGGGGCGGGACCTAGAGGTCTATAAAGAGTGAGGAGCTAGGCGCGCGCGCCCGGTCCGAGCGAGCGCGTCCTTGCTTCAAAGAGATAGTGACTCTCGCGCCTCCGGCTAGGCCTCCAGCCCTTCTCTACCCTACGTCTCATTCTCCGCAACGCAGTTCTCCGGCCCGCAAGCGCTCCAGGCTATCTGCCAGTCCCGGACCCCGGTACTGCGTCCCCATACCGCCCGCTCCAGGACCAATCCAAGCTCCGCAGGCCGCGCACCGCCATGGGGGTGGAGGGCTGCACCAAATGCATCAAATACCTGCTCTTCGTCTTCAATTTCGTCTTCTGGGTGAGCAGCCACTGGGGACAGGGCGCACCCCACGGTAGCCAGGCTGGGCAGCGCGCTAGGCCCTGCTGAGAAGGCGCAGCGCAACCGCGAAGTTGCGGCGCCACCTGTGGGCTCCGTGCGCCGATCGGGGTCCTGGCGCCCCTCGCCAGCGGGTTGAGGCCGAGGGCTGAGCTTCTGGGCCTCGGCTCGAGGGGCTTCTGGGGCCGGGAAATCAGGGGATCGCTGGCCTGTCCCCTCTGAGTGCTGGGAACTGGTGCAAGAGTCTGCGGGCTAGAGCCAGGTAATCAAGAGCCCTCAGCTATGAAGGGGGTACTCGCACCCTCCTGAATGTTGTTTTGGGGACCATCCTGCATCGCGAGCAGTGAGGGGGGTCGAGAAGGGCGGGATCTTGGCGCCCCGCCCCCATGAGCTCATCCTAGCCACCGCCCCTGGATAGGCGGCCTCGAAGTGGTGGGGGCACGCTCCGTACTTGCCTCGGAGACCTCAACCCCACTATTACTCCACCCTTGCTTACCCTCCAGCTTGGTATTGCCACCCTGGGGGCTCGAGCTCCAGGCCTAGAAGGCAGGGCAGCCCGGGCCGCGTGCTGCTGCGCACGGTGCCCCAGTTCTTGGCCACCCCCACCCCCATTCCCCCAGCTGCCCCTCCTCCTTGCCTGTCGTCTCCTGCACAGATTACAGCCCCGGCCTGACCCTTAGATCCTGAGAGGAAGAGGGTATGCAGTTCTGAGTTGGTGAAGGCCAGGGTGTTGCAAAGATCTGGGATCTGTACAAACCAGGAGCTTAGGATCTTTTCCTATATACAGGATCTAAGCTGGGCTCTCCACTTTGGAAAGAAGTGCACACCCATTTGGTCATCTTGGAAAGGAGACATGGGTATAAGAGGGTCTCCAAGTGTCCCTGGGTCCTGACTGTCTTCACTGCTGGGGAGTAGCCATTGGTGGTATGGGCTTCTTTCCATTTCCTAACTGGGTTGGGAATGGGGAGTCTTAACAGACCTGCCTGCGGGCACTTGAGTGAGCAGTGCTGGCCACTCCTCTGGACAGTGGTGCCACCCTCCCTGCTGCAGTGCACAGACTGCTGTTCCCACCACCCTCCTTCCCAGGAAGAAATGAGGTTATGCCAAGACAATGTTTCTCTAAAGTTGTTCCTGAGAGGGCAAACTTGTACAACGGCCCCTGGAGTGAGTGTGTTGGACAGGGGACACCTGTTTTCCATCGAGGACTGCTGAAGATCCCAGGGCGGGTCAGGGTGGGGTGGAGGGGAATAAGACGTTGGGGATGGGCAGGAACTGGGCTGAACTCAGCTGGGGCTATGTATGCTCACGCGGTGCTGCAGGGACCAAGATTGTCAGTCACGGTGACTCCAGAGAACACATTCTAGGGAGCAGCATGGGCGATGGGGTTAAACTTGCTCTGCCCGGGCATGCCTTGGGGTCTCGACTGGGTAGTCATGTTGGACAGTGCTTGCCTACTCTGAACCATGCAAGGAATTGAATGCACCCTCAAGAAGTGTGTTATCCACCCCACCCCACCCCCATTATTCTTCAGATGTGGGATGTCAGGATCCTGTAGGGTATTTCTTTCTTTCTTTTTTTTCTTTTTTTGCTCACCCACCTGATCCAAGCGCTAGACCCTCAGACTCCCTGGAGTGCTGAGGCTGGGTGAAGCTGCTCGTTTCCCAGGCAGCTGGGGTGGAGTCCCAACATGTCCCTGGGGTCTCTATTGAGGCTCCAGGAAACGGTTCTGAAGCCTCTCCCTGCTCCCAGGGACCTGCCTACTGACTGCAGAACAGTGAAAACTGTAGCCTTTCACAATCCCACAGACCTCTCCTCCCTACTCATGTTGGCCCCACAGTGGATAGGGATGTGGAGCAGAACCAGGCTACAACTGGTGGACACCACCCTGGCAGAGGGACTCCTTTTGTCCCTCGTGTGGCAAGGTTTGTACTGTGGCTGATAGTTCCCTGATATCATGAAATTGAACCTTTGGGGAGCCCCACCCCACCACTCTGGCCCTTAGTCTTCACTTCCTCCCTCTAAAGTGGGAGTTCTTGGGGGTCTCTGTCTCCTAGGATTGTGTGTAGACTAGCTAATGTACTCCAGAGTGGGGCAAGGGGCTTGGAGCAGAGAAGGCTCAGGAAATGGACACTGGACACAGTCTCCAAAAGGGAGTGGGGCCAAAGGAAGCTGAGCAATGATGTCAGAAGGGCCTAAGGAGGGGGCTGAGAGGTCCTTTGGGCCGTGGTGGGGGCGGGGGCTAAGAGCTCTAAGAAGGGAGATTTGGTTGACAGTAAATGTTTCGATGGACACTTTTTAAAATTTCCAGTTTGAAGATTAAAGTGGTTTCTCTGTGGGAGGGGACATTCCGGGCACACTAACCTGCCTGCTGTCACTCCCACCAGTCCTCCTTGGGCTTGAGTTCAGAACCTATATTGGGGCCAGCAGAGTTCTGGACTCCCAAGATATATGGGGCAGGACACAAACCTGAAAGATGAGCGGTGAGCAGCAGAGACCATGTAAGATGCTCTTAGAAGCAGGGTGGTTACTCATCCCCTGAGACAGGTCTGGGATTAAGGGTCCAGTCTCCTCTGGCAATAGTCACCGGCTGGCAATAGGGCAGGAGAGCAGGGGATGGTTTATCACTGTGCCAGCCTATGGCCTCGGGTGGGTCTGTAGGAGCTTTGTGTGACAATGTCTCCATAGGAGTAGTCAGTTAAGGAGAAGAATCTTCACTGTGTTCCCCGACAGAACAGGCTGTTCCTCCAGCCTAAGGCTGCTGGTGGCCCCCGTCCAGTAGCCCAGGCAGCCAGACCCACCACAAAAGGCTGATTACAGCCTCTCAACTGGCATTTAATTCTCCAGACTGAACATGACTGTCTGTTGTGCTCGCTTCAGCAACACACATACGTGACTGTCTGTCACATAGTGGTCTGCTGGCTGCCTTCCGGCAGAGGGGCTCTAATTCTGTGGGCTCAGGGTGGAATGAGCACTTCCTGTGACTTGCCCCTTGCTCCTGGGGCTGTCTGCTCCGCCCGGCTTTGGGAAAGACAATCATTGGCCTGCAAAGGGGAAGTCTGTGGTTCATCCCTGGGCTGGCTTCAAAAAAAGGACATCCGAACAGTGGGGGCACAGAGCTGGAGTAGACCTGGCAGCCTCTACTCTGGTGCCCACACACTGCGACCTCATAATAAGAGCCCCCACCCCCATTCTTTCCGAACCCTTTAGGCATTCTCTCGGCACTTGCCTTCTAGCTCAGTCCTACCTCAAACGGAGCTTCTGTGATGCTCTAGGAGGGAACCAACAACTGCCAACCTTGATTCCAGAACCCAGAGTCCTGCCAAGGGGATTGGAACCTCAGTTATTAAACCTCTAGCCTTAGAGTCCAGCTGCCCTAGGGAGAGAGCAATCATCCTTGTACACAAGAGAGGGCGTAGGGTGGGGCAGAGTTATGGAGAAGTCAAGGTACCTGTGGCTCTGGCCCTGATGCCAGGGAACCAGGTAGGACACGGTGTGAGTGTTGGGTGACTCTGAGTGTGAGTGTTGGGTGACTCTGAGACCCTATAGGTAGGGCCATTTTGTTCCTAGGACTGTTGCTAGAGAACCAGGTGTCCTGAGAACTGGCCTTCAGTAGCCTTCAACTGTTCAGTACTCTGACCTGGCATGCCAGTGACTTGACTGTGACCCCTAGTACCTCCCTCACAAACACAAACACACACACACACACACACACACACACACACACACACACACAGAGAGAGAGAGAGAGAGAGAGAGAGAGAGATCACTTCTAGATCCAGTCTAAGCTACTCTCCCTGGCTAGCTGCAGGGCATAGGCTATGCCATTCAAAACTATTTGGGGTCTTCTGAGTGGGCTCAACCTTTGAGGGAACTGTTCACAAGGGGTTGGCCAGTGAGCAGCTAGCTGGTGGTGGGCATCCTGGAATGGCTACCAAAGTAACTGCAAGGGGATGTTGGGAGAGGGCACCTGCCTTCCTTCATATGAAGTCTGGAGTGTGTGTGGGGGGGAGTGCATTAGAACCAGGGCACCCATAGTTTTATAGCCCCATAGCACTGAGTTGGTAACCGAAGCCAAGAGCCTGGTTGCCAGGCAGCTTGGGCAGAAGCTGCTGAGTAACAGGGCCCCCGAGTGTCCTGTGTTTCCTTGCACTATCTCTCGGATCACTCCATACATGATGTCAGCTTGGGTCTTCAGAACTTTCTCAGGGTGGGTCTGTGGCATCCTATGACTCATTTAGCTGTGCTTTTACCCATGGTCAAGCATCAATGTTGGCTCTGTACTGCAGCTAAACAGTGAGGGGTTCCAATGGTGTTTAAAGATGTCCCGTGTGACGGGGAGCAGTAATGAGGAAGCCCAGGCCACCTGTCCTCCTGAAGCCCATCCCTGAGCTCTAGAGTAGGACCTTGTGTTGCAAGGGCTTGTGGAGTGTGACAAACACATACTGTGGAGTGTGGCAGGCACATACTGTGGAGTGACAGGCACATATTGTCACTGCCACCAACCCACTAGTGTTAACTCACCTTCTCACAACTTTTTTTGTTTGTTTGTCTGTTTTCAAGGCAGAGCTTTTCTAGCCATCCTTGAACTCACTCTGTAAACCAGGCTGGGCTCAAACTCAGAGATCCGCCTCCCTCTGCCTCCCAAGGGCTGAGATTAAAGGCCTGTGCCACCATTGCCTGGACTCTCATTACTTTTCATGGCTAAAAATCCTCATGGTTGGGGCATGACATGGCCTTTGACCCTGGAAACAGTCTTCTCCTGTACTCTGGAGTCCGTGATAACAGCTCATTCAGCTCACCGAAAGTAACACTCCGTTGGGCTGTTATCAGACCCGTTGCGGGTGATAAGGGGACTGAGGTTTCCAAGCAACTAGCTACCACGTTCGGAAGTAGTAGGATCGGGTAGAACTACACTCCACTCTGCCACCATGTTCCATAGTCAAAGTGGCCTGTAAGACCCTGCCAGCCCCACAGCCTGACCTTGGGACAGAGGGCTATGCCCAGCCTGGAACAGATAGAAGTCCTTTGGTGCTGCTGGTGGTGATGCCAGAACTACATAGAGCTCTTCTACCCACTCTCAGTCCCCTGCCTCCCTTTGTTCCTTTTTCTGGGTACCAGGACTCCCTGCAGCACTTATCTCTGGCAGACTGCTGTGGCGGGCTGGGTCCACACAGTCTCCCTATGGGGTCTCACGAGACATTGGCCTTCCTAGAGGAGGGCAAGTGCGGGATAGATGGGGAAGGTCCTTGCCTTCTAGTTTCCTTGCCTGAGAAGGAGCCATGTAGTCTGGCCCTGGAAGGGGCCCAGCTGGGTGGCCCAGCCCAATCTCTTGAACCTCAAGACAGCAGTATATTCTCCCATGGCCATGCCTGGGCCATTCACACCACTGCCCCTAGCCTGTCAGTTGGGCCCCAGAGCTAGGCATTTGCTTTGCTGCCTATTTTTAGATGCTATGACAGTGGCTTCCTGAGACGAGGGGCCTTGTGAAAGGAACCATGCTTCCTGCCCAAGGCGAGGATTCCTGCCCCTCTCTCCAGCTTCCTTCCTGAGCTTCCTTTGGTAGACTGTAAGTCTTTACCTCTCCTAGGAAGGCCTGAGCAAGATCCATTGTCTCTCAGAGAGGAATCTGGCCTTGTCCCCATCCTCTATACCCCAGACCAGGCCCAGGACCCCAGCTAGAAGGACAGCACCTAAGTCAGCCTCTACCTAACCAATGCCCCTAAAACCAGTCTGAGCCTCTTTACTCTGACTTATCCCAGCTGCCCAGGGTCTTCACAACCTCTGCCATCACAGGAGAGGTTCTTGGGCCCCTCAGCACCTCCGAATTGCTTAGGTGGGTGAGCACTTTGTGGTGCACCTTCTAGCTTGCATCATGTACTCAGGAGGCTTTGAGTAAGCCCCAACCCTGTCTGCCTCTGCCTTTGGTTCTTCTCTTGCGGCCCAAATGGTAACTCAAAGGAACAAGCTGCTGTTACAGCCAGCCTCCAGGAGCATTTTGGGGTGCTTTGTGGTGACCATTCATACCTACCAAGCTGGTTTCAGGAGCCCTGTCCCTTCCTAGAGAACTTCATATGGGTAGCAATAGGAATGCTTCAGAGAAGCCCCTATCTGAGTCTGGCCAAGGCTGGGCAGTGGGCAGCTAGCACAGGGTAGAATGCTGTCCCAAGCCTGTACCCTTTCAGTCGCTTCTGGGAAACCACAAGAGCAGCTGGGCAGGGACCCAGCATGCTTGGCAGCTCCTCGACTTGTTAAAGTTTGAGTCTGTTATGGATTAGCCCTTAAGAAGGAGGAAGCAACACAATCCTGTATAGAGTCATGAATGCATCCTTTTGTGCCAGGGAAGGAGCTCCAGGAACCTGGACATGCCACCTGGGTGCGTCCCACCCCCACCTCTAAACAGAAGGTCTTTTAGGCTGCAGGAGCAGGTGGCAGGGCCACCTGGAGAAAGGAAGCTTTGGGCAGAGGTATCTTAGAGCCCCTGAGTGGATTCGGGAAGAAATGCCAGGTTCTGCTTTGTGGATCACTTCCTCAGCTCTGTCAAGAGCTAAATACAGTGACATCACACTTAGCAGCCTTTGTGTATTACTTCCCCTGTTTACAAATGACCATAAGGGTGGAGGAGATAGAGATGGATTTGTGACACCCTAGCTCCGATATGACACAGATAGAGATTCAGGCCATCTTTACCCTTTCCTGGACCTCCATCTAATGGCACTACTCCATATTCCCATGGACATTGGACTCACACACTCTCCCTCCCTCCTTCTTTCTTTCTTTCTTTCTTTCTTTCTTTCTTTCTTTCTTTCTTTCTTTCTATTTCTTTTTTTTCGTTTATTTTTTAAATGAGTGTTGCCCAGATTTTGCAGATCATTCTGACCTATGGTTCTGTAAACAAGGTGTATTCCTAATTGCTGCTAATACTGGGACACCCCTATACCCTTCTTGGGCCTGGGGAATATACTTGAGCAGAGCCACTGATCCAGGGACCGTGGAGTGGAGGGGGGTAAGTAGCTTTCTGTAGCTGTGCTTGGCATTTACACCCCCATGAAACTTAGCACCATCAGGAGAGTACCCTGGGCTCTTTGTGGTCTAACCCCAGAACTTCCATTGGGTTATCACTGTACTATCTTGAACGACCTTTGAATTCTGCTTTCATCTGAGCAGGGTCAGAAGGCGCTAGCTGCTTCAGCTTCTGTGTCCTCCTTTTGCTCCCCATGATTGAACTGTCCTCCGTGCTCTCTCACGGGTCTGTCTTTTCCCTGGAGATTCTACCATTCGATGGACCCAGGGCCTGTGCATTCACTGACTGGAACTAGAACTCCAGAACTCCCTCTACCTCTCCCTAGAGTAGCAGGGTAGACGGTCACTTTGCTGGAGGAAGCCATCTCAGTACCTGGCATTCCTTCCCACTCAGCTCTGATTGCCCCTGGGACAATGGGGTGAGTGGCCAAGTCCCCATTTCCAGATGCCTTGCCTACCCCCACCCCAGTTTGGCCTCTCTTCTGATTGACAGTCACAGATCCTTAGCCCCCC
This sequence comes from Mus musculus, assembly GCF_000001635.26. Lineage (NCBI taxonomy): Eukaryota > Metazoa > Chordata > Mammalia > Rodentia > Muridae > Mus > Mus musculus. The sequence goes on from NC_000073.6 coordinate 143,060,618, forward strand.
CCCCCCGTGCACCCCCCATTCAGGACTGTCAGTTAATGAATAAAGCCCAGAGACTTTTCTAGAGTTAACGTCCTCATCCCACCTCTTTCATAAAACCCGGCTCTAAGTGGTGGCTTGGCCAGACACCCACATTAGCAGCCTTTGGGGCTCGGCTGAACAGCATGCCTCACTCCCCTTTGCCCCTCAGCTCACAGACAGTATTCCCGTACCATTAGAGAAGCCAGAGTCAGGCATGGTTGCATGCTCAGCTGTTTTACAGGTAAGCACACAGACTGAGGAAAGCAAGGTGACCCACCAGCTGCCCCTTAGCCTCTGTGACTATCAGGGATTGTCACCAGGGTCATGTTATCAATGAGGGAAGGATGGGGAACAGGTGTGCCACCTGGTTCTCCTGCCCTGGGACATCTCAGAGCAGCCTCCAGACCAGATCTTAAACAAAATATAGGATGTTTAAAAGCTGCAAAGGAAGCCTGGTTACCAGGGCAACTCAGACCCGTCACCTCCCACCCTCCTGCTTCTGTTGCCCAAGCTGATTCGAGCGAGGTTCTTAAGGGCAGATGGATAAAGAGCTGTCAGTGTAACATGCTGGAAATTCTGGGGATCCCTGGCATCGCTAGGGCCGTTACATGTGAAGGCACTGTCAGAGTCTCAGCCTTCATGCCATTTGTGGTTTGGGCAACGGGTGCCCGGGTGTGACTTTGATTGCTGTATCACACACCCTCTTCTCTCAGGCCCTGGTGGAGGTTGGGGGCTCATCCCTCCTGGATTGGAGTGTGAAAAACGAAATTAAGCACTTAAAGAGGAGTCTGAGAAACTGAGAAAGAAGGGGTGGAGGGAGAGGGAGATGGTGATCAGGAAAGTACCCCTCCCCAGCTTCCTCTCTGAGGGTTAAGCAGCGGACATGATCCTAGGGTAGAAGAAGGCAGATGGGTCCATAGGTCTTCTTTCCTGAACCAGCCTGCTTGCAAATTTCTCCCAGAGCTTTCTTGAGCTTGTGTTCTGGCCTGGATCCCCAGAGTGAAGAGCAGATACTTTTTTTTAGACCCAGGTTTTGGTTTCTATTTGCTGTTTCTGCTGGGGAGTGCCACTGACCCTTCAAGAAGAGGAGACCTGGCGCTGGGGAGGAGACTGCCTTCCTTGGTCTGTTCTGAGGCCCAGCTTCTGCTCCCAGGTACCTGCTTCTCTCTGCGGGGCCTGGTGGCATCACATGGTCACCCCTGAGGACTTGGTGTCTCCACCACAGAGTTCCCAGTATCCTGCCTGAAGCAGTCTCTAATCAATCCCAGGACTGTTGGGACAGGGTACCTGAGGAGAGCCCACCAGCATCCTGAGTGGCTGGGCCTCACTGTGGCCATTTCTACGGTAAAAATGTTGCATAGTTGGTCAATCTGGAACAGTAGGGGGGGGGGATGTTTCCTGCTGATTTTGGAGACAAGGTTTCATATAGCCCAGGCTAGTCTCAAACTCACATGACCTTGAATTCCTGATCCTCCTGCCTCTACCTCTCAAGTGCTGGGATGACAAACAATTGCCACCAAACCCTACGTGGTACTGGGGATTGAACCCAGGGCTCCCTACATGCCCAAGTACTCTTATCAACTGAGCCATATTTTTCAGACCAAACTTCTTGTATGTGTCTTGCGCTATTGGAGGTACACTTGAATTCTGTTCTGGAGTTACAACCAAGAGGAGCTGGTGGGACCCAGGGCTCAGTGGCAGTGGCTCAGACAACTGCTTGGCATCTGGCTCCACAACTGGAAGTGAGGGCTCTACATGATAAGCATTGTAGGCTTCCATTGGCCCCAGTACTCTGGCCTCTATATGACACTGTTCCTGGTTTTCATTTCTTTCTTTCTTTTTTTTTTTTTTTTCTAGCTGGCTGGAGGCGTGATCCTAGGTGTAGCTCTGTGGTTGCGTCATGATCCACAGACCACCAGCCTGCTGTACCTGGAACTGGGAAACAAACCGGCACCCAACACCTTCTACGTGGGTGAGTACCAAGGAGACGGGTTCCAGTCACAGTGCAGAACAGTCAGGGAGGGCTTCCAAGAAGAGGCTGATGGTCCAAATCTGGTGGGTGAGGCGTTAGAGCTGGGAGTGGCCTAGGCCTAGTATGAGCTGGGTAGGGAGGCTGCCTATAAGAGGAGAATGAGTTGGCTGTGGTGCTGCTGGTGACCCCACAGATCTGAGACTAGACTAGGCAGAAAGGAAGCAACGGGGTGGGGCAGGGGCCTTGTAGGACCTTGCTTATTTTAACATGGGCATTTCTAGTGAACCTCCCTGGGCAGGGTGGGGCAGGATGCCTGGGCTAGCAACAGCTGAGGCTCCAGGAGTCCTGAGTTGGGAAGGGCTGGAGACTGGGCCGACAGTGAATGACTCAGACACCCCACCCCACCCCACCCCCACCAGCACACAGCCCAGACTGTTACACCTGCCTTATTTGGCTGCCTGTAGGGGCTGAACACCCTCCCTCCTAAGTAAGATGATGGCTGTTGTGCTGTGTGGTCCTATGCTCTGGTCCACTACACTGTGCTGAAGGAGAAAACTTTCCTCTTTCCTCCCTGGAAGAGGGACCTGGTGTCCTGAGAACTGAAGAAGTATTTGGAGATGTCTTTACCCTTCCAAAGCTCCTACCTTCATCAGGGCTCTGATGTGGATCTTCCTTCTCCTCCTGTGGAGCCTAGAAGAGGCTTGGGAGGCATGCTTGAGGCTGAGTGGGGGACCAGGAGGTCTGAAATATTCTCCCTTTCTGCCCAATTGCCTCAGAGCAGACAGGGCTTTTGGTTACCCCATGGCTCGCTCTGTTTCCTTCCTCCCTATACTCTGTCCACAGCCTTAGCATGGGTAAAATGGACAGCAGTGGAGTCCAGGCAATATGGGCAGGGGCAGAACCTGGTCTCCTTTGAGGAAAGCCATGAGGGGTAGCAGTTTTCAGGTTTGGTTGTTAGTAGGGAAGGGCCCACACTAGCTATCCCTCCTTCTATCTGGTACCTTCAGAGAAGGAGGATGCCCTCCAGCTCATAGAAACTGGATTGTGGCAACTGGTAGGCATCTTCACAAGGGAAATCTGGGAATCAGAGACAGACAGGGGTAGAACTGGCCGGTGGGCCCTCCACAAGGGGAAGGCTGTGCTCCCACTCTGCACAGGTATGGCAGGAGAGGCTGGCTACCCTGCAGAGCCCAGATAGGGTGGTTAGGAAGCAAGTCTCTATCCTAATGTTCTCATAATAGTCTATACCAGGCTCCAGTTCCAGAGCGGCTCAGCCACCTGCCTGTCTGGTTATGGCCTCCTGGGTACTGGGGAAATAGTCTTAGGGACTGGACCCTGTAGCAGGTTCTTCTACCTATGGGTAGAAGCTACTCTGGCTGCCATGTCCCTGGCCAATCTGAATTGGCTTTCTGGAGCCCCATGCTGCCCCTGTACTGAGTCCCTCTAGGAGCAGATGTGGCCCTGAAAAAGGTGTCTTATTTAGTGCTTAGGAGAGTTCATTCAGAGCTTGCTAAACATCCCAGACAACACCACAGGGGCTTCAGATGAGACATGTGCTAGACATAGGAGGGTGCCTAGGGCCTAGAAAGTCCTGGGACAGTGCCTGTGTGTTGGGTGCCCTGTATGTATCCTCCTGTTGAGACAGAGCCTCCTGTTGAGACAGAGTGAGGTTGGGGTTTTAGGGCCTGACAACTGGGGTGCTCTGCCAGTTGGGAGGCAAGGGGGAAAACAGTTTCTAGGCAGCCCTGGTGGGAGGCCTTCCCCGGACCAGACGTGTTTAGTGAGGCCAAAGGATTTGGCCTATTTTTAAGTCTGGCAGCAGGTCCAGGCCATGGTGCCTTCTCCTCTGGTCTGGCCAGGCAGGGAACAATGGGCCTGACTTTGTGCAAGGAAGCTTGGACTGCCCTACAGTGTTGCCGTGGAGACTGGGGGATGGACGGCTTCTGCCGAGGGACCAAGAGATGGAACGCTCATCAAAGACACAGTGGGCTTTCCCAGGGGCAGAAGGGGGTATTGTGGGCACTGAGGCAGGGACATGGCCCAGTTGGTACCTCATGGGCTACAGTGCTCCCCTGTAAACTGTGACAGACATTGGGTGCTCTGCTTAAGCTTCCCCTACCATTCTCTTAGCCATCCACCCACACACAGGATCCCGTCCTTAGAGTTAGGTGAGCCAAACAGTTATACACCAGTGTTCCTGAGATGAGGTGCCTGGAGTTGGTTACTGCCATAGCTTACCCTTGATTTCACACTCACCGAGTATTGGGAGTCTTGGGCATTGGCTCCTGACACCCAAGCCACTTCCCCTAACTGAAACGGATAGTCCGTCTCAGCCCTTTACAGTGCGTGCTGAGGGTTCCTGTTCTCAGATGCAGGTGGTGGGAGACTGGCTCCAGAGCAGAGCATACCTGTGAAATGGAGACCACCCATGTTCTCTGGTCACTGAATTGCTGCTTTGTCCCCTGGTGGCAGTGGCAGCTCCTCCAGCAGCACACGGAGGCATAAACGGCGCACATTGCTAAACTCTGCCTGCTGTGGTTGTGAGTTAGGCCTTCCTGTGTGATTCATGCAGCCTGCTCACTCAGGTCTTCCCTTCCCCAGGCATCTACATTCTCATTGCTGTGGGAGCTGTGATGATGTTTGTAGGCTTCCTGGGGTGCTATGGGGCCATCCAGGAGTCCCAGTGTCTGCTGGGGACGGTAAGTAGAAAGGGCTGAAGGGCTGGGGAGCAGGGTTCCTAGCAACTTATATGTCTTCCCCAAGGTTTTGGTTTTCCTAGGGGCTTGATTTCCATTGAATCTGAGTATGAATATACATGTTGGAAAAGGGGGTTTCTGTTTAAAAAAGCATAAACTCCAGAAGGGTGTCTCACCCCTAAAGCCAACCTTAGTGCTCCTGGCCACACTAGCTGCTGGTGAAGCTGAATCCCAGATTTGCCAGAATCTGGCCAGCCTGGGAGGGAGGCGCTGCCAGTATCAGAAGCTGGGGAAAGGCAGCACACGTCATAGAATGTAGGATAAAGGAGGTGAGGAAACTGAGGTTAGGGTTGGGGAGTGTCTTGCTGCATGTGCCTCAGTGAAGGCTGTGGACACTTTGTCAACTGCATTTCTACACCAGCCACATCCTGCAAAGTAGGATGCAAGGTGAGGCTATGAGAACTTGAACATCTCAGTGCAGGACTGTATCAGGCTCTTGTCTCTCAATGGCTCTGTGTGGCTCATGCTTAATCAGGACATGGTTGGTGGATATGGCCAACCCCCTTGGCACATAGCTGTTGGTCATGTGGGCTAGGCCTGGGCTTGCTGGTCAAGGCTCTGACCTCTTCTTTCCCCTAGTTCTTCACCTGCCTTGTGATCCTGTTTGCCTGTGAGGTGGCTGCAGGCATCTGGGGCTTCGTAAACAAAGACCAGGTAAGCCTAGGTTCACCGAGTGGGAGATATGCCCTCTGCCCTCCAACAGATGTGGGTTGCTCTGAGCCCATAGTTATAGGGTGCTTTTTGAATTTCTTGGACCTGCTGCTTGGGTGGGGGCAGGGTCTTGGGAGCTCAGTGGAAGAGGTGGCATCAGGCTGAGCCCATCGGGAAGTTGAGTGCTCTTGGGCGTAGCCCCGACACTGTATGTGACTATGATTCTCCCCCAGATCGCCAAGGATGTGAAGCAGTTCTATGACCAGGCCCTTCAGCAAGCTGTGATGGATGATGATGCCAACAATGCCAAGGCTGTGGTGAAGACTTTCCATGAGACGGTATAGCTAGGCTCAAGCAGGAGGGGAGGCTGTGGGGTTCCTAGTGTGTGAGGGCATGGGTCTCCTTTCTTTCCAACACAACAGGGCCTAGGAAAGGGTCTCCTCTATGATTTGTGGGTCCTCAGGTAGGAATCTAATGGGCCTCATTTTCCCAGGGGTTTGAAGGAACAGGGCTCCTGTGCAGGGTGACAAACAGGGCAGAAGGACAACTCCCAAGTGTATTTTGGGGTGACGGTGTGCTGTGTGCCTGATCTTTCCCTTGTCTCCTGAAGCTCCAAAGCTGACAGTGTTGTTCTTGGTCCCTGCAGCTCAACTGTTGTGGCTCCAACGCACTGACCACACTGACTACCACCATACTGAGGAACAGCCTGTGTCCCTCAGGCGGCAACATACTCACCCCCTTACTGCAGGTAGCATGGAGTGGGGATGAGGTGGTGGTGGTGGTCGGTAGGGTGGTGTGGCCAATCAGGAAGATCAGCACTTTGAGCAAGACCTCAGAAGTCCCATAGACCATCTCTATTACTGGGGTACCGGGTCCTCACAGCTTGAGTTAACCCCTGCAACATCCCAGAAAACTGTTCTCTTGAGTGGTCCCTCATACCCTGGTGACCCTAGGGTGCTAGTGAGGTAAAAAAACACTCCCCTGTGACAAAAGGCTGCAGGCAGCAGGTCCGTGTGTCTTAAATTTGTTTTGGGGTGGAAGATAAGCTGTGATACATAGGTCCTGTCACTGAGTAGGGTGGTGGCTGTGACTTAGCCACTGATGGTTAACCACGCTCTTGCCATCCCTGCAGCAAGATTGTCATCAGAAAATCGATGAGCTCTTCTCTGGGAAGCTGTACCTCATTGGAATTGCAGCCATTGTGGTAGCTGTCATTATGGTAAGCACAGGGTCTCTGGTGGGTGGGTGGGATCCTTCCCAGGGCCTTAGGTGCTGACTATGCCCCTCCCTCCTGCAGATCTTTGAGATGATTCTGAGCATGGTGCTGTGCTGTGGCATCCGGAACAGCTCCGTGTACTGAGGCCCTTTGCATTGCACCAGAGGATCCCTGGAGTGACCAGAGGCCACCTTGGGGGACATGGCCTGTGTATATAATATTTCTGTATCACTCTGCTACACTTAGTCTTTTTACTTTTGAGTTTTTTGTTTTGTTTTGTTTTGTTTTTGTTTTAGTTTTTTTTTTTGTCCTGAACTTTTCCTGTTACCTTTTGGGAGCTGACATCACACATGGGTGGCATATGTGGGATGTAGGGGTGGAGCTGGCCCTGGCTTGCAGGGCCCTGTACGTCTGGGACCCCTGGAGAGTTCTGCCTGCTGAGCCAAACCTCCTCTACAGCTACTTGCCCAGAGGCTTTGTAGCCTAGCTAGAGGGCCATGCCCACCCACTCAACCCACTGTGGGTCACATTGCTCACATCTTTTTAATCTTTGTTCCTTTCCTGCCTCCATTTCAAGAGCTGGGTTTGTAAGCCCTCTTATGCCTTCAATGCACTTATTCTTTCTAACGTGTCACCTTCAACTGTAATTAAATCTTGAAACAGTCATTTAATAAAGGAGGAAAAAAATCAGGCATGCTAATGGGACTGCCAGACCTCTTCCTGTGCTAGCGGTGTCAGAGACCTGGCTCATCAGCTCTGAACTTTGCCAGGCACAGGGTGAGCAGGTCCAATAGAGGCTGTGGAACACAGTGGGTGGGGAGGGCTGGGACCCTGGGAGCACTCCATATGGGTCCTCCCTCATTTGTACCTCCTTATACTGGGAGCTCAATGCTGACTTTACGCCAGCCTTGACCTCATTTCCACTCATCTGTTGGACATGACAGGTCAGGCTGAGTCGGGTAGGAGGAGCCACCTAAGCAGGGAAATTCAGCACAGAATGATGGAGATAAGCTGCAAGAACACCCTCCTTTTCAGGGACAAGACAGTAAAGGTTAGCCCATTACCCCATCCATCTCAAGAAAAGATTCCACGGAGCTGGGTGGCTCTGGCTTGTGTCTCAATAAGTAAAAGGCAAGATGGCAGTTCACTTACCCCTGTGAACTGAGGATCAGGCTAAGCAACCTCCCGGACGCCAGGGGCAACCACCACTGTCTCTTTCCCTTTGTCTCCTGTCTGCGCCCCTCCCCCAGGCTGCTGGCATAGTTAATTGGCCACTAGAGGAGAGACGCCCTAGCCAAGATTCATGGCCCAGCTTCTAGCAGCCTCCCAGTAGGCTTATTTGTCGGTGAACCCCAAGCTTGTACTAGGACATTCTAGGTCTCCGCCACCTCTACCTCCCACGCCTATGCAACCTGTTCCGTGCTTGGTTGGTTTCTGGTCTGAGGAGCCCTTTATATCCTATGTTATGAGGTCCATGGGCACCAGGCCAAAGCTGTTGGAGGCCTGCTGCACAGCTTCAGAAACATAGGAAAGGAGAGGCGCATGCAGCAGCCCCATGGTGTCTCAGACTCTGATCCCTAAGGATACAAGAAAACAGCCCCACGCCTGGAGGAGGATTATGTGTGGCCTTGACTAGTAGGGGCGGCGTCCTGCAACTAAAGTGTCCGTTCCTGCGTCAGGAAGCACAGACAGGCAGAGCCCAGGATAGCGGCTTCGAATCTCTGAAGCCCCAACCAACCCACCCCAGGGACCACTACGTCTCTTCATGCCAAGAGCCAACCAGGACCTTGGCCCCGCCTCACTCCAGAAAGCCAACAAAGCACAAGACCCACACCACTTCCGCCCAGGGCCGGAAATGTCTAGGAAACTGGTTGGCGCTCACAGTGCGTGGTGACGCACTTCCTCCTTGTGTCGGACCCGGCCGGGACGGCTTCCGACAGGCGAAGCTGCAGGCCTCAACCCTTTGCGATTGGCAGTTAGCCCTGGAGTATTGTGGGAACCGTGGCTCCGCCTTTTCCTTTTTCGTCATTTCTGGGTGGGTTTCCGTGTGCGCTCCGGGTTGGCACGCTTGTTAAGGTTACAAGTCCCGGCTGACATTAGGCGGGAACCCATTGCCTTCTGGGAGTTGTAGTTTCTCGGGCGCTGAAGCCACGAAAATCTGATCGCCCGAGACTCGGTTTCCCAGGAACCCGAGCGAGACTGGACAGGACCGAATCCCGGGGAACTGGCGGGACGCTGCGAGAAAGGCGGCAGGGTATTGAGGCGTGTACGGACGCTGGAACGGTGAGCACTGGCCTCCCTAAGGCCGCGGCCAGGGCATTCCCGTGCCTGTTTCTGCCAGCCCTTCGTCCGGACCCGGGTGGCGCTTGTACCTAGAGAGGCTGCGCTTTACTGAGAGCCCGTGATGGGACAAGCAGCTGATGGAGATCTCCTGTCACCAGCATCTCCCAGTGCTCATCTATTGTATGTCCACACTGTTATGATCTCATGGTTGACTCTCTCCTTAACCCCACCTAACCTGCAGCTCCTGTATCTGTGCGCGCTAGGATACCCTTTAACCACCCAGCTTCGCGAGGCCTCCCGTCCGGCTGTGAGTAGAGGCACTTGACACATAGTGGAGGTGAAAGACGGGAGCCTGGGAGGACGGGGAGGGATGAGGCCTTAAATACACCCCTCACGGCGGAACTGGGACTGCTTCGCTACAGGTGGGACGGGTGTCAGGTCGTATGGCGGAGACAGAGGCTGGCCTGGAGGCTGATGAACCCACCGAGGATGACACCCTGCCTTCTGACACCGTCTCCCTCAGCGACTCGGACTCGGACCTTAGCTTACCTAGTGGTGTGGAGGTCCAAGTGTTGTCCCCAGAGAGGCTTTCGGAGGAGGGCCAGGAGGACTCCGGCCCTGAGGACCCTCCATCGCCCCCCACGGGCACCCTCACCACTGCAGTGCAGCCATTCCACCTCCGAGGCATGAGTTCTACCTTCTCCCAGCGCAGCCACAGCATCTTTGATTGTCTGGAGAGTGCAGCCCGGCAGGCACCGTGCTCTGCTCCCCAAACCAGTGTGAGTGACAATGGCAGCTTCAGGCGGCCCGTGACTCCCCCAAGTCAGACTCCAGCAAGGGGCCTGAGCAGAGTGCATGGGAACACTGGCCCGACTAGGGTACTCCCAGTCCCTGACTATGTGTCACACCCTGAGCGTTGGACCAAATACAGTCTGGAGGATGTGTCTGAAGCCAGTGAGCAGAGCAATCGTGATGCTGCCCTGGCCTTCCTGAGCTCTCGAAGCCAGGTGTCCCACACAGACTATGTGCCTTCTTTCAACCAGGACCCCTCTAGCTGTGGGGAGGGAAGAGTGGTCTTCACCAAACCAGTGAGGGACAGTGAGGCTAGGGCTGAGAGGAAGAGGGTCCTAAAGAAGGGGGTTGGGTCAGGTGCGGGGGGTGAGGCCGCTGTGGAGCTAGCCCATCTCGCTGGACCTGAGGCTGAGGAATGGAGTGGCCACCAGGGACAGCCAGAGGTGGTGGTACCTTCAGAAGCTGCCCATCCTGAGTCCTCATCAGGCCCCATAGGTGTGAAGGCTGTTGGTTTCCATGGCAGCAAGAAGCGGAGCAGAGACCACTTCCGGAACAGGGACGGTAACCCTGGGGGGCCGGGGTCTGAGAGAGGACCCTCAGTTTGACTGCAGTGCTATCACTCTACCCCTCACCTGCTAGTCCAAGTGGGAAGGTGTGGGCTGTCTGTGGTAGGGGGATGTGTGCAGCCGCTCTGGCAGAGACTGTGGGAATTGTGGGTCAGGGGACCTCGAAGGCCTTTGTGCCCCAGTGTTTAGGATGAATAATAAACGTTTGGAATATTTCTTGAATTGTGTGGCTTTTTCCGGGCCCCACTCAAAGAGTTCTGTCCAAACAGTCCTGGGCAGCCAACTACAGGACTGCATCTCTGGCAGCCTCACCTTGCCTTCCCCACTCCAGTGAGGACTGCCGTGAAGGTTTGCCATGGTCATTTACATTTGTCACTGATGAAACTACCCAGAGGGACTGGGCTCTTAGCTGTGTTCAGCCTTGTGCCCCTGATGGTAGTGAATGAGCATAATCTGCACAACCCACCCCCACCCCCACCCCCAGAAACCAATGCAGCCCCAGCACTGGGCCTGTACAGACCACAGGTTATAGGAAGAGGATGAGTTGTGAAGCAGCATATGGTTGGTGTCTGGCTGTGTCTCCAGGACTTGTGTGTGTAAGACACAGCTGATGCTGGGTCATTCCACTGAAGCTGAGCCAGAGAAGAAGAGAAGGATGCAGGGAGGATGCATGAGCGAATGTTTCCTGTGGAGGCCAGGGACTTGGACCAAGTTAGCTAGACCTGCTAAGACCCAGGTCTGCCCCAGCCTCTGTAGTCCCCATTCTCTGAGTTCCTCTAAAAAGGACCTGGATGGTCATTTAATTTGAGGAGCAGTGGAAGGAACGGAGATGCCTTTCACTAGGTCAGACAATCCTCCATATTCCCCGGGTGTTTGAAATGTCCCGTTTAGCCACCATTGTGGCCCAGTTTAGCTGATTTGAGGTGGTCTACAGGCTTTATAGAAAGTAAAGTAGCATTGGGTACCCTTGAGCAATATCTTGGGGTTTCTGCCAGAATGATCAGACAGATAATGCTGTGGGGGGTGAAAGATGGGAGGTAATTACAATAGATCTGAGTCCTGCCCTCTAGGAGCTGGTCAGCTAATGAGTGGGTCAGGGGTCAGAAAGAAACCTAGTGTTTAAGAGGTTGGCTTCTTAGGAACTCAGGGTAAGACAGGGGTTAGACCTAAATAGCCCCATCCAGGCAGATGGTGTCCTATGTAGGACTTGGCCAGATCCAGCTGTCCAGTCCAAGCCAGTGAAAGCTTTAGTGGGACATGAAAAATCTTGCCCTGCTGGAGAGGATACTTCTGAGGCTCCCGAATAGATGCCAAAGACATGAGTTTCATTCTCTTAGGAAGGGATGTCCAAGAAGTGATCTGTAGCAAGGCCTTGAAGACCATTTCTTGGGGCTGCTGGGAGTGGGGGAAGGTTGATGTGCCCCAAAAACTCGATGTGGCCAGGTCTGGGGCTCTAGAGCAAGTGGTTTCTCCATTTCAGGTGTCAGAGGGTGGCAAGCCAGACTCTAGGTACTCCCTGTCTCTAGCAGAGGCTGGCTGACTCCTGCAACCACAGTTCTGAGAGCCTGGGAGCAAGAAAGGGAGAAAGGACCCTCAGCTGGAGAGCCTCAGCTGGGGCAGGGCAGGAGTGAGGCAAGGGCCAGGACATGGAAAGTGGCAAGGCTAGCAAGGCCAGTGCTAGGCAGAGCCTTGGGACACTAAGGAACAGTGGCCTGCCGAGGGTAACCGACCTCTAGCACAGGTGGAGAAGGCAGGACCTAATACAATACACAGCCCGCAGCTTTGCTCTTGCCCTAATCTAGTGGCTGAAGGGAGGAGCCCATACCCATCTCATTCCCATGGCCTGAACCCATACTTACTTGAGTAGGTGCCTCCTGGAGCCAGTGTATCCGTCATAGAGGACAAGAGGAGCATACAGTAGTTGGCCTGGAGAGAGCCAAGGGAGGTACTGAGACTTCGGTGGGGACTGGGGGGACCGGGTTGGTTTCCTCCCATGTGATTGCCCTCCTGCCAGGGCTACTGCTGCCCTGGGACTCCACACTCTGGACCAGGTCCTCCCATAGTGCATGATAAGGGATAGTGACCGGATGTGGTGCTGAACCTAGGTTTTGTTGGACCAGCTCTAGAACAACAATGAGTCTCGAAAGTGAGTTGGGGCAGGGGCAGGCCACTCTATCCAGGCCCTAATGCTACCCACCAGGATGCTGGTACAGGGCTGTGGTAGTTCCCATGGAACCAGAAGGATGCCCCCACCCCAGGAAGAAAGATGGATAGTGAGTTGCTAGCTTGCCTGTGATTCCAGACACTTGATCCTCTTTTCTTGCTCTCTCAGCCCCCCGATGTATTTGGCAATCAAGTCCACTCTGTAGAAAGCAGGGTCAGCCTCAGTTGTGACACTTCCATGTCACTCCACAAGGGGGAGCTTTTTGTCCTAACTGCTTTCTCAGGGCCTCAGTTAACTGTTGGCCTCTTGCTTTACTGCCCTTCCAGTCTTTATCTGGGGCCTGTCTATGGATATGGAGCACTGCTGTACCCTCAAAGAGATTGAGATCCCCTCCCTGCTTGGAATAGGCCACCAAGCAATAGGATGAACACTAGGTCATCCCTATAAGCATTCAAGAACAGCCCCTCCACCATCTAGCACCAACTGGGCGTGGATCTTCAGACCTGAGAGAGGAGGAAAAGAGTCCCATTGGAGAGAGATGCCTAATTATGGACTTATGCTCTCAACCCACACATATACACACACTCCTAGGGCAAGAGGGCTGGGTCTTGTGACCCAGCCATGTTTCCCCAGCTCAGAGGTCCTGTTATTGGCACTAGATGGTCTCACCCAGCCTTAAGGTGGTTCAGAAAACCCCACCTATTACTGAAAAGGCTAGATATCCCCCCATTTCCACATGTTCACAATGGGGAGCCCCTCCTAGACTTACTGCCCCTCATAACACCCAGCTGATCAAGGTCAGCCCAGCCCTGCTGCATCTGAGTTTACCTCCCTCCTGTCAGAGCCCTTTCTACATCTCTGGGCAGCTCATGAACAGGAATGACACCTGCCAGCCTGAGCCTCATATGCCTGCTGTCCCACAGGCTGCCCCACCTGTGTGCCGTTTTCCTCAGCACCTCCCCCTCGCTGTCCCTCCTCCGTTTCTCCATGGTACTCAGGAAGTTCTCCTTTTGAACCGTTTCCCAGGTAATGATCTTCTGGTCCAAGGGGTCAGGCAAGTCTCTCTCTGGCAATGTGGGAGACAGCAGCAAGCTTTGGAGAGTGGTGTGGACCTCTAGGGAAAGTCTAGGCCCAGGCTGATGCAAGGGAGACTGAGGGCAGATGCCACCAGGCAGGGCACAAGGTAGATGACAGAAATAAGCCCTATGCAGGGATTTCAGGCTGCAAGGAGACAGGCTGGCCTTGTGGCTGTCTAGTCTCAAGTCTACCTGGAGCTTTGGTTAACCTGGACAGGGCCTAGACAAGGAACCCCAGTCCCTTCTATGGTCTCCTCTGTCAATTGGGACCCTCCCCTCGGGAGCAGTGGCATCCAGCCTGGGGCCTCACCCAGATGTTGTCGCTTATGCTGGGCTTCCTTCCTGAAGACCTGCTTGAGCACCAGGCTCAGGTGGCTGAGCAGGATGAAGGGCGGGGCCAGAGCTGGTCTTCCATGGTATTCAACGATGAGGTGGTAGCGTTGAAACTTCCAGAACATGTCTGCATTGCCTTGCACCACCTGGAATGTGTAGCTACAGGACACATAGCCAAGCCCTTGCCTTATAAGCTGCTCTACCTGCCATGAAAGCACCCTACCTCAACCCAGCATCTACCTTCCACCCCACACACAACGCCCCTGTATCCCATTTCCCATCTTTCATCTCACCCCTCCACCTCCCACTCCTTATATGTCATCCCCCATTGCATCCAGTTGGTAGCTTGGCTGTGCTGGGAGCCCTTTCAGAAAGATAGAGGCTAATAGTTAGCTTTAACTCTCAACTTGACACAGCCTAGAGTCACCTGAGAAGGGAACCACAATAGAGGGACTGTCAAGATCATAGTGACCTGTGGGCGTGTCTCTGGGGGATTAGTCCACTATGGGCTGCACCATTCCCTGTGCAAGAGGTCTTGAGTTGTGTAAGAAGTCTAGGTAAACATGAGCCTGAGGAGTTAGCAAACAGCACTCCTCTGTGGTTCCTGCCTTGAGCTCCTGCCCTGACTTCCCTCAGTGGCAGACTGTGATCCAGGAGTATAAGATGAAATAAGCCTTTTCTTGTCCTACATTGTTTTCAATTAGTTTTATCAGAGCCACAGAAAGGAGGCTTGGATGGGGGTCTGGCACCCCTCAAACACATTCTCAGGTATACTGCAGTGGAGCTTCCTCAGTGGGGTATTTACACAGCTCTGAGTCCCCAACCCTGTAGACCCATCTTCCTTCCTAACAGGATAAACAGCAGGGGTGTGCTCACAGTGTGTCCATACCTGTAGTGTTGGCTCTCTACTGCAGGTCCAGCCCACTGGACACAGCAGCAAAATACCAGGACATGGGTCCTGTCTCTGTCAGCACCCTGAAACCAGCCCTACTAAGATGGAGCATGGATTGGCGAGGGCAGATGGGCAGAAGTGGAAGCAGGAGGGTACCTGAACATGGCGATCAGAAGGTTCATGAGCAGCACATTAGTGACAAGCAGGAAGGTAACCAGCAGGAGAATGACCAGCCAGTTGGCATAGAGATTAGGGCAGGAAGCCGAGCTTTCCAGCAGCAGAGGGTGAAGAGAACAGTTCACACGAGCCTCTGTAAGGCAAACAGACACCTTCAGACTGGGAGTGTGGTTCCAAGCTGAGGCCGACAGGCTGTGGGTGCCAGGTAGGTGGCCAGGGGCCTGGTTAACATGGGGCTAGCTAGTTTAAGCACCAAAAGTACCAGCCCTAGTTACACCAAGCCAACAAGTTCATCTTCTGCCTCCTCTGCTGGGATTCCATGGAGGCAAGCCCAGTCCATGTGAGGAAGTGAGAACAAGAGCCATAGAGCCCTTTAGATCTCCTGTCCATGCCTTTCTCACCTAGTGCTCTCAGATGGGATGCAAACCTGCAGCTTTCTGGGTACCTCTGCCCATAATGGGAGTACCCAGATCCCTGGGCATCCCCCAAGGACTCTGAGTCACAATGCTAGCCCCTTATAAATGTCATCCCCTTTATTTCTGCTTCTCCCCTGCCTGCAGGGCTTTACCCTGCCAAGCCTGCAGGGAAGCATAGGCTGAGATTGCTATCCCTCCTCCTGGCTCCATCCCCTGTCTTCTCCAGGCTGTATGCTGGCACATAACTGTCTGTATAAGTAGGTGTGGGCATATATGCATGTATGCATGCAGCTGTACCACCTGTACACTTCAGTGAGTTATTATTGATTCTGTTCTTCCGGCTCTCAGAATTATGGGTGATGCTCTAGGCGAGGCTGCCTTGAGGTACAATTTTGGGATATTTGACTTTCAAGTCTAGTATATGTACTGGCATTCTTCTGACCTGCCTTGTTTCTCAAATCCCTGCCTTGTTTACCCAGTGAGTTATTATGACCAGTCAACCCATGTGAGATGTAGAGTGTTCTATCATATGGAGGGATGCAATCAGTCATCTGGGAGTGCCAGATCCTGCCTTGCCCCCTCCAAGGCTGCTTTAGCAGTCACTCCATTCCCCACCCTATGAATCTGCTCCAGGTTCTGTTTCTCCAGCTCTCTTCCCTTCTCTAGGTGCCCCAGAGGGTGGCCAAGCCCCTTAGAAGCAAGGAGGCCTTGAAAAAGCATAAATCCTGCCTGAGGCCTGAGAAGGCCTGCCTGACCTGGTTGAACACAAGTTTGGCCCTGAAGCCCAGAGCCTGGTGGGAAAAGGGGGAAGTGCGTGAAATGTGGAGGAGAGGTGAGGACTACCCTGCAGACTGGGCCAGAACTACCCAGGCCTCAGTTTCCCTCTGAGTACACTGTAGCTATCTTAAGACACACCAGAAGAGGGCATCGGATCCCACTACAGATGGTTGTGAGCCACAAATGGTTATGTAGTTGCTGGGAATTGAACTCAGGACCTCTGGAAGAGCAGTTAGTGCTCTTAACCACTGAGCCATCTCTCCAGTCCCAGTTTCCCTCTGAGCACAGGCATGTTAGAGAATACCAGCCCACTCCCAGCATAGTAGACACAGTGTAGGGACTGGCAATGCTATTTCACTGCTCACTCTGCCTGCCACATCTATAGTGGTTCTGCTGACCCTGCAGTGGCCTCCATACCTAGACTAAGGACCACCCTGCTACCCTTCTAAACTGCCAGGTGGCCTGAGCTTGTTCCCCAATTCCTGTGGAGAAGAAACCAGAATTATAGTTACTATGGAACTCAGACCCCAGAGCTGCCCTGGCTGGGGTACTCACCTTCCTCTTCCTGGCCCCAGGGACTGAGGCCATGAGGCCATATGGCTCAGGGGAAGGGAGAAGCGGGCAATGTCTGTTTAAGCTAATGGCCTAGAAAAGTGATGGCTCAGTTGAGCAAACACCAAAAGCAATGTGGTGGGGAGAAGAAAACAGCCCAGGGTATGGCTTGGGAGCACCCCAATTAGAAGTTAATTTCCAGCCCGTCTGTCCCTGGAGGCCTGGGCTTGCTCCAATCTCACTGTCATCTGTTGACAAATATTCATCCAGTGTTGTAATTGCTGACCTGGCCTCATTACTGGCCTCCCCCAGAATGGCTGGGGTCAGGTCTCTATTGACCATCCAAGCTGTATAACACTAAGTCCCTTGACACTAGCCAGAATACTGACACCTCCCCCAGTGCCTGAATCTGCATCCTATCTCTAAGCCTACACATATGGACATATGGAGCCTCTGTTCTGATCCCCCACTCTCTAGGCCTCTTTCCGGCCTAATGAGCTGAATCTCTATGTTTGCCCAATCTTAGCCACCTTAGGTCTGCCTGGGTCCCCACTCTGTCTCCAGGGTTTTTCTTCCTCCACTACCCACAAGACCCCTGCAGTAAGTACAGAGCTGTGTCCACTTGTCATGAAGTCCCTAGAATCTCCATCAGCCCTAACTAGGTTTAGGGCCTAGCTTGAGGGGACACTCATGTCTACAGACAAGCCTCATACCACTGACATCAACAGGCAACACACACAAGTTGAAGCCCATTGCATCACTTGACTTCCCTAAGAAGAAAGCCAGGCCTGCATATTCAGGATCTCCATGGCCTACTTCCCAGCCAGAGAATGGTTGAGGGCTCCACGGCTGGCTGTGTCTTACCCTACTCTGGACCTCAGCCTAGGAGGTATGCAAGGCCTGTGGCCTAGACTTAGGGTGCTGTTGTGTCAGCCATTTTCAGCCAGGGACCTGGTGACCCAGAAGTCCCAGTGGAGCACATATTCTAGAGCCCACCCGCCCATCAGCCCACCCTTCCTGGCTCAGCACAAACCATCAATTTCATCCAGAGGGATTTGCCCAAAGATCTGCAGGTAAGGCCTGTATAGCACACGGCGGAAAATCCACTCCAAACGGCCATCATGGGGATGCAGCAGGGCCTGAGTGGTCACACCATAGGCCACAAGCCATACGCTCAGGAAGAAGAGGAAAAAGAAGACATCCTTCATCTGCAGAGGGAGGGTCACAGGGCATGGCCTAGGTGGGAACTTGCCCTCAAGGGTCACAGAAGGGCTCACTCTACCCCAGGGTGGAGTTCAGAGAGTTTACCCTCACTTAGGGTTGGAGTTCTAGGGTTTTTACCTCAACCTAGGGTTAGGGTCCCAGGGGAGTCATCCCCTCCCAGGCCTGAGGTGTTAGGGTCTTCACCATTACCTTGGTTGGGGTTTTAGTACTTACCCCTATCCAGGGTCGGAGGTCCCAGGATTCTCACTGCTACCCGGGGTTGAGACACCACGGGGCTCACCACCACCCAAGGTCAAGGTCCAATAGGGCTCACCCCTAACCCAGGTTAGGGTTCTGGGGAGCTCATCTCACCCAGGGCTAGGGTCCCATGGGCTACCACCTATCCAAAGCTGGATACTCCTCATCCCCATCTAGAGTCAAAGCTCAGTGCCCTTCCCATCTATGAGTCAGTTTTCCTTTGGACTCTGCAGCTATCCAGAGCTGGGATCCCAAAGGGCTCACCCCCCCCCACAACAGGATTAGGGTCACCATCCACTGAATAATCTAGGTTCCCCATCTATCCAGGGTGGGGTTCCCGGTACCTCAGCCCCCTCAAGGGTCAGGGTCCCAAGGACCCACCATTCGCTCTACAATGATGATCTTAGGACCCAACTGCTTGTGAATAGCAAAGATGTGGATGAGCCGAAGTGTGAACACCATGAAGTCAATGGCCAGAACGGTCCTGCCAGCCTCAAACACCGAGGGCACCATTCTGGAGAGGGACGGAGGCTGGGTAAGGCTGCTGGTGCCCATGTAGGACAGGAGGTTTCCCCCAAGACACAAAGTATGCTAGTCAGCTGGCCAAAAACCAGGTTCCAGGACCACACTTGGGTTTCAGAGGGATAAGTAGGACCCCTAGAGCCTGCCCACATACCTACAGGTGACTCCCACAATGAACAGGAAGATGGCCACCATGTCACACTTGTTCCAGTTGTCTTCCACATACAGAGTGAATTTCTTCACCAGGTGCGTGTCCTCATCTGTGAAGAAGCCCTGGCAGAGGGAGAAAGCCTGGTTGCAGCACCGTGTCTTTCTTGCTGAGACCAGGGTGGAATCTGCATGAATCAGAACTCAGTTTCCAAGTTTATCAGAATCAATTGATGACTAGCACTCTCTGTATGGCTAGGAATGGAGATATCAACTGAAGATATTTCAGGGATAAGTCTGGGGACAAAAAAAATGAGGTCAATCCAAACTTAGGGTCAGGACTGTCTGTGACTAAAACTCAGAGTCTGGACTTAGTCAGTGACTCAGGTCAGGGTTCAGACTCTGACTAGGGTATCAGAATCAAGATCAATCTGGAGCAGAGATCAGAGGTCAAGATGGTGCTGAAATCAGCTCAGGTTGGCTCTAGGATTGTGACTAGGATCAGGACTTAGTCTGATTAAGATTGGGGCTTGGTCTGGATCTGGGATTGGGGCTCACTC
Source organism: Mus musculus (assembly GCF_000001635.26). NCBI lineage: Eukaryota > Metazoa > Chordata > Mammalia > Rodentia > Muridae > Mus > Mus musculus. Next base: position 143,079,949 of record NC_000073.6, read on the forward strand.
TGTGACCAGGACCAGGACTCAGTAGAGTGGGTTGACAGAAAGGCCACACAGTGGTCTTGTTCTAATGGATTAAAAAGTCCTACCTCCCCCGGAACAGGTCCCACCTGAGGCACATAGAACACAGCCTGAGTTGCAGAGCCCAGGAGAAGGCCATGCCGGCCACTGACCTGTCGGATTTCCTCCAGCACCAGTGTGAACACCCAGAAATAGAGGGTAACCTCGGATCCAGACGGCCCCTGGGGTGGTGGCCTGAAGTCCACCAGCAGGACATAGGTGAACAGGAAGAGGAATGCGAAGTACATGACCACATTCCCCAGGAACACAGTCACAGGAGCGCCCCAGAACTTCCTCCACCGTGTGAGCAGGAAGGCAGCTTGTGGGCCTAGATCGCCTGGAGCCCTTGGTGCCTCTGTTAGCTTCTCCAATCTGTGTGAGTGCAGAGGTCACCATGGTGAGGAGATACCAAACCATGGTACTCCATGGGAGCCTGACTCTGTCTACCGTGTGTCTAGGAGCTGGCCACTGCCTAGTGGTAGCCCTGACTCTCTCCATCCATCCCAGCATTCTCCATTCTTCCTAACCGTCACCCTCCCCTACCTTCTTAGCCCTGCGCTATCCCTTCTAGCTCAGTCTCCTCCATTTTGTCTGTGCTCTATCTTTCCAGGCCCACTCTATCTTTCTGTTTTCTAGTTCCTTCCCTCCTTCCCTATTTCTTGCATCCTTCCTGCCCCCCTTTATCCCCTTCACCCCCCCCAGCTACTCCTTACTGGCCACCCCGGCTGCATAGGAAGCTCTTTTCCATATCCAAGCTGTCTGGCTCCTGCAGATCTTCTAGGTCCATCCTCTGCGGGGCATCCTCACTGCAACACAGAGAAGAATATCCCAAGCACGTAGACGGAAGAAAGTCCAACATGGGGGAGAGGGGGCTCACATAGCCAATCAATCAGACATAAGGCCGTGAGACATGAGAACATCGAGACTGGTACCTGCTGCCGCCTGTGTCCACCTACCTGAAGGAGATGAGGTTTGTGTAGATGAGGGCTGGGCAGGTGAAGGCACCCAGAAGCCGTAGGATGGGTGTGCCTGTGGCCATGTCTCCCCACCAGATCTTGGTCAGGAATGCCTGGAATAAAGTCATATGTTGTGGCTGCCTGTCACCACACTTTATCTCATGTAGGGATGTGTGCCTGAGATACCCTTCCCAGACCCTTCTCAAGCCCCCTCCTGGAGCACCCGCTCTGGCAGAAGCATCCTCTTTATAGGAGAATGTGGTTGATTGTCTTGCAGCCTGCCTGCTTTTCTTCTTTTTTCTTTGAGGAAGTCTCCTGTAACCCAGAAAAACTATCACTATCAACTTCATACCCAAAGATGGCCTGGAACTCCTGAGCCTTCTGTTTCTACCACCATAGTGATAAGATTGCTGGCATGTGCCACTACACCTGCCTTATAGAGTGCTGGGTATTGAACCCAGGTCTTCAAGCATGCTGGACACACCATTAAATGAGCCACACCCCCAGCCCTGTTGTAACCTTTCAATAACAGGATTATGGATTGGAGTTACAGCCAACCAAACTGAGACCAGGTGTTGCTGGGCCCAAGAACCAAGCTAGGAAAGTATTCTTGATGGAGGAAGCTGAAATTCAGCCACTCTTCTGGTCCCTCCCCTGTGTAGCTGCAACATGGGCTAAGAGCTTCAGGCTGGGACATTCATGGAGTGACCTCAGTATCCTATGTGGGTAGCCTGGGCCCTGCCAACCCTCTTTGCCCCTGGCCATTCTTAGGCTGGTCAACTACTTACTTGCACACCGTCATGGGCAAAGAAGGCCTTGGCATCAGCTTCAGTGGCCAGGTGCAGGCACGTGGTCCTGCTCCAGCTGTGGTTCCTTCGCACCAGCAGGGCAAAGGCACGGTCCTCACTGTTGCCGTAGCACTCTGAGAAAAGATCTGTAAACAAAATCAGCTGCTGGGATGGAGTGCTGATGTCCAGTCCCTGGAACCCCTCTCCCCCTACTGCCCCCCTCCCCCCGTGCCATCTGCAGTGTATGCCCTGAATCAACTTCCTAGGGTTTAGCCAGGCCTCCCATGCTACAAGGCCACTGAGAGTCCCACTGACCTTAGAGCCCTTCCCAACCTTTGACCTCTGGCCCTTCCCCTTCTCCCTTGGGATTGTGAGGGACTCTACCTCCCGGTCAGGACTTCCTGAACAATTTCCATCCCAGGAGGAAGTGCTCTGTGTTCTGTTCTGCACAGGAGGCCATGGGGGTTACCCTGGGCCACGTGGTTATCAGAGATATCTGCAGGGGACCAGAGGCAGACGCCCTCTGCCTGTGACTCACCCAGGGCCAGCTGCTCATACTTGGCCTCACGCATGGTGCGGGCCACCTCTGCCTCTTTCTCCAGGTGGGACATTTCCTTTATGATCTTGCAGGCAGCCAGAGCAGCAGCCACACCCTCCCGGCCCTGGAAGATGGAGAGACAGGGTTTTAGGAGGTGGCCGGACCATCCCGACATTCCCCAGTCTGCCTCTTGAGATGCTCAAGGAAGCCGTGGACTGAGGTGGCTGCTCACCATGGCCCAGAAGTATGTGGCCATCTCATAACGATTCTGCAGCACAGCCCAGAGGAACAGGTCCCTCCAAGGGTCTTCACTCTTCCTACTGAGGTCTGGCAGCCACTTCTGGCCTGCGGGCCGCTTAGGTGGCCCTCTCTCCTGCAGAACAGGGCATCAACATTCAGCCTATCCAGTACGCCCTGGCCTAACCTGGCTCTACTCACCTCCATCCTGCGCCCGTCCTGGTAGAAGCCACGGCAGGCGTCATGCAGGAAGTCTTTGAGTACGCGGGAGACCTCGTGGAGTGAGAAGGCAGGCAGACCAATGGGCAGCTCCCGAGCCTGCTGGGCACCCAGGCCGGCCAGTGTCAGCCTACCCTCCTCATGCTTACGCTGCAGCAGTTCAAAGAGGAGGCTCTTGGGGGACACAGAATGGTAAAGCTGCTGCAGCCGCCCATAGGTCAAGAACTCGGCCATGTCAGCACCGCTGTCCACAAAGAGGCGGACAAAGTCAGGCTTGTTGCTCACGAGGGCATCTGTCATCACCTCTTCCAAGTCACAGGACTGGATTCACCCAGTAGAGAAGATCAGGACAATAAGAGGGAGGAAGAGAGGGTGAACATCCTCCCCTGGACACCCCCAACATATTCCCTGAAGCTGGGGCAGGCATGGGTCAGCAGAGCATGCTGGCCTCAGGTGCCAGGGATAAGAAAGGTTTGGTGAGTTAACATTAGGAGTGTTAGGATTCCCTCTGCCCCATTTGGGACTTTGAGTGTTCCCTAGTATCATCTTGACCCCCTCCAGGGCAATATCTGAGACAGGATGGACCCAGATGCTACCCATGAAATCCTACTACTTCAGGCTTCAGTGTATTCCCTGCCTGGTGTTCCCAAGTTGGGCCAGGGGAGCGGGGAGAGCACCTTCCATTCCACGTCCCCATTGAAGATTTCACTCTTGGCAATGTCCACGCGATCCCAGGCCACTGCTAACTTGAGCTCATCTAGGTAGTCTTGGGCTTCTTGGCTGTGGCTCTTGCAGGCTGTGGGTGGGGGTGAGTCCCACAGAGCTGGAGGGGAGGGACTAGAACTCTGCGAGGACTTGATGGGGGTTGGCAGCTGCCTCTAAACAGCAGCAAGTGACATAGGACTGAGTGCTCAGGGGCAACACCCCAGAATCCCCTGGACATAGTCTGGAGAGGCAGAAACATGCTCTCGGGAATATAGCAATTTGGCCAGCATCTTCTTGCCCAAGAGCAGGACAAGGCTGTACATTCTCATACAAGCACACTTCTTCCATGGGAATGCCTGACACTTTCACTGGAGACCACAGTTACCAACAAGCCCCAGAGTGAAGACCAGCAGGCTTTTGCCTCCATGGGAGTGTGACTCACTGAAAACCACATGTGGTCCTGTATCTCTTCCTGGGCCTCACTATCTCAGGCAGGGGAATGACCAAATCCAGAGCTGCCCCTTTATAGTCTGGGCTGACTGTGAGATTACTATGTAGCCGATTTGCTTGAGCAGCCAATCCTCCTGTCTAACAGGTAGAAGCTATGACATCTGGTTTATGTGGCATTGACATTGAACCCAGGGCTTTGTATATGGCACACAAACATTTTACCAAATGAGCCACATCCGCAGCCCCCGATGCCCCAGGCTCTCTTAGAGTGGCCCCTTCCTCAGGTATGTCCCCATCCCTTCCCCAGCATGGTCTCTCCCAGATTCCAGCCTGTGCACACGTGCTCCAGGTCTGCCCTGCCACATGGACAAGCCTGGGTGACAATCCAACATATCCACCAGTGGATGAATGTACAGACCTATGGAACATCTACACAGTAGACATCAGAACTCAGCCATAAAAAGGGAGGACTTCCGGGCACAGACTTCCAAGGGGATGGGTCTGTGGGCAGAGTGCTTCAAGAAGGAAGCTGGGTACAAATAACATGGACTGTAATTCCATTTATGTAAACTGGCCCTAAAGCCCACATTCTTAGACAGAAAACAGGGGACTATTACCTGAGGACAAGGTGAAGTTATTGCTAAGGCAATTGGATGTGTGTGGGGTGGGGTGGGGGTGGGGTTAATAGAAAATTTCCAGAACTGGGGATGGTTACAATGCCCTGAGGCTAGATTATAAGCTACTGAACTGAACACTTCATGAATTTGTAAGTCATCTCTCCTACCTGGGAAGGGCTGACAGGTATCCCCTGTGAACACTGCTAAGTCTGCAGCCTCTGAGGGCAGGTCTACTTGGCTCACCTTTCACAAGTGCCTTGAGGATGACAGTGTCCAGGTCCTCCGAACCCTCCTGCTCGAAGTCATATACTGTGAGCAGGTGGGGGTGTGCAGCAATGTTCTGTAACTAAGACCAGGAAGAAGCCTTGAGATCTGAATATGTCCTGGAAGAGTCCTCAGATGGACCACTTTGCCCCTGCTGACCCACAAACCTAGCTCAGAACTGCCTACCAGGCTAGTTGTCTGGTCTCTCTGCTACACAAGGACCTGGATAATTCTGAGGTATATAGGAAGAGAGGTCATAGGCTAGGCCCACAGGACTTTCAGAAAGAGCATCCCCACCCAGGGGAGGCTGGGAGGACAGAGGCAGCCCCAGCAGCACATACCAGCTCTGTCCAGTGTACAATGGCTTCCCAAGAGAAACACTCGCTGGGGAATTTCTCTCTGAACTGCTTCTCAGCCACCTGGGGCACCAGGAGATGAGGCTGGCTCACCAGGGCAGCGAGTACATCAGCAATGCCACCAGAACCTGCCAGGATCAGCCATGGGGCAGCCTGCTCCACTGCCCTGGAAATCCTCTGGGGGAGGCAAAGAAGGTGACACCCAGATGAATGCTTAGGAGGTGCCTTAGCCCTCCACACCACCCTGTAGATGCCCTGAGAAACTACCATATCCTTCAGGGCTCCAGCCAGGGGAGGGGGAGTTCTTTTCTTTCTGCCCTTACCTCTAGGGTGTTGGGGTCACCATTGACCAACAGGCAAAGGACAGGTATCTGGATGCAGCTGGTGCCTGTGGGCAGAGCAGCCATGAGGCCATTTGATGCTCAGAATGTGAGAACTCAGGACCATCTCCAACTCCAACTTCAGGCATCCTTGGGTGCCATGTTTCTGCACGCCCTGGCCTGGCCTGGCAAAAGCTTTTTTTTCCCCTAATCTAGTCTTTAAAAACAAATTTTATTTATTTATTTATTTATTTAATGTATATGAGTACACTGTAGCTGTCTTCAGACACACCAGAAGAGGGCATCAGATCCTGTTACAGATGGTTGTGAGCCACCATGTGGTTGCTGGGAATTGAACTCAGGACCTCTAGAAGAGCAGTCAGTGCTCTTAACCGCTGAGCCATCTCCCCTGCCCCAAGTCTAGTCTTAATTTTGAAATATAGTTTAGGGTGATCCCCTGCTTGCATCTCTAGAGTGCTAGAGTTACAGGCATGTGCCACAGAGCCTGGTTTATTCTGTGCTGGGGATTAATCCCAGAGCATTGTGCACAAAAGGCAAGCACTCTACTAACTGAGCTACATCCCCAGCCCACAGTGGCTTTTCCCCCCCAAGGGTGAACCCAAACCCAAATAGTGTATCAAATCCCTGAGCTGTGGGCCCACACCTTACATCTGCACTGTCCAGAGCTGGCATTAAACACAAAGTAACTTAAGAGAAAAGAAGCCTAGTTGTACCTGCCACAGCCCAAAAGCAGATACACTGTGGCTAGGTAGTCACTCTATAAGCATAGGACAGAGTTGCTCTGCATTGTAAGAGACACACCAGGCCAACAAACGGTCAAAAGCTGGTGGGATCAGACCCAATCTGCAGTGGTTCTATTGAGACCTTTGTGGTATCAAACACAGATCTGTTTCCACTGTTAAAGTGCACTGGCTTTACCAAAAATTTCTAAGCAATGACATTGTAGCTTATAAATATTTTTTTGTCCCTTAATATTGTCCTAGTATCTCTCTTTCACACCCACCATTAGCCACAGATATACCCATTCCCTCAGGCAATTCTGCTCCCTGGTGGCAGTAAAGGGGACTGCACCTCTGGGAAGACTATTGGCTATCAGAGTCTGCAGCCAGAGCAGCACCATTTAAAACAGTGGCAACTGCCCTGTCGTCTGCCCAGGAGGTAGCTGCTGCCTAGCCAAGGTCACACTGCCCAGCTGTGTCACTCTTCCATCCCACACCAACAGCTCTTCTTCCCTGGCCTTGTACACTCAGGCATGCAGGACCCTCCCCCACTTCCTGGAAGGCCTTTTCCCGCTCTCTCTATAAAGTTCTTACTGGTGTGTGCCACATCTCCATGTCTACATCCCCAAGATGCTGTAGATGGGCAGCTAGAGCAAGCCTTACCCCCATAACCTGTCCTCTGCTGAGAGATGTGCTTCTCCAGGCTCAGCTGCAGCTCTGTCAGCCCGTCGTTCCCACTCCCAAGGGCGCCTGACTCCACAAGGATGAAGTGGGAGAGATTGCTGTCCAGGGGGCAGAGGGGTCCCTGAATGTTGCCCTCATCTGCTGGGTAGTGGATGGGAGTATCCTCCTGTGCCAAGGAGAGAGGGGGAGGCAGAGACCTCAGGAGCAGCTTGGGCTGGGCCTTGCTGTGCTGTGCACGCCATGCTGGGGCCCTGGGAGAGGCTTCAGCAAGGCCTCAGAGTTCCCACCCCTCAGGCAGAGGGAGGCTGGACCGCTGGGCCAGGGGGCCTCCCTGGAATGAGTGAACCATGGAAACAGCTGGGGCCAGGGCTTTGCAAGCTCCACCTTCCAGACTCTTCTGGGCTGGGGTCCAGACTTCACCTCAGTGGGGCCTCCTGGGCTTCTCATTGGTTCTGCCTTACACAGACCACAGGGTGGGGGGGGTGTGTATGAATACCAGAGAGCCAAAGCCACCTGGCCAGGGCTTTCTGGGACTTGAGGACAGCCGTCCAGCCAGGCTGGGCCTAGAGCGTTATAGGTCTGGCTTTCCATAGGGAGTACAGCAGGTTGCCACTCTTATTCCTGAGAGATGCTGCCACCTGGTGGGAAGTTTTGGGCCCATGGAACCCACATCTTCCCACTGCAGCCCATCCTCCCACCTCTCACCTCTCAATAGTTTCAGGGCCTCTCGGAGTGGCACAATTCTTCGGCCTGCCTATGGCTTCCTCTACCCACCCAAGCTCACTAAACCCTATCAGCTGTGGTCCTGTGAACCTGTCACTAACCTTTTGGTGGACACCATCTAGAAGTTGACGGTGAAGGATTCGATCCAGAGAGGCCATTCCGATGGCCACTACACGGATCTTGGTGGATGTGCTAGCCAGAGAGTGATCACGTACAGCTTGTCCAACATGGCGGGCCAGGCCCACGTGGAGGGCACTGGTCAGGATCCAGGCACCTATGGGAGGGGGAGAGAAGGGTCCTGGAGTCCTCACAGCTGGCTGACCAGGGAATCAAGTAGTGGAAAATACTTTTTTTTTCTTTCCTCCAGACAGGTTTCTACAATGCAGGCTATTCGTCAACTTAAGTCATTCCATGTGTTCCGTGAACTGGAAATACAGTATGTACCACCGTGCCCAGCTACAGGGAACACTTTCAGACTGACGGGAATAGTAAGGCTCAGGGGGGATATATGTGTGGCAGACAGTGACCTTTTCCAAGATTTATCCTAGATGCTGTCCTGCAGCTTGTTCTGGGCAAGGATCTAAATGACAAAGGTCTCATCTGCATCCAACTGTAAACTATTCCTTTATTATAACCACTTCTGCAATGAGAGAGACTCAGAACTTCTGACCCCCTTGTGGGTGTATGTTCATGTGTGCAGCACACCTGTGTCAGGGGACGGGTGTATGTGGAGGCCAGAGGTGCCATTCACCTTGTCTCTGTAAGATGGTTTCTGATGAACCTGAAGCTTACTGGTTGGGCAACTCTGGAAGGCCACTGTCATATGCTACAGGGACTTGCCTGTTTTCCCCTAGCACTGGGACTACAAGCACATGCCTCCATGTCCAACTTCCTGTGTGGGTGCTGGGAACTGGGACTCTTGTCTTTAGCCATTGAGTTATCTCACTATGTTGGTTAGTTTTAATTTCTTTGTAAAATTATTTAAGTGTATGTCAGTATATGCATGGGTGAAGCTGCCTGAGGAGATCAGAGGTGTTGAGTCTCCCTGGAGCAGGAGTTACAAGCAGCTTCCAGCTGCCTGGCGTGGGTGCTGAGAACAGACCTGCAGATCCCTGCAAGGGCAGCACATGCTTGCTTTTGAGCATCTCTCTGATGCTTAGTTCCATCAACTTGAAACAACCCAGAATCACCTGGGAAGGGAATCTTAGCCTCGATCAGATGAGCCAGTGGGTGTGTCTGTGATGGATTGTCTTGGTCGTAAAGTGATGTGGGAAGACCTCACCCACTGAGGGCAGGGGGAGCCAGCCTTACCTGTGCTCTGAGCTGCTTTCACCAGCCCCTTGCGCAGGACATCCCGAAGCCACGACTTCATAGCCAAAGGTCGTTCCTCACCCACCAGGGACACCACCAGGTTGGGGGCTGGCAGGTGCCACTCGGTGAGCAGGAGTTCAAAAAGCACGGAGGGGGCCACACTGCTTGGCACCTTCACAAACTGCAGGGTAAGGGGCTGGTGGGTTCCAGGTGGTAGACAGCACTGGGTTGTGGGACTCTGATCATGGGGGAGGAGGCTGGGCTTATGGAACAGGGCAGGCCACAGGAGGCAGGCTTTAGACATTCCCTCCTTGGGGCAAGGCTTCTGTGTGGTATAGTCATTGCAATATATCCTCCCCCTGTGAGTGGAGAGTGAGGCAGGAGTCCTGAACCTCAAGGTTCTCATTATCACCAGGGCAGGAAGCAACTCTCGACTTTTGTCCATCTGGTCAGGGTCTCTGCACTCAGCTCATAAGGAACGGACACAGAGTGAGCAGGCCCCAGGACTGGGCTTTAAGGACGAAGTAAGACTTGGGGATTCCAGGCATGGTGGACTTCACTCAGGCATGTATTGCCCCTACCTTGCCTCGCTTCTTCCCAGACCCTCCGAAGTTGATCTCTCCCCTGCATAGGATGGGCTCCCAGCCATCCTCAGTATCTGGGGGGCTGCCGGGGCAGGAGCTCTGGGTTGTTTGCATGGTGGCTTTCCTGTGAAACATATATATGATGGAACCCACAGGATGGACTAGCCACCCTCTTCTCCTCTTCATAAGGAAGACCTGTCCCATCTGGCATGTGAGGCAGCTGCCCATCTCCTGGCCCCACCTGAGCTCGACCTCCCTCTCAGTAGCTATAACTAAAGTCAGGCTCCTTCTCCACTGGGTGTGGGGGCACAGCAAACCCACCTGCCTGTCTCTGTTTCCCACACTTAACCAAACTCCGGGCATCTGGATTCTAACACACTCATCACCGTTCTCAGAGGCTTTTGCAGGGGGTTCCTGGAAACCTCCAAAGACAGTAGGGAATTCATTTCCCCAACCCATGGGAGCTATACCCTAGACTGCTCCAGACAAAGTCCCAGGGTTTTTTGCCTGGGTAGTTAGGTGAGAAGGCAGTTGATCTAGTTCAGAGGACAGAGTGCAGGAGAGGAGGGACCTGGTAGAACTGGAAGTCCAGGGTAGGAAAGGTTAGGAAGGGGAAGCAGGAACAGAAGGCAAGAAGAAAGTCCAGGAAGGGAAGTCCACTGGGGGTGCAGGTGAAGAGGGCAGGGGGAAGAACAGGTGGAAGCAGGGAGAGAAAGACCCCACCAGGCTCTTCCCTCCACATTCCCACCGTGGTAAATAGAGGATGAAGAGGCTGCCTGCAGCATCCCTCACCCTGGCTGAGCTCAGGTCCTCTCCCACCCACCCAGGCAGGCTAGGCCCCTCAGCCCTACCCTTCACTTCAGGGACCTGTGTGGTATGCAGCTGGGTTCCCTAACCCCTGTGTTTCTTTGATGAATGTCAAAACCCCTTCCTATTCATTGTGGTCCTACTTCACCATGCCTTGGATCCTAAAGTAGGTGTCCAGCCAGGGAGGAAGAACATACTGAAGGCCCTCCCTTGGCTCCACTGTAGGTAGAGACCTGACATGACATGGGAGAGCACTTTATATACCACTTCCCAGGTCTTCATGGCTGTCCCATGTGCCCAGCTTTGGGGTGCCCACATGATAGCACTTCAGAATCTGTACTTTTTACAGTGGGATACCTGTGCACATAGGGGGCTGAGAAGGAGGGGTATAGGATGGTATAAATTATGAGGGGACTAATTCTCAGCCTCTTGTGGCTAACCTGGACAGAAGTTGAGTCAAGGTTCTCCCTACACACCGCTGGAGCCAGCATGCTTATAGTGTGACTCCCAAAGACAGTGTATCTCAAAAGATACACCTGATCCCTAGCTCCTGGTACTGTACATTGTGACCTTCTACAGAAGTTCAGGCTTTGCAGATGTGAACTGATGTTTACCTCCGATGAAGGTTCTGCAGATGACTGGCTCATTAGAATGTCTTAGTTATGGAAGCTGAAATGTTACAGATTCTCTAGCTAAATTATCTTGGGCTGTCTTCAGCACACATTTATTACCAACTTCTATTGTCAGAACATCCATCTTCCAGGCAAAAACCTTTAGCCTGTATTCTTAGCAAACCTCAAGGTTCCTTCCACCAGCCCAAATGCCAAAAATGTCATCAGACAGCATCTGAGGCCTATAGCAGAAATTGCTCCCTTAGCTGTAACCTACCTAACCTGGTTATCCCACTAATGTATTTGATAAATGCCTTGACTTACTGTTATCATTTCTGTGACAACAAAAGTTGCAAAGGTTATTGTAACCATGGTCACAGTGCAACACATCCCTTGGGGTCTCATTAGCTACATACAGTTGCTCATACTTAGCTCAGTATAAACTAAGTCTTGTTGCATTTGATGTAGGTGTAACTGGGATATGCTAAGCCATTGGGTGGAGTAGGACATGCTCTTTACCCGAGGCAGGTGTGCGGACAGAAAGGGAGAATTGCAGGTAGGACCCTCAGAGGCAGAAGAGGTAGGAAGGCTCCTCTTTGTGCCTTGTCTGGCTTGGGAAGATGTGGGGCTTCTTGGGGTCTGCTCTAGGTGCTACGCTATGACAGGGGTTTTTGTTTTGTTTTGGTTTGGTTTTTTGTGGCTTCCCTTACCCGATGAACTGCTTAGTTTTTTCTGTCGACTTGACATAAGCTAAGGTCATTTGGGAGGAGGGACATTTTATTGATTAATGATGGCTATGGGAAGATCCAGCTCACTGGAAACAGTACCACCCCTGGACAGGCTGTCCTGAGTTCTATAAGACAATCAAGTCAGGAAACCATGAAGTGCAAGCCAGTACGCAGCATGCCTTTGTGGACTTTGCTTCAGTTCCTGCCTGCACGTTTCTGCCTCCACATTCCTGCCTCTCCCCTGCCCTGGATTCCCTTCATGATGGACTGCATGGTGCAAGTGAAAATTAACCCTTTCCTATCCAAGTTGCTTTTGGCCATGGTATTTATCTCAGTGGCAGAAAGCAGACCTAGGACACCTGGGCTTCACCTTGGCCTCCAGACCAAGAGAGTCATGTCACCCTGATTTTCCAGTGTATGGCCCTATATGAAGGTAGCCACCATGGGTCACTGTGTGGTCACAGGCAAGCCCTCTCCCTTGTATCTGGTTCTTATAGCCAGGCTCAGCTCTTTGATTACTTGGGTCCCCTGCAGCCCATCCTGCCCCAGTTGTGGGAGATGTAAATTCACCTCACCCACACCAGGAGTTCACACCCAGGGCCTGTGGAGGTCAAGATTTGAATAAAGTCCTCCAGCCACAGGAATAAACAGCTGATGGTTTTCCCGTAGGAATCTGGCTAGAGTCACAGGCATGTCCCTGTGTGCTGGAACACGGACCAAAGCTGGGAGGCCTGACCCAACTGAGGTGCACTCCTGAAGTGTTAGGGACAAAAACCCAAATCCAGGAATGGATAGGCTATGGGGCCTTTCCCAGGGCTCTGAGGACAACTTTCAACTCCCAGGGCCTCCAGGCATCCCTTTGTTTAGAGCTATGTGGGCTCAGTCCCTACCTCTGTGGTCAGGGACTTATGCCTGTGTGTGTCTGTACTTTCTTCTTCCTATAAGAACCTCATAACTAGGACAGGACCCCCACCTTCCCTGCATCTCATCTACAAAGACCCCATTTCTAGACAAAGCTACTGTCTTAGGGTCAATGTGAAAAACATGCTGCTAGCAGTAAATCTCACTATTGGGAAGAGAGTTCCCAGTCACATCTGGACTTGTGCTCTGCAATAAGAGAGGTAACTCAAGCTGTATGTGTGCTCTGGCTTGAAGTATGGGAGCCATGCTGTTTGTCCTCAGTCTTTGGACTGGGAATGGGACCTCCTACTCTTCTTCCCACTTAGTTCCCAGTGGGAAAGTCATGGACAGGTTCATTTTGGCTGGGGGAGGAGTACTCTGGGGCTCCTGAGTCTCTGGAGGTTTCTTTTCCAAGGTCTAGGCCCTAGAGAGTGCCTTTCAAGATGGAGTTCAACAACGCACCCCCACTCATGGACAATGGATTAGACCCTGTAGACCAGATCACCTTGCCTTGCTTCAGTATAGACTGGATGGATGGTCCAGACTCCTGGATGCCATGGAAGGTGGAAGAAACACCCAGGAAGCACTAGGCCTTGCTCTCCCCACCAGGCTGAGGTGAAGGGGCATTTGGGCATGTGCCAGCACCAGGCAAATGTGGCCACAAAGAGGGAAGGCATGCAAATAGGATTTGCATGTGCAGGTGTCTAGGTCTAAAATGCCCCCCTTTGTTGGTGGGGTTTTTTTGCGGGGGTGGGGGGAGCTACATGACCCTGATCATTATCCTATGCCTGAATTCTGAAAGACAAAAAACAGATTCTTAATCCCAAGGCAGTGGAGACCTTGGAGGCTCTTACTAGCTGAGACGGTCACAGAAAGAGCCTGAAATAAATGTACTTCTCCGCCCCTAAGATAGGAAGAGCCCAGAGCACGACAGATCTGGCACCCAAATCCTGGGGTCCTGAACGTACTTGTCCCTAAACTCTCTGTGCCAGCTTACAGTGATATGTGGGTAAAACTAAGAAGGTCACTGCATGCATGAATTAGCATGGCACCCCTCATCCCCTTGGTGAAGAGACCTGACATTGCTGACAGAGCAGGACGTAGATACAACTATGAGGAGCTGGGTCCCCACCCCTACACCCCTCCCTCCTGCAGCCCCTGAGCTTGGGCTGAGTTTCCAAGGTGCTGCGGCTGATGTAATCTCCAAGTCTGAGGCTCACAGTTTGGATTGCCCTCCACCCAGACCCTCCCGAACAATGGGTAGCCCTTTCCCTTGCTCATGGCAGACTTGTCCTCATGATGCCATCCCTGATGGAGAACATGAGGTAGAAATGTGGCTAGAACATAGCTCCTGCTTGCCCTTCCTACCTTCTCAGCAGAGGACTGAGCGACTTTCTGGCCCCACTCCTATGCAAGCTGACCCTGGTGTGAGCTTACCTGCCCGTTCCTTCCAGATTCCTGGCATGTAGCTGCTGGTGCTGAGTGTTAGAGGCACTTACCTACTGCAGGCTGTGTTCCTCCCTCGATCCACCCACATGCCACACCCAGCACCTGGCAGCCAATGATGTCTTAGAAAGCTGGGCATGAGTGAACCTAGGGTACCACCCATCCACCAAGGGCTAGATTGGTGCCACTGGTCTGAGAGCACATCCAGGCTGGCCAAGAGCCCACTGTTACATGAAGAGGGGTTACATGAAACATGGGTCCTTTCCTCCCTGGGCTCTGCCTGGCACAGACGATGAGTACGGCCTGGGTGTCTGTACTCTAACATGAGATCAGAGGTCAGATGGGAATTCTGCTTCATTTCTCACCAAGCCTCAGTTTCTCTAGTTGAGGAAACAAGAACTGCCTTAAGGACACATGATCCATGAAAGGGTGTCTGACAAGTGGTCCCAATGATGATAGGCAAGCAGATGAACTGTCTCCTGAGGTCCCAGAAGGTCTGGAGATGTCTGCCCTGATCTGTGGTGTGCCACACTCCTGGAGAATCCTATGGTGTGAGTGAGCTGAGTACTAGCTACTTACCAGTCAGGCAGTCAGTGCCTTGGACTGCATGAGGACTGCCTCCAAATTGAGGCTCAGGGCTGTTGCTCGTGATGCTTCTCATGGCTGTGACACTGGCTTTTTTCCTGTTGATCTATCCAGCTCCTTCAACACGAAGTCCCGGTTTCTCTTCCTGTAGACCGAGATACTCATGCCAAGCTTCCAGGCGGTTGTGAATAACTGGGGAAGACCCTCATGACAGCTCTTGACAGTGTTTCTGTGAGCCCTTCCCCCAGAGACCACAGGATCTGGCTTTCATTACTTTGCCATGAACCCCAGGGGTAGGAGGATAGGGGTTGGGCAGCAGCCAAGGACCCAACATTAGCCACCAGAGGGCGCCAAGATCACAGGCAAAAACAGGACCTGGGTGGGGCAGGGAGAGGGGTCTCCCTCTGGCTTTGTCCTAAGCAAGAGGGCCACAGTTACATCACCATCTGAGCTAGCATGTCCCCTAGCATACCTGTCATGTTACCTTGACATAAGCCATGCCCATTTGATGCCCTTCTAAAATTACAAGCTGGGCTGGGGGCTCAGACCAGCTCTAGCCACTTGAGCCCTGAAGAGCAGGGACTATAAGCCTTGAGTGCTTGAGAGCTGTGGGGTACAGCTCTGGAGGAGGGTACATAGCGGGGGCCTAGGTGGAATGGCCGGATCTCAGTATAGAACAAGGCCAGAGTTCACTGGATTCTAGAAATCTAGCCTAAGTTCATGTCCACCAAGCAATCCAAAGCCTAGCCTTCCTATGTCTGAGGACTAGGTGGAGAATAGGAGTGCTTCCAGAACCCTTCCTTCATCTGCTGCTGCCCCTTTACCTCCATCTTTTGGACACTCGAAGGACTGCACCAAATATTCCCTAACCGTTCTAGGCCAATACCATATTATGGTTCTCCTTACCCACAACCTTTCATGGACCCCTGTGATCCTAATAATCAAACCCAGAAAGGCCCTGACACTTTTTCTTTTGCTCCCTTGGGGCACCACTCCTTGGAGCATCTCCTGCAGGCTTGTCACCACAGGCTCCCATGTCTTTCAAGGACCCCTTCACCCAGGCCCACACCCACACAGGGCACATCCCCTATAGCTCACTTCCCAGGCACCCCAGCAGCGTTGCTCAGTGCTGCTTTGTCATCTGAAATGACCTTTGCTTCCTCATTTGCCCATCAACAGCCACTTCCCCCATAGTTCTGCTGGACCCTGGGCAGCCCCAGCCAACCCCAAGTGCAGAATATGAAAGTATACAGAACATGTGCCCAAAGGCAGTTGTGTGCCTGAGCATGTGCATAGTCATGAGCCATATGAAGGCATAAGTGGGGTCTGGGGAGATAGCCATTTAGTGGGAAGCAGCTTCCAAACCATTCCAGGCCCTGGGCAGATAGACATTGGGCAAGGCTCAATTGCCCGTATGCTCTCATTACGAGCACTGTGATGAGGGGACAGAGAATCAAGGTGCCATGGAGGGATACCTAAATTGCCCTCAACAGCTGCTTCCCTACATTGATCACCATGGCTTGGCTGGTAGCTGTGTCTGTCTCTCTTGTGGTTGCTCTGACTGGTGCCAGGAAGATATTTCCTCTTGGGCAAGGCTGTGTTCCAGAGAGCAAGTCTCCAGCAAGGGCTGCTCCCACCCCAGTTTGTGTCCCCAGGGTAGCAGTTTTCCTTCCCACCACCTACTGTACAGTCTCACTAGCTGCCTTCCATGCCCACCTGCTCAAAAGCCACGTCTAGCATCCATGAGGGCTAGTGTTCTTTGAGGGCCAGTGTTCTTAAGTAGCCTGAACGATCTCTGAGGCTGACACCTAGGTTTGGACTGGAGCAGAAGAGGCCAAAGTCTGGCAGGCCTTCAAGTCTCCCCACCCTGCAGAATTTAACTCAAAGCCTCCCCCACTCCAGCATGCTTTTGGGAGAGAAACTACCTCCTAGGATCAGACACTAGCTCAATGGCCCTGTCCCATTCTGCCCTTAGACTCAATTCTGTCTCTGACTGCCTTCTGTGGAGAGATGCACTCTGCAGGCCCAGAAAGTCTGCATCTCCAGCATTGACACTCAGGGAATCAAGGGCCTTTCCTTCCCACAGCAATTCTAAGGCCACCAATGTTGCTCTCATGACCTTAGTACCCTCTTGGCCCAGGATTTTTTACAACGTGTTGGACTCGTGTCTGTGGTCTCTAAGTTGGAGACAATGGTCTGGGAAGAGAAAGGACAAGAGCATCACAGGCCTTACGCCTGAGCTCTGTCTATTAGTCTGACACTGGACCTGGTGCTATCCCACAGTTGTAGACCAAAGCCAGAGGGGCTGAGGGACCAACTCAGAGTTCCTGCCAGGCCTCTAATGGAAACTAATGGTTTCCTGGACCCATGGCCTGTACTTGTCTTCCATGCACACATCTGTGCCCCCTGTACATGCTGTCTATAGAATGTGTATGCTTCTACATTATGCAGAGCCGTTACAGGACCGGTAGCCAGCCTCAGTGTGGCATCAACTACCAGCCCTGAACCTGTTCCAGGTCCTGTCAGGCAATGAGGACAGTGATCATGATGAGCATTTCCTAGGATTCAATGAGGACATACCAAGGTGAGTATGCTTAGGTTAGCACCCAGGATATCTTGAAAACTGACCACATCCACCCATTCATCAATGACCCATCCACCCAGGCATCTTGTTTTATAGTGTGTGTGTGTGTGTGTGTGTATGCGTGCAGATGCATGCATGCCATATGTCATCCCTTGCCTTGCCCTGTTTGAGACAGGGTCTCTTCTTTGCCATCACATACACTAGACTTTCTGGAACTTGTGCTTCCTGGGATTCTCTTGCCTTCACCTCCCAACTTATTGTAGGAGTATTAAGATCACAGATACACACTATGTATAGTTTTATCTGGGTTCCAGGACTCTGAACTTGTCTGTATGCTTGTGTAGCAAATGTTTTATCACTGAGCCACTGTCCCTGTTCCTATGAAGGCATCTAACTGACACCCACCACCTTCTTTCTGCCTATGTCCCTACCCAGCCAAGCCTCCAGACACATTAATCTGTGTATCATCATCCATCCATCTAAGAGTTCAGCAGCCTTCTCCAGAGGAGCAGAACTCATAGAATATATACATATTAATGAGATTTATAGGGTTGCTTACATGATAGGTACCAAGTAGTCTAACAATGACCATCTACATGCTGCAGAACTAAGACCCAGTGTCTGCAGAGCCCAGGAAGTCAGTCAGCCACCTCAGTAAGCCCAGTCTGGTTCCAATCAGTCTTAGAAGATCCCTGGAGAATCACTGCTGTTCAGTTCATGTTGGAAAACCAAAGTAGCTGGAGTCTGAAGTCAACAGAGGACAGCAACAGCAGTGATGGACACACTTGCTCAGGAGGAAGAAGCAAGGGAAAGTGGCCATTGCTCTTTCCTTGGGACCTCTTTAGACCAGGATTACTTTCTGGTGTGGATCCTCCCCAATCTTAATCCTCTCAGACATGCCCAGAGACAGTTCTCCTAAAGCGATTCTAAATCTTGTCAAGTTGACAATCAAGACTAATCAGGCCATTCACTCACTGATCAATTAATCGATCCATCCATCCGTCCGTCCACCTACTGATCCATCCACCGATTTACCCATTCATCTACCATCCATCTATCTTGCTATACATCTGACTTAGTTAGGGTTTCTATTGCTGTGAAGAGACACTATGACCATGGAAACTCTTATAAAGGAAAACGTTTAATTGGGGCTTCCTTACAGATTCAAAGGTTTAGTTCATTATTGTCATGATAGAATGCATGGTGGCATGCAGGCAGCCATAATGCTGGAGAAGGATATTTGGGTCAGCAGGCATCAGCATCAGGAAGTGACAGAGACACTGGGCTTGGCTTGAACTTCTGAAACATCAAAACCCACCCTCAGTGACATACTTCCTCCAACAAGACCATACCTCCTAATAGTGCTAATTTCTATGAGCCTATAGGGGCTATTTTCATTCTATCTACGTATCAACTCTACTACTTGTCACCATCCATCATCCATCTAATTATCCATCTATCCTTATGTCTACCAACTCATGCCTCTATCTCATTATTACCATCCATCTATCCATTCATCCTCCTGTCCACTAGCTATTCATCCATTTACCCATTTATACATCTATCTACCCAGATAACACCATCCATTCATCCATCCCTCCATCCATCCAATCAGCTGACTACCCATCCATTCATCCACTCATTCATCTATACAAGTTCCCACCTACTACCCACTTCCCATCACCATCCAAGCAACCCACCCACCTATAAAGCCACCCACTCATTTCTCTCCAGTTATTCACTCATAGTCAGGAGCCTCTGTGCCTAGACTCATAGAGGTGAATCAACTCCCTGTTACACGATGCCCACACATGGGAATGTCGGCAGCTGCTTCTCAGGCTCTGGGTCACATAAGGGCTGGGGCTGGTCAGAGCACATGAGTGGCATGTGAGGTTTTCATGTGCTTCCTCCCTCCATCTGTACATCTCACAGATGTGATCTGTATCTCCTGAATTGGGGCCTTTCTGTCTATTGTTCCAGCCTTCCCCACAGTGTAACTAGAAGCAGTGGGTGCCTAGAAAATTCTGCCAGCAACTGAGTCGTTCCTGCCTTCTCTTCTGTTCCTCAGTTGCCCTGCCCCTGTTCTGGGCTTCAGCCTTGTGTGGGGTCATGGTGGTTTGGCATGGTGAGCCCTCCAGCTGTGTTGCCCATTTGATATCATGGATACGGACAAAAATTCTGACTGGGACTGCTCACCATGGCATTGGATTTGGCTAGAAATACCCAATACATTTCTATCCACCAAGTGGAGGCTTCGTGGCTTAGCAAATGTCTAAGATGGAGTACTGTTGGGCTAGAGGTGTCAGGGATGCTACCAGCTAAGGGATCCTGAGTGTAGTGGGCTGTGCTTTTGAGCAGGCTATTACCTCATGCTCTGGTGGAGGTCTGAGACCTTTGAGGTCCCGGGGCTGCTCCTAGGATACCACTTGGTAGGAGAGGAGTGAATTCTGTGGCAGATGGTGGTAGCTCCCTGGAAGGGGGCCCTTCAGTATTTGCTAGAACTGAATCTATCAGCATAAGCCAAGTGCCAACAGCCCTCCTGCCTAGAAGTGCTTTTCATGCTTAGATGGGGCCTCAGGGGTATGTGTGGCTTTCTAGAGACCTGAGCAAGATCTTAGGCAGCTTTACCACAGGTCTCAACTTCAGACTAAAGTAAGCACTATGTAAGACTAAAGTAAGTTCTGATACCTCACTAGCACTGGCTTGGTGCTGGTGAGGGAATGACAGGGTATCATTTGCAGAGACAGCCTGGTCACCAGTTAACCCTCACACAACTTTGTTAAATTGTGTATAACTGTGGCCCCATGGGGTGGTTCCTGGTGCCTTATTGGGCTGCTGGTCTCCCCTCTGAACACATCCTTCCCACTGTGTTCTTAAGAGACTGTCCTTGGAGCAGTCACAAAAGGGAGCTCACAAAAGGCTGTTTGAATGTGTCTGACATACATGCACACTGCACACACTTGCACACAACCCTCAGTATTCTCAGCCGGTTACCAGCTTGGCATCTTGGAAGAGGAGAGTGTGGGTGGGTGTGGCCTATGGGTAAGGAGTGGCGGAATGACAGCATGCCTAGCTCCTTCTATTCTGCATATGGACTGGCTCAGAAGGAAACTTTCTTCACAAATGACTGTCCAGCCTTCTCCCACAGAGCAGAGCACAGTGGGTTCTTGGTGCACCTAGTGAGATGACTTCAGATACAGTGTGCGTGGGAGGGAGGATAAGATATCAGGGCCAAAGGATGCTGGACAAGCCCAATTGTTTTTGTCCTACCGACTCTGGGGTCCCTTCATGGGAGGGAATAGCAACACCACCCCAGTGTTTGCATAGAGAAGGCACTAGATGCCCCTTCCCAGGCTGGAGAGCAAGCTGATTGAGAGGACAGATCTTTATGTGCCCAGATGAGGAGAGGACACCCCAGCATCTGCCTGTAAGATGCAGGAGAGATGGAAGTACAGCCTTACTGCTGCCTGTTCCATCCACAAGGATAGACAATAGTCACCAGTGGGGGGGAGGGGCTACAGAGAGATATCAGTGGTTCACAGTGGGAAGCTCCATTCCTCATACCCCCTCCCTCCTGCCTCCTCCACCACCCAGCTGTTTAAGATTGAGTGACTACTGCATGAAGAGAGCTTTGCCAGCAAATTCTCCCCCAGGCTATGTAGGCATAGATTCTTTGCAACCTACTTTTAATAAGAGTTCAACGTCTCCTCTAGTCTACCACCCAGAAGAGGTAGTGGAAGAGAAAAGTTATTAGGATGTGGGGGAAGTGGAGCTGCTCAGCAACAGTTCTCTGGGGGTGAGCCTGATCTTCTTTGGCAGCCGTTCTGTCCTGTAGCCAACACCAAATATGACTCAGCAGCTGCAGACAAGTCCTCTAGGCAGGAAGATACCACACACAAACCCATTAGCTTCAGTCCAGTCCTTTCGGCAGGCAGACATCAGGCACGAACTAGCAGCTATAGTGCAATCCTGAAGGAACTGCAAGGCTCACCAACCAGCCCAAGGAGAGGCCATGAAGGCAGCAAGCTGTGGCAAGAACCCCATGAGCAGCTCTTGGGCGAGTTTCTCTCAATGGCAGCGTTATCACAAGTTGAGTTCAATAATGCTATATAAGGCAAACCAATGCATGTGTGTCATTAGAGAAGAAGAGTGATGCAGAGCTTCTCCTCCACTGTCTGTGGGGCCAAATACATACTCCTTCACCAAAGGTCCTTTCATGTGTTTGCTATATCAAAAACATCCTTTCACCTGTGTGCCCCAGCAAAACATCATTTGACATAACTAACTTTCCAAAGACTAGAAGTTTCCACATCAGGGCTAACTGAAGCGACTCTGTGGAGACACTTTGAGCCCTTAATTGAGTGTTCTAGTTTGATTTATGTTTCTGTGATTTAACACTGACCAGAAGCAACTTAAGGGAGGAAAAAGGTTTATTTCACCTTCCAGGTCCATCATTGAGGTAACTCAGGGCATTTGAAGCAGAAATCACAGAGGAACAGAGCTTGCTGGTTCACTCAGACTCATGATTAACAGGCTTTCTTACACAGTCCAGGACCATCTGCCCAGGGGATGGTGCCACTACCCTGAGCTAGTTCTTTCCAAATCTATTAACAATCAAGACAATCCCTAATAGACATGCTAAAAGGCCAGTCTGGTCTAGGCAATTCATCAATTGGTGTTTTGTATCTCAGGTAATTCTAGGTTGTGCCATGTTGATGGTTAACATTGTCTAGGATAGTGGGCACCTCCAGTCTGCTCACTATTTTTGCTCAACTCTACCTAATGGCTCCATGGCAGTGCATACAAGATTTTAGGATTGAATGAACTAATTAATTATGGGAAATTAATCAGAAAAAAAGATGACATCTGGGAAACCTTTGGGAGTCAGACTGCTCCAACAGGCCTCTTGGCTGGTAGACTCTGGTCCTTATAGAAGACATCAGCCCTAGTTTTACCGTCATGATAGTCTCAAACGCACCCCCCCCATTGTTACCCTCTGACTTCACCAGATGAACGAGGAGTAAGTGGGCAAGGGGGTGCAGATGAATTGGCAAAGAGTCCTTAGAGAGTCAGCATGTAAAAGGGCAGGCACCAGATTTCTAGAACATTCCAAGGCTTGGAGACAGGTAGTGAGAGGGTGATCTTCCAGGAGGCAGCCTGATGGGATGTGTGCACCCACTCAATGACTGTGGAAGTGGGAGGTGCTTCCTTGATAAAGCAGGAGTCCGGCAGAGAGCAGGTGGCACCCCAGAGTCCCATACCCAGAGTAACAGACCTCCATGGCCTAAGCAATCTACTCAGACTCTACCACAAGAGAGTTTTCTCTTCTTGGCTGATGTGCCCCTCAAGGATCCTTACCCACTTCCACAGTCGTCATGGGTTTGGTCTCTTCATGATACCCACCCATATGCAGGACTTTTTGTGTTTCCTGCTTCGGAGCCACTAGATTTTATTTCCTCAGCTTCAACTTCAGTCCCACCCTGAGCCCAGCCCCTCTTAGTTCCGTGCTCAACAGTATACCTAGAATACCTAGAGTCCCTCTCTTTGGTTCCCACCCTGTTCTGTTCCCCCCAACACACACACACACACACACACACACACACACACACACACACACACACACACAGAGACATTCTCTGTCCAGCTTTTTGGAGAGGGCAAGGACCTCATAGCAGCCCCTTGCCCAGCCTCCTCTCTGCCTCAGTGTCCTTCAGAACAGATTCCTTGTCCAGGGTAGGGCAGGCATCCCCAAGAGCCCTAAACCAACCAAACCAAACCAAACCAAACCACACAACAACAAAAACCCCTTTATTTGTTGTATGTAAATGCTTGTACCATGGCATGTGTGTGGAGGTCAGAGGACAAGTTAGGGTTGTCTGTTCTCTCCTTCCATACGAATCCCAGGGAATACAACCTGGACTGTCAGACTTGGTGGCAAGCAACTTCACCCATTGAGCCACATCTCAAAGGTCCTAGGAGAGCATTCTTCTTCTTATCTTCCCCCAGGACAGACCTGGACAGTTATGAGTATATTTAAAAAAAATGGAAACACACATGAAAGTAAATAGCTCAGTATAATTCGTGCATTCACTATAGTTCCAACAATTCCTAATTCAGAGGCAGTATGGTTTAATCTGCACCTGACTCCCATCCTCTTCCTGTTGATGGTTTCAAAACATCAGACTTCTATCCACACGTTCTTCTGTGTGTAACCTTTGGCAGGCATGGCCTCCTCACACCCTGAAGCTGGTGCAGAGAAGGCAAGGCAGGCCACATCTTACCCTACCCCCTCTCATTTTCAGAACAAAGAGCCAAGCAACAGTCCAAGGGCAACGAGGACTTTGCAAGTCTTATTATGAACAAACTGGGTTTTAGGATATTAGGCATGCTTCAATTGATATATTTGTTTGTTTTTGGAGATAGGAGCTCACTCTGTAAACCTTGAACTCATGGCAATCCTCCTGCCTCAGCGTCTTGGATTCAGGGATTACAGATTCGAGTCTCTCTGTGCAGCTGTGCTGCTTGAATTCTGCTCTTGCTCAGACTTTTCCAAGTGTGTGTGTTTGGGGGGTGGAGTTTACACAAGCATGGGTATATATTTGTATGTGGTGGAGTATGTGTGGTGCACAAGGGTGTGTGTCTGTGTGTACATGTGTGTGAAAACCAGAAGACAAATTTTTGGTGTTGTTCCTCGGTGGCAGTCCATCTTGATTTTTGAGACAAGGTCTCTCTACATCTCTGACTGTCCTGGAACTCACTGTGTAGAAGAGGCTGACCTTGCACTCACAGAGATCCACCTGCCTCTGTCTCCCAAGTGCTGGGATTAAAGGCACGGGCTACTATGCCTGGTATATGTCCCACATTTTTATGTGGGTTCTGGGACTGAACTCAGTCTTCATGCTTGTCCAAGCAAGCAATTCACCAACCAGGCCATCCTCACCCTGATCTTTCCAAAGTTTTTAGTCGGATATAGCTGTAAAGTAATCTTGAAAGGAAACAACAGAGGAGATTATGGTAATATTTTAAACTCACATTAAAGATTTGTTTTTACTTCTTTGATTTTACATCTGTATCTTTTATATCTTGGTTCCTAAGAGACTCAAAAGGATTGCTTATTTGATATGTAAACATATATGTTTGATTTGTTCAGACAGCTGGTGCTGCAAATCTCCAGGTTCTGCAACCCACACCAGATGGAAGATATTTGAAAAACAAATTACTTCTGGATTGGACTAGCACAGCTCTTATTCTTTCCCCAACAATATAATGTAGACTACTCCACCTAACATTCCCATTGTGCTCGGTATTTTGAGGAATCTAGAGATGGGTTGAGCTACACTGGAGGATGCACATAGTTTCTAAACACAGACTCCCCTACTTTACGTGAAAGACTTGAGCACTGAGAATTTTAGCCTGGGGGTCATCTGGAGTAGGAACCTACCAATATTATTACCTATGGTTCAATTATTTTTTTCCTTTGGATATTAGTGATAATGACTGTCATGAACCTTTATTGTGTGGCTCTGTTAGAGTATAAGTCAACCAACAGAACCGCAATGTGTTTGTCTTTGTGTGTGTGTGTGTGTGTGTGTGTGTGTGTGATGGACTCACAGGTGTGTGAACATGCGCTTGTGAGCATTTGCAGAAGGCAGCAGAGGGTCTCTGGTGTCCTATTATATCACTCTTTGCCTTGGCAGGGTCCCTTGTTCAACCTTAGAGTTTGAGTTTTTCAGTTAGGCTGGAGCCAGAAGTCCCAGAGTCTTTGCCCCCCGCCCCACACACAAGCATGCAGAGGGTCACACTTGGCATTTATATGAGTGATGGATTCTTAACACTAGTCTTCATGCTTGAGAGGCAAGTTCTCTTAACCACTGAGCCATCATTTCAGCTGCTTATCTTTTGCTAATATAAGCCACGTTGCAGTAAGCACACAGGTTTATATGCTTATGTATTCTCTCTCTCTCTCTCTCTCTCTCTCTCTCTCTCTCTCTCCTTACATAGCCCAGGTTGGCCTTGAACTTACTATGTCGGTGAGGATGGCCTTGAATTCCTAATACTCTTGTAAACTCCTACCTCTCAAGTACTCAGATTACAGGTGTGCTCCACCATGCCCACCTTCATCTTCTGTTTTTCTCGTTTGTCTTTGGGTTGGCTATTAGTGGTGGGATTTCCAGGTCAAAAGGCACATACGCTCTTGCTAAGGCTGCCAAGATGCCCTTCCCACGGGTGATTAGGAAAGCACCTGCCACCCTGGCCTCTCCCAAAGATTGTGCCGTCAAACATCTGGAGTTTTGCCAATCAGATAGTGGGCCGCTGGTATCAGAGTGTACTTTTAATTTGCATTTTCTTATTATGAGTGAGGCTGAGAATGTTTTCCCCCTGAGGCACCAAGGCTGCATGCCTCTTTCCCTGTGTTCGGATCCTGTTTTCAGCCCACTCTCCCACAGCACTGGCTGCGGCAGTCTGCCCAGGCTTTAGATGGTCCTTATGTATGAATGATTATTATTAATCCTTTGCCTGTGGTGGTGAAAACGGCCTTGTCTCCTATCTCCTACTTCCCCTGCGGCAACTTTCTGCTTTATCTGCCGCTTCCGGATTTCACAGCACAGTTGGAAATGTTTTCCTTAGTGACAGTTTCTTGAGGCAGGTGCTCTTCCCCCACATCCTCATCAGACCTAGGTCCTTGCATACACCAGGCACACACTCTACCTCTGGTTATAGCAATGGCCCCTCACCTTTGTTCTTTCTGCACAGCTTTCACCAAAGCCTTTGATCCACCTGTTCTCGTATCCTTCCATCACTGCGATAAACACCAGGACCAAGAGCAGCTTGGGTGAGGAAAGGGTTTATTTCAGCTTACCAATTACAGCCCATCTTCAAAGGGGGGCCAGAGAAGGACCTCAACCAGGAACCTGGAGGCAGGCCTGCTCAATATTCTACATAGCACCAACTCCCATCAAAGAACTCATTCACAACCAAGGAAGTTGAGCAGAAAACCCAGAGGAGCGCTGCTTGCTTGTTTGTTTGTTCTCAGGCTCATGCCCAGCTACCTTTCTTATATAGCTTAGGCCCACCTGCCCAGGAAACAGACACGGCCCACAGTGGGCTGTGTCTTCCCACATCAACTAAGACAATCAAGACAATCTTCCTCAGACACACCCACAGTCTAATCCAATTTAGGCAGTCCTCCTACTGATTCCCTTCTCAGATGACCCTAGGCTGTGTCAAGTTGACAACTGAAGCTAACAGGACGGTATCTGAAAGTTATTCTTGTGAGTGGTGTGAGAGGTGGGTGTGGCGGATCACAGGAGAATGGGATTTTGGAATTGTCCTGGGATGCAGGTGCCCTTCCATCCCACACAAAGGCCAGTGTAGCAAGAGCCAGCTGCACAAACCTTCTGACTATCCTCACACCACCACGGGACATAAAGCTCCTTCTGTGTCACTCTGGAGAGGTACAAACTTAAAGGGAGTGTAAACATGTAAACGCTCAGGCAGCCCCGCGGGCGGTGTCTACCTGTAAAACCCGCAATCTAGCACTTGCCTTTGACCCCACTCTTAGTGAGCACCACTCTTGGTCTGTTCCCATCTCCTCCATCCCGCTGTCTTATGGGCTGCGATTAACTACTGGGAAGAGATTTTCGCATTCTCCGCCGCCAACAGAGGCTTCTGGACACCCAAGGGTGCTCAGTGTCCGCTGGGCTAACACTTCCTCATTCTGTGCCGGAAAGTGTCCATGCGTGGCCTGGGATGCCCTTTTCTGCCTCCCGCTCCCTCTCTAGGGTAGGTTCAGATAGCGAGAAAAAGGGTGCTTGTGATTCGTGGTGGTGGTATCTGCTGGTCCCAGGTTGGAGGACCCTAGAGCCAAGCAGGCGGGCGGTCCTCGGGGTGCGGGGAAGCACGTGCGCCCAGCAGGTGCGCCCAGCCCGGAACGCGGAGATAGCCTGACTTGGCTTGGCGGAGCAGGTAACCCGCTGGCTGAGCAAGGCCGCAGGTAGGCGCGCGGTGGCGCCCAGGGGCGGGGCGTCCTGGGGGCGGGACATGCCATCCCCGGGGACCAACCCCGCCCCCGCCCCCAGGCGGAGCAGACAGCGGCCCCCCGTGGCTGGGCTGGCAGCAGTGGCTACCCGCGCTGCGCCCTGCGCTCTGCGCTGCCTTCACCTCAGCTCCGAGGAGCAGCGGGGTCAGGGGTCCTGTCTGGCCATGGACACGGCCTCGTCCCCGCCCAGTGCTGAAAGGAAGCGCGCGGGTTGGAGCCGCCTGCTAGGCGCCCGGCGGGGCAGCGCGGTGGTCAAGAAGTGTCCCTTCTCACTGGAGCTGGCCGAAGGTGGCCCTGAGGGCAGCACGGTCTATGCGCCCATCGCGCCAACCGGAGCCCCCGGGCTCGCGCCCCCCATGTCGACCCCAGTGTCGCCCGCCCCGGCCCCTGCAGACCTCGGCCCACGTCCGCGGGTGAGCCTTGACCCGCGGGTCTCCATCTACAGTGCGCGCCGCCCGCTGCTGGCGCGCACCCACATCCAGGGCCGAGTCTACAACTTCCTCGAGCGCCCCACGGGTTGGAAGTGTTTCGTGTACCACTTCACCGTGTGAGTAACCTCCCTGCACGCACGACTCTTAGGGCTGGTGCCACTATGACCCTAGGGGAGGCAAGGAAGGGCTAATCACAGAAAGCAGAAACCAGACTGAGAGTCGGTCCCTTAAACTCAGGGACTCTGCTGTGGCTTGTGGAGGGGGACACTTGCAGTACACCAACCTAGGAGATCCCCCAGGGCATTCACTTGGGATAGAGGGACAGCGCTTAGATGTTAGTCTCTACAGGAGGAGTAAGCAAGCTGGAAGCCGACCTTTTGGTGTGGGTCAGTTGTGACAAGAGAGACTCAGGAGCCTCCAGGAGTGACTGGTGTCTGTGTGCAAGCCCATCCAGGCCTTGGCTGGTGTCTGTGTCTTAGGCACTCAGAGCAACAGGATAGATTAGCAGGTGCACTGGTGTTGCCCAAGATGTCCACAGGGAGTGCCCACAGCTTCAATAACCCAGGCTGATGAAAGCAGGCTTGATGCCCTGAGCGAGCCCAGTAGACATTGTCCGAGAACAGCACCTGCTTTAGGGAACAGGAGAGGGAGCTGAGCTGCACCTGGCCCTCACTGCTACCAGGTGGCTCTTATTCTCACAGGCTGCCTGAGAGGGGCAGGGCACTTCATTTTTCAAGGGCAGGGTCACAGAAAGTCATCTCCAGGAATGGGCTGGCTGCCCTCCTTGCTGCCTCCCCTGGCCACCTCGAGGCAGCACTTCCTGGCTGCCTAGTTTCTTGGTGCCCTGCCAGCCTCTGGCTCAGGATTCTACTCAACCGACCCCGCAGCTAATTGCTTTAGATGTTCCACTAGGTGACCTCCTTGTGGCTAGTCTTGCCACCTGGGCAGGGGAGGACCTCCACTGGTTGTCCAGAGGTCTGTTTATGCCTCTGAGGCACAGCAAGAACCAGGCTCACAAAAGTGAATTCGGATGGCTGTTTGCCTTGCAAAGGGAGACGATTGCCCAGGGTATCCAGGGCAAGTCTCTGGACACCCTGTCCCCACTGGCATTCTTGGTATGTCCTTAAGGCCACCCAACCCCCTGCCTTACCTCCCAAAGTGCCAGGACCCCTGAGGCTTCATTGCTGGTCTTTCGAGGATGGAGGCACTGCATGTGTTTGCAGCAGGAGTGGGCTTTTCTCAGGGCATAAAGACCCCAAAGGGCCTTAACCTTAACCACTGTAGGAATGTCTAGCAAACATGGCTTGCTGCTTTCTATAACTTGCCTGCTGGATCCTAAGATCCCTGAGATGAAAGGTGCTGGAGAAGCCGCTACTCTGTTACCTTTTTGTGCAGGAGCCCCATTTGCCAAGGTGGGCAGCCTTCAGACACTTGCATGGAATCCTCCTGGGGATGCAGGTCATTAGAATGAGCGTTGTTAAGTTCCTGACTCTGGTGGCCTGGACCTGGTGGAGGAAGAGGGCTTGTCCTGCCCCAGAGGAAGTCTGTGCTTACACTGTGCTTTCTTCCTGAATTGGATTGTTCAGCCCTCGGGAAGTTTGCTCAGCAGAGCTTGCCTTTGCCCAGCCTCCTCAGGAGCCAGGAGCCAGGAGCCAGGAGCCAGGAGCCACTGAGCCCTGGTGGCTTCTAGATTGGTGGTCTAAGATCTTCTTTGTCAAGGAGAGGGAGAGAGATGCTAGCTCCTGAGTGGTGGTCGGTGAATCTTGCCCAGCCCTGGCTGCCCATGGAGTTTAGTTACAAAGAGGGAGGGGTAAGTAAGCTGGGAGGACCCTGCTGGGTACAGCATGTGGTTTGCTCAGACACTAGGGGGAGGGATCTCATCTCCATCACCTTCAGGAGGTGGGCAGGACCCTCTGGGTCAGGCAGTTTCCAGAAAAGAGTCATGGCCAGCAGTTGGGAGCCTAACATCTTTATAAAATGTGTGGTCATGCTGGTTGTCCCTGGTGATGTTCTAAGAAGCAAATGTGGCTGGCAAACTGTGAGCTCCGCACTTGGTAAGATGGACCCTTAAAACATACAGGGATGGTTCTGTGGCCCAAAGGACAAGCCTGCTTTTGAAAAGCAGGGCATGAATGTGTGGGGGTGGAGGGGGTGGAGGGGTGAGAGCCAGTGTCCTGCAGTCTCTGGGGTATGCTTTCCCACATGCGTATGGGGAAACAGACCCGGACATCCTGGCCCCTCCTTGGGGGACCCCTGCCTTGGCCCAAGTAGAGCGGCTCTTCCTGTGTCTGTGCTGACCTCCCCTGCTTGACAGGGTCAGGACACTGGTCCCCAGGCACTGCCCTCTGCTGCTTGGGTTCCCACCCCACCCCCTCACCCTAATCCTATCTTGTGGCTCTTTGAGTTCCCATAGAGAGCAGCCCCCTTCCTAGCCAAGGTCACAGGGGTCCAGCTGCCTTGCTGTTGGGCCTTGGCCAGGGTTGGGGGCAGATGTTCCAAACTATCTACTCTGACTGTCAAGCTGCTTGGAGACCCTGGTTGTGACCAACAGAGGGGTTTAAGAGATACTACCCACCTCCCTCACTTTTGAACCTGAACTTGATCATCCTGTCTCTATCCTCTCACAGTTCTGGCTTGCTCAGTTCCCTGAGAACTTTTTGGTGGCTTTTGCTAGTACCTCAGGGAGTTGATCGTGAGTGGAGCTTACAGCTACTCCTGGTAGTCAAATGGGCTGGCCTTTTTGATTGCAGGGGCTGCAGTGTATTGGTTATGACTCTCATGGAGTGGCCAGTGGGCAATTAGTTAGCAGACCTAGGAAGATGGCTGTCAGGATGATGGGGACAGAGCAGTGAGGGCTGTGTAGATGACCAAGTCTTTCCTTCTGGTTACTATAAACACCTCTACCTATTCTTCAACCCTAGATAAAATTTGAAGCTTCTCCACATGCCATCTCCTCTGGGGCCTGGTCCCTTGGTGTCATCAGCTAACTCTCTTGGCATCTTGACTTTCCAGGTACACATAACCCCTCAACCTGTCCTCAGACCCAGCCTGGCATTTCTGTGTACACTGTGTGCCTGTGTGTGGAGCACTTCATCTTGGTTTGTTCTGAGTTGGGTGGCCATAAACATCCCTTGTGGCAAGGCTCCCAGCTGGGTAGTAGGAAGAGACAATCCCATGGAACTCCGACCTGAGGAAGAGCCTCCCTACCCTGGACATGAGGGCATGGGGACCTATGCCAGGCTAAGGTAGTACTGGGAGCTGCTGAGGCAGGGAAGAAGCCCATGGTGTCACAAGGACAGGGCATTGTCAGGCCAGCTGCTATGGCCTCTGTTTCTCAGGGAGTTTGGTGTTTAGAGCCCTCTGGTGGCAAAGGTAGTGTCCAGAGCTCATGCTTCCTGGGTGTGGTGTCCCCTTTGCAAACAGTGCTTACTTAACAAAGCACAGTGCAGGGTGGCATCCACAGCAGGTCTGCCTAGCAGTGAGGAGAGCTGCAGCTGTCTCTATCAAGTGGCTCCTGAGTAATAAGATGCACAGTTCTGGTCATGGCCAGTGTAAGGGCCCCTGCTCCTCCCACCCTCTCTCTTCTGCACCCTTATCTAGGAAGTGGACCCTGATTAGCCCCATGGTCCCTCCTGGCTCTGACATTCCAGTCCAGCTGTTGCCTCCTATGTACCTTGCTGTGATTCATTTCCCTCTTCATGAGATTGACAGGCTGGGGCAGACACCAGGGCATGTTCCAGGACCAAAAGGAGTCCAGGTGGTATGGGGATGGGTGGTCTGTCCCAATGAAAGGTTGTAGAGAAGCTTCTAGAAGCTCTTATGCCTCTGGTAGGGAGAATGAAGGAAATTAAGTGCTGGCCACAGGGGCCACTTGGATGCTGAAACTAAGGAATAGTTGCAGAGGGAAGGTGCAGGCCCTTTTGACACTGTGGGGAAGCATAAGAAGTAATAGGTAGAGCAGGAGGTAGGCTGTGGCCCTGCAGGGCCTTAGGGCCAAAGAGTAAGTGGTGCTACTTAATAGATTATGCCATCTAAGCTCTGCTCATCCTACCTGAGGCACTCAGGGATGTATCCTCCTTGCTCTTCCTCATGGGAATCCCTTTTCATAACCCCTTGGAGCATGCAGAGCCCCAGATTTCTGCAAGCCTCAGAGAGGAGCCAGTGGTTGCTCTATCAGCAGGGTGACTGTGGCCATCACAAGACCTGACTTTTCATGAGGCTTCAGAGCCCGTGAAAGGACTGCCTCTGTGAACACGTTATCTTCTGCTGTGTGGCCCAGCCCCGTTCCCTGGCCCTGCCCAGAGGCCTCTTGAGAGGTGGAGGGGACTGTAGCAGTGGCTCTGTCAAGGGCCTGTCAAATATGGCTACTTGCTGTGTGCATCTGGGAACCCTGGAACTTGGAGACAGTAGCTTATCTGCCTAAGGTCACACAGTTGGCTATGCCCAAGAATCCAGGAGCTCCCTCCTCATAAACCACACGCTGATCAAACCAAGTAAGGAGTGGATTGCTATTCTTCTGGGAGTAGAGTCTCTGAATGGAAGGATCTTGTCCTGTGGGAATGAGTTGGAGTCTGACATGACAAATGTCAGACGCAATACACACTCTGTCAAATGTTCAGAAGCTGCTTCCTCCAGGAAGCCTTCCCAGGCACATATGTGCTCAGTGCCTCTGTCTTTGTCCCCTTGCCTTGCCTTGCCTTCAAGCACATAAAGAATCCATTGGTAAAACTGTCTGTCTGTCTGTCTGTCTGTCTGTCTGTCTGTCTGTCTCTCTCTCTCTCTCTCTCTCTCTCTCTCTCTGTGTGTGTGTGTGTGTGTGTGTGTGTGTGTGGTGTTAGCAAGTATCTTGATGTTCCTGAGTGCTAAGAGGCCATACAGGCAGGGCCACCTAGAGCTGTCTGGCTCCTTTCAAAGGCTTTCTTCACCTTTTACTTTACCCCACCCTCACAGCCTGGGCTGTGGCAACTGCTGCCTGGAAAACTCTAAGCCCCACGACAGGCCAGACTGATGACATCTGCCTGCAGTATTTTTATCCAGTGGCATTCCTGAGCTTGAGAAAGTGGTGGGTAGATGCAAAGGCTGCCAGAGGGCTTTTCAGTGGCCTGGGGATAGTCCTGAGGTTCCTACCCATTAATGTTCTAATAAAGCCAGGGCTTCTGTCTTAGCTACTGCCCTGACTGAGCACAGGCAGATCTGAGGTAGAAGCACTCACATGGTGCTTGCCCACTTTCTGGCTACTTCTTGGAAAGTCCCCAGGTCTGGTTGTGGGAACTGAGCAGAACACACCTGGATGTGGTTCCAGAAAGATCCAGGCAAAGGCATTGTGTCCTGGAAAAGAGACCATTTGTAAAATTGCCCACCCCATCCGTCTGTAGCAGGAGTGAGTGAATGAGTGTGTGTGTGTGTGTTGTGTGTGTGTATGCACGCGTGCACCTGAGTATGCTCACTCCAATTACCTTAGAAGTAATAAGAGGGTTTCAGATCTCTGGGAACTGGAGTTACAGGCAGTTGAGTTACCATGAGGGTGTTGAGAACTGAACCCTAGTCCTAACCAAGAACAACAGGTGGATTTAACTACTGGGTCATCTCTTCAGCCTCATATTGTGTCTATTTCTATGCTAGGTTCATGCTGTTTTGGTTGTTCAAGCTATGAAGCATTGTTTGTTTTTAAAACAGGGTCTAATGTAATGTAAGCTGACCTCAGACTCAGACTATGTAGCCAAGGATGACCTTAGACTCTTGATTCTCCCTTCACTACATCCCAACTGCTGGGATTACAGATGTGCACTAAACACCCTGTAATAGATACTATCCCATCTGTTTTAAACCCTAGCCTCTCCTTTCTGCCTCAGATTGAACCCAGAATCTTGTGCATGCTAGGCAAGCATTCTGTCAGCTGAGCCACGTCCCCAGCCTGAGGATATTTTCAAGTTGTCTATTATGCTATCTTCAGCATTGCTCTTTGGGAATGCAATTTCCTGATCCATTTGGGTTCTTCTGTGGCCCCATACCAATCTTCGGACTTATTTTTAGTCCTGTGAAAATGCCACTGATATTCTGTTAGTAGCTGCATTGAATCTGTACATTGCTTTGTGCCGTGATGGACATTTAAACATTTTCCTTTGGAGCCACAAACATGCTATGACCATCTTCTGCACACTCTTCAATTTCTTGTCATTGTAATGTTCACTGTAGAGATATCTGCCTTTTTAGTTACCCATATCTGTCCTTTTGTATCTAATATGAGCAGGCTCTATCATGATTTTAGTCCTAGCAAGTTAGTGGTCAGATATGGAGCTCTATGAAGTTTTAAACATGCATTTTGTTCGTACATCTTTGTTAACTTCAATGACCAGTTCTAACTCTCTCTCTCTCTCTCTCTCTCTCTCTCTCTCTGTGTGTGTGTGTGTGTGTGTGTGTGTGTGTGTGTGTGTGTGTGTGAGACTTTGTGGTCTCCCATGTGGTCTATACTGTAGGCCATTCCCTGTGCTGGTGAGAAGGTATTTTGTGAACAACTTGTAGATCCTTTTAGTCTATAGTGTATTTTAACTCCAGCATTTTTGCACTGACATTTTCCTGGACTACTTGTCCATTGATACAGTTTGTCCTTAACTGTCATTCTGTTAGATAATGTTTCTCCTTTGAGATCTAATGGGTGCAGGAATTCACCTGTTGACTCCATCCCTTGGCCAGGCTTCCCTGTCTCTATTTAGTCTTTGACTGACAGTTGACTTTCCTGATGTAAGTGTGCCTACTGCTTGCTTTTGCTTTCATTTGCCTGAGTTGTGTTTCCCATCCCTGAACTTTCAGTCTCCGTGTTAGTTATTTTTATCACTGCAATGATATAATCCCTGACAGAAGCAATTTAAGAAAGAATTTATTTTGGCTTACAGTTTGAGCTAGGAAAAGACCAGAGACAATATTTGTTTTTTCTGAGCACTACTTGAAGCCTTTCTTATAGGACTAATCTATTGATGAGTTCTTTTAGTTTTGCTTGCTTTAGAAAGACTTTTTTTTTTCTGTAGGATAGTTTTGCTGGGTATCATATTCCTGGTTGATGGGTATTCATTCATTCATTCATTTCCTTTTAAAACTCTGGTGGTATCATCCTATTCTTTCCTGGCTTAAAAGGCTTCTCACTGTTAGTATACTGAAGATTCCCTTTTATGTAACTTGGCACTTCTCTCTTACTATGTTTGGAATTCTTTGCCTTGTATTTTTGGTAGTTTGATGATAATGTTCCTTGTAAAGTATCTTTAATTTTTTTTTACTTTATGTGTATGGATATATTTTGCCAGCATGTGTGTTTGTGTATAACATGTGTGCAGTGCCTGCAGAGTCCAGAAGAGGGTGCTAGATCCATAGAACTGATGCACATTCTGATGTGGATACTGGAAATCAAACCCAGGCTCTCTAGAAGAGCAGGCAGTGCTTTCAACCACTAAACAGTCTGTCCATCCCTGTAGTGCTTTTGGTTGTATCTATAGGGGTCCTTAGAGCTTCCTTCACTGGCTTAAATGTCTGTATTTCACCCAAAAATTGTGAGGTTTTTCAGTAATTACTTTGTAAACAATTTTATTTCTGCTTCTTCCTGTCTCTCCTTATCCTGAAACATCCACAATGTATCTGTTTACTCACTTTCTGCTCTCCTATAGGTCTTGAAGTTTTCCTTTCCTTTTGCATATCTTTGGTCTGACTTTCCTTTTTGTTAGACTTGTATTCAGGCTCAGAAACTCTTCTGTCTGATCTGTTCTGCATCAAGACTCCTAATTGTATACTTTACTTCATATATCTTGCTCTTTCAGTCCAGATCCCCTACCCCAATCTGGCCTTCTGCTAAATTTCTCATTCATATCACAAAACAAAAATTTCCTAATTTCTTTATATTATCTTGCTATAATCTGTTTTATCATATTAAGTTTCTTTTAAAAAACACTAGTTTGAATTCTTTGTCAGGCAGGCTATCTTTTTTCTCTTCTTTGGGATGTACTGCTAGAGAATTACTAGTTCCTTTGGGCTCCTTCGATTTGCCCAGAGGACTTTACGATGTAGTGTTCTCCAGCAAGGAGATGCTCTGCTCTCAACCTCAGGTGTACCATGTTCCCACAGGCACCCTCTCTCTGCCTGGCCTCTATCCATAAGCCCCAAGGAAGCACTGCTGATGGCTGTTCCTTTCCCAATACTAGGTGCTACCTTATATCTGGCCACCTCATCTATAAGGAGAGACCTTTAGGTTTGTCCTCTATGCTTCTTGCTGGTGGATGCCTTTCTCTGTACCCTCTTTAAACTATGTTCTTGGGCAAATCGAAAAACCACTCAGAGTAACTCTCCAGACACCTCCTCATGGAACTTGCAATTAGAAAGCCACAGTCAGTGCTGGAGCAGTGGCTCAGTCATTAAGAGCACTGACTGTGGATCCTATGGACTCTGGTTCAAATCCCAGTAACCGTTTGATGACTTATAGCTGTCTGAAGTATCATTTTGCTGGGCAAGCGGTGGTGCATGCCTTTAATCCTAGCACTTGGGAGGCAGAGGCAGGAGGATTTCTGAGTTCAAGCCCAGCCTGGT
Source organism: Mus musculus (assembly GCF_000001635.26). Classification (NCBI taxonomy): domain Eukaryota; kingdom Metazoa; phylum Chordata; class Mammalia; order Rodentia; family Muridae; genus Mus; species Mus musculus. The sequence continues at coordinate 143,116,194 of NC_000073.6, forward strand.
CTACAGAGTGAGTTCCAGGATAGCCAGGGCTATACAGAAAAATCCTGTCTTGAAAATAAAATAAAACAAACAAACAAAAAAGAAAGCCACAGTCAGATTTCCTCAGCTGCCTAGAGGCCCAAGCCACCTCCAACTTTCTTCAGGTTTTACCTTTATAGAGAACCCCCTCCAGCAGCCCAGGGACCCCCCACTTTATCTTGGGCCAGAGTACAATTTTTTCCATGTTGGTTGCAGCTTCCCAAGAAAGAGAGACCCTTATTCCCATGTTTCCTTCACCAAGATTCCCCATCCACCTGACAGGGGAGAACCTGGGGCCCAGAGGAAGTCCATTTGTGCCTAAGCACTCCCAAGAAGTGATGTGCTTAGAGCTTGGTAGCCAAGGCAACTGAGCCTTAAAAATCCATATTAGGAAATGCAGCATCTCAAACCAGATGTCCCCATCATCAGATGGCTAAAGCACAAAATAGTCAGATGGGGCTCACTGGTCACGCAGCATGCTGAGATCACTTCCTAGTGGGCCGGAGAAACAGTTATGTGGGGAGTGCCACATGGACACGTGCCACAAGGGACCACACCCAGGTTTAGGGTGAGTCTTTAGTGAAAACATCATCATGGCGCCAGGCTTGTAGGAACACATCTGCAATCCCAATGCGTGGGAGGCTGAGGCAGGAGGCTTTCCACAAGTTGAGGCCAGCCCTGGCTACATATCAAGACATTGTCTCAAACAAAGCAAAACAAATAAAAATTGCCTAAAAGACCCAGGAGAGGAGAAATGATCAAATCCTTGTTTGCTCCCTCTACTGGGGATTGTCTAAATATAACATATTGTAAGAAAGGAAAAAAGACCTGCTAAAAGCTGCAAATTTGTTGTGGTGTTGATGTGTATGGGGGCTGTTTGTTTTGCTTGCTTGTTTTTTGAGACAAAGACTTCCTCTGGCTTGCCTGGCTCTAGATAGGTAAGACCAGGCTGGCCTCAAAGTCAGAGAGAGTCAGCTGCCTCTGTTTCCTGAGTGCTTGGATTAAAGATGTACTACCATACTGAGAATGATTCTCAACTAGAAAATAAAAAAGAACAGCCCCTTTGGATCCAAACAAAGCAAGTGTACCAAGAGGCAAATGTGGACTCTCACATCTACACAGTCACTTCTTCAGGACAAATGCAAGGCTCCCAGAGTCCATGCCATGGGGTGGCATTGTTTCTCTCGTTGCTCTGAGGCTATTTACTGTTTGTGAGTTGTGGGTGAGGGCTAGTGCATAGTTATCATGACAACAGTTAGAGGGCATTGATCCCGAATCGGCTGGCATATGAATGACAGTTATCAGTATTCGTTCACTATGATTGGACTTTTCTGTTTTCTGGAATGGCAGTAAACAAGGTCTCCTCAGAAGCTGTGAGCCTACCTATCCCCAAATTCCCTTAACTCTAGAGATCTAACTCCTAGGGAATGGCTGAGCCTACAGCCACAGCAGGTGCCCAAGTCATTCCTGGAGCAGGAGGTGAGGAAATGGCCAGTGGATGCCAGGGCACAGCACAGGACTGGAGAAGACTTGAAGGTGTGTCTTGTTGGAGTGGGTCCGAATGCATTGCAGAAACTCAGATCCCCAGTTGTCCTAGTGACTAAGGGACAGGACCTTCCATCTCTTTCAGAGATGAATAGGTGATAGCCCACAACTCACCCAGCATACACCTGTCTTGCTTCCCACTGTAACAGTAACGGGGAAACCAAAGCACTGAAGAGGTCCCAGCTTTGGGTGGGGGGTTGGGGGGAGGTTCCTTGCCAAATCCTGCTAATGTCAAAAGCCCCTCAGGGCTGATCTACACCATCATGGGTCCTGGTGAAATCACAGATTCGGCCTTGAGGGTCTCAGTTACCAACTTGTCCAAAATCTAGATGGGTGGGACAGCAGGTATTGGGTAGAATTGTTCAACCAGGACCTACATTGGCATCACTACTGGAGGAGTAAATGAGCTGAGTACAGCCTCCTGATCAAGCTTTTGGGAAATACTGTGGCAAGAGGAGCATGCTTTGGTGCTCATGGTGGAATTGAGGTGTGCAAGTTAAGATGGAGGGGACCTGTAGGCCTAAGGACCGAAATATGCAGGGGAGGAGAGATGGGTAGAAGGACTGGGAGAGTGTGTAGCATGTGCCCTCTCTTGGGTCCTGATTAAACAAATTGCAAAACCCAGTTTGAGATTACCTTGCTCGAGGGTATGCTCCATTCTGCAGTGGGTGTCACCTGTTGGGTCTATGTCTGCTGTGTGAACTGGCTCTGCCCAGTGAGAGAGGGTGAGGTGGCTATGATCCTTCTGTGGTCAGTTCCCTTGCTCCCTGAGGACAGGATGCCAGGAAAATGCAGGGATGGAGCAGATAGACTGAGGCTTATGCCCAGTGCTCTAGTGCTCCTTCATGCCAGCCCTGTAATATTGGCAGGGAGATGGGAAGGCCAGGCTTCTGGGAATACTTGAAGGGACCTAACCAGAATGGCCCATCGTATCTGTGCTTACAAAGTTGTTATGTGGCGATGAGCATAGGAGCTGAGTGCTGCCTGGAATTGGCCCTGTTCATGTGACCTGGAACTCTGGAGGACTAACATTGGGGAGCTAACCAGTGCTCAGGAGCAGTAGCATGCCCACCTGGCTCAGAGAGTTGTGAGGAGACAGGAGGGATGTAGAAATGTTAGGGCAAGAGTCAGGGGAGGAAAACCAGAGGGCTGTTGGTGAACCTTGGAAGATGTACAAGCTTACAGCTTACTTACAGCTGCCCTGGCCCTGCTGGAGGCCCCCAGGAATGTGGGGGTGGGGGTGGAGATCACATTTCTAAGTCAGAGAAGCCACCTGACTTTGGCTGAAGCCACTTACATATCTCCTATGGTCTGGTGTCTATCTTGCACTTCTTGCTTTTTTGAGACAGGGTTTCTCTGTATAGCTCTGGCTGTCCTGGAACTCACTTTGTAGACCAGGGTGGCCTCGAACTCAGAAATCCGCCTGCCTCTGCCTCCCGAGTGCTGGGATTAAAGGCGCGTGTGCCACCACCCCTGGCTCTATCTTATACTTCTTGAAAGGGAAGAAATGCCTAGTGTTTTTCAACTTTCCATACAGCAAGTCTGTGGTCCTATCTGTAGACAGCCAAGGCTTGCAGCTGCCTTCAGTGCTGACCTGAAGTCCAGCGATCGTTGTCTGGAAAGTGGGCAAGGATTCCCCACCCCTTCAACTCCTCCTCTCCTGTCATGCTTTTACTTCCTCTATTTCTCCCCTTCTCCTCCCACCTTCCATTTCCTCCTTCTCCCCTTCCCATCCCCCTCCTCTCCTCTTCCTTCCTTTCCTACTTCCCTCCCCCTCCCTAACCCTTCCCCCACCTCCCTTTACCTTCCCTACTTCCTCCTCCTCCCTCTTCTCTCCTCCTCCCCCCTGCCTGAAGTTTTTCACTTGGTAACTGGCCAGGCCCTTCCCAGTTTCCAAGTAATGAGGCATGCATAAAAGTCTTTGAGGTGGTTTTTGTTCTGTAGGGTCACTCCTACAGAGTCCCTCTCTCCCTCTCTGGGGACGGGCTATAATATCATGGTGCTTGGCCCAGGCACAGTGAGTTTGCTGTTTACTCCACAGGTCCTCTAGAGGACAGCCTGGAGTGGATTGCTACCTGTTGTCACCCACATGGTTCTGCCCCTCCTTGAGCAGTGAGACTGCCTGCTTTCAGACAGTTCCCTCTATGCAGGCGAGAGTCTCAGGAAAGCCTGTGTTCTTGTTCTGTACCCTGGCTAGGTGATTCAGGGCTGACAGAATCCAATATGGCTTGCCTTCCTTCCATGGCTCAGCGGGGGAGCTGTAGTCTACACACCACATCTGGGTCCTAGAATTGCTTTAGCCAGATGGGCGTGGTTATTCTTTGTGAGAACCTGAAGGCCAGGGATGTGTACAAAACCACACAGGAAATTTGGTGTCTTTGAGTCAGACCAGATTGAACACCTGGCTACCAATGACTGGCAGCACTAGCTTCATAGTTCAGGAGCCCTGCCTGGTACTCTCACAAAGCTCTCTGATCCCAGGAAGGCTGGGATTCACTGAGCACCCAGACAAGTTGTGGGTTCACCTTCTAGGGTTCTGTATGCAGTACACAGTGGAGGTTTCCAGAGAAACCATAAAACCCAGATCCTCCCAGCCAAGTAGAAAGCAGGAAATGGCGAGTGACCCTCAAGTGACCTAGTCCCTGGGAAGACGATAGACAAAAGACAGGCCCAGGCAGCAAAGGCAACATGGTTTGCCTGTGTTTCTCTGAGCAGACAGATACAATGGCCATCTTTCTGGGGGGACTCTGTGGAAGGGAATCAGTGGTACAGCTGTGGAACTTGGTCTCTCAGGTGACACTGGAGAACAGGAAGTCTTCATGTACACAGAGCTGGCCTCTCGCCTTTGCTGGATTGCAGAATGTCCTCTCCTGAGCAAGTAGTAGTGGCAGGCGGCAGTTGAGATGGGTGTGGCACCATCCCAGAGACTTCGTACTGGGGTTGTGTGGCCTGGGAGGTCACCTTGCTTTGGGGCTGTTTCCCCACATGTGGATAGGGTCTGGGCCTCTATCTCAGGGATGCTAACAGGTCATGTGATCATGCGTTTGGGCTCCTCATCTTGCTATGTATGACCATTTAAAGGCCCCCAAGGCTACCCTCTCACTGCCCAACACCTCTGTGTCTCTGGCATTGGAGGGAGTTATTTCTAAGTGGACATATGAACTAGTCATCTCCTTGTAAATGTTGAGAATATTCTGGAAATAAGGTCTGTAGAGAGGCAGTTCTCCAGAGCTTAGAGGAGATAAGCTATGGCAACCATATAAGCTGATCTGGAGTAGGGCTGAGACACGCTTGCCTCTAACTCTGTCCAGATAGCTTCCATGACACTCACTGAGTAGGAGAGGCCCAGATGGGAGTCCATATTTCCATGTGTGCACATGTGTGTTGGGTGGGCAGTGTGGCAGTCCACAAATACTAAATGGCTATTTCTATGTGGCCCCTGCTCCCAAGTCCGGCTTCTAGGGCTCAGGAAGTTGGAGTGTTAGACTATCACAGGATGCATGGGTGGATGCATGTCTGGATCAGTGGGTGTGTTGGTTGATTGGATGTGGTGTTCCTGTGAAGAGGAAAAGATGGACAAGGGTATGGGTGTGTATGTCAGGGGCAGGGGTGTCATGTCAGGGTTACTATCTTTCTTGTACCCCTCCCCTGACATTTACACTTGCCTGGGAGTGAGTGCCTGGGGGAGAGCTCTGGGTTTCTAGAAAGGCTGTTCCTGGTGACCAAAAGCAGTGAGCAGCCTCTCAGGCTCTCACTGTGATCTGCAGGCAGCTGTTGTATCCCACCATGTCCTCAGAAAACCCTTTCCATGAGAGAGAAATATGAGTTTCTAGGGCACCAGTGGACCAGTCTCACAAGAGAACTCTGGGCGTGGGTGGCCTGGCAGGTGAGAGCCTAGCAGGCCAAAGACCAGGGTAGTGCAATAGTAACAGCAAGCTGAGAGGTAAAATGAAGGGAAGAACTGGCCAGTGGTTCACAGGAACACAAAGGAGACTCTCCACCAATGGCATGGGTGACGGGTGCTGTAAAGAGAGGGCAGAAACTCTGTCCTTGCAGTTGGGCCAGACCCGACACCCAGAATCCTTCCTAGTTAGCTGAGCAGCTATGAAGTGTCTTAGTTGGTGAGGGTTGCAACCGACTTTAAATCTGTAGCACTGCCGGTGTCACTGCCGGTGTGACAGCTGTGCACCAGAGAGCTAAGGGCAGCAGAACCAATGCAAGGGCCACAGGGAACCTCCAGGAAATGTCTCAACCGCCACAGAGAAAGCACGGGAGTGGTGGTGGGGTTCCAGGGGCCCAGGTGTGCATTTTGACAGAACAGTGGGGCTGGCACTCTGTCCCAGGCCCATCCCATGATCTTGGGTGACCTGGTGACACCCCGCTTTGTTCCTGGGACACCTGATCCCCACCTCACTTGGCCAGGAGGTAAAACACAAGACAGGTATACAAAGGGCCTTTGAGAAGTCCCTGCCAACCTGTGCAGTAATGATGGTTTCCCGCTAAGTGTAAACTTGCCCTCTCTGTCCCAGACCAAGGTCCCTGGGTTAGCATTTTTGAGGTGTGGCACCTCCCCAGGCTAGTGAGAATGTTCTGGCTGTCCTTGGCACAAGGGCTGGGGTGGGGAGTTAGGGGGGAGACTGGGGGCTCTGCGGCTTCCCAGCTTTGGTTCCCAGGACGGCCCCACCTCTACTGTGCTTATCAAGGCTTCCCTGGCTGGCTGCCTGTGGCCTCAAAGTCATACCGCCCTGGGCGGGTGTCCTTGGGCAAGCCAGCCTCTTCCAGGGTTGGGGACAAATGGCTGTCATGTGTGGGGTATGCTTAAGTGCCAGGCACCTATTGAACAGGACACAGACAGGCTCACAGAAGTTCAGGGGTACCAGGCTCACACAGGCACCTAAGTGTGCTCTCACTGTGTCTCCTGGAGGGCCTCAGCTGGAGGCTGGGGCAGGAACTAGCCACTGCAGGGGCCTGTGGAGGTATCAACTTCATCCTTGGTCAGCATATACTCCTAGCTAAGCAACTTTTCAGTGTATGAGCAGCACCTGGGGCTCCTGACAAAGTGAACTGGCTGCAAGATTAACCCAAAGCCGCAGGTTCTGTCTGCAGGGCACTGTGAATACTGTGCTCAGACAAGGGACTCAGGGTCAGGTCAGGGCATGTGAAAGAAACAGTTAGGGCTGGGTTTGACACTCATGGAAAAGTGTCCCTCACTTTGGTAAGTGACAGGATGCTTACCCTGGGGTCAGGATACATGGTCATCTAACATGGAAAGAGCCAGAAAGGGACATTAAAGAATCCCTGTTGTGTTACAAAAAAAAAAAAAAAAACAAAAAAAACAAAACAAAACAAAAACAAAACCCAAAACAAAAACAAACAGAGGTATTTCTGTATTTTGGATAATTAACAGCTCACCATTAAAAAAAAAAAAAAAAGCTAATAAGACACCTGCCCCACCCCCATGGTGGTGGGGAGTGTTTCCTGATATTTTAGGTGGAAAACTCTTGACTGAATGAGCTTTGATCCTTGAGAGGTGTTGGGGTAGGGATAGATAGATGCTTGAAGGAGGGGTCCCATAGGCTCCTGGCCCCAAAGCACTGTCTCTCTTTGGGCTCTGGGCCTGAGTCCTAGGTCCTATCCTTAGGGAAGTCTGGGGTTAGCATGATGTGCGTGGGCAGAGCTGTGGTCTGAAGAAAGCCAGCTTTTCTTTGGGACTAACTAGTACATGCTTCATACCAGGAGGACCAAGTGATCTCTGGGGATCTGGAAGCCTGGGGGCAGTTGAGGAACAGCCTAGGCAGGGTGGGGCAGGTAGCTCACAAGTAGGCTTGAAACTAAAGGGCAGGTACCATTCTAAAGGCTTGCCCAGAGATACAGGGTTTGGGACCCCACCTCTTACCTTCTCTTTGTCACAAGGGACAGAAAGAGCAGTGCACCCTCCCAGGCAGTGATAGGATCGCTTTATCCAGAGGCTTCAAAGGAAAGAAAGTGTTCTGAACCTAAATACTAGACTTGTGCTGTTGTGTGGCCCTCTCCTGAGTGGCCAGCCAGGGTCACAAGTCCCTCATCTGGATAGAAGGCCTGAGGTTCCCTGTGCAGCCAAATGCTGCTCTCTGCCCAGCATGTAGCAGGCCATCTGAGGGTATGAGCCATAAGGGACTTTGGCCCCCACCAGGGCCCCTTGCCTCTATGGCTTGTCTTAGTGAGGGACCCAGGGCAGTGGCAGAAGCTGTGGCCTTAGGGCCTACTGGGTGGCCCTTTGTCTGATACAGCTTGGGTAGCTTTGTGCAGCCCCACCCTGTCCCCACTCACTGCTCAGGAGAGTACATTGCACAAGCACCTGTTTTGGGCAGACTGCTGCCCCGGTGGCTTGTCCAGCTAAGACTAAAGCAGGTTTTCTTCACAACCCAGGGAGCCTCATCCTCTGTGGGTGACCTCAGCAGAGCCGGGCTCAAGCCAGAGGCATTTCCCTACACTGGGGAAACTGGCCAGGCCTGTGTGAGGATGAGGGAGTGGATTCTACTAGCCTCTCTTCCAGGACAGGGCAGCCCTGTGTTTCCCAGAGCTTCAGGTGAATGCAGGGTAGCCTAGAGCCTCTCACTGGTCTGCTTTGCATCCTGATGCTGGCTGGGTAGGCTGGGACCACGCCATGGCTGGTCACACCCCTGAAAATAGGGCTGGCAGCATTCCTGAGAGCCTGCAGGGAGCTGGGCTCTACCAGATGGCTCCAGATCGTGACCTGCTGGCTGTAACCTGATCCACCCCCTCCCCTGGAGCTCTGCAGCTACTGGGTTGGGCCACCTCTTTGGAAAGTCAGACCCTCTTGGGGAAGTGCAGAGGCTGAACGGAAGAAAGCCTGATGGAACCTGCCCACTTATAGCTGGCCCAGGGGGACTCGAATCTTTCTGGAGCCTCTTGCTTAAGGCATGTCAATTCACAGCGTGGCGGCCGGCCGTGGTTGCTGGAGGCCACACAGACAAGCTCAGGCCCAGATGTCCCATTTTATAGCTGTCAAGACTGAGGTCCAGAGTAGAAGCCTTCAAAGAAGAGGTGACTCTTTGTCGAGGGTTCTGCTTTCGTGGGTATTGTGTCCATGTGGAGGTGGTTGATTCCCCTGCCTAGGCCAGAGAGGTCTCCTCTCGGCAGGAAAGTCTGGGGGCTCAGAAGCAGAATGTGGTGATGGGCCTGAAATCAGGGTAAGAGTGAGGGCCTGGCTAGGGTTACCATGGAGACAGCGGCAGGCTTTCTGCTGTCATCCCTAGCTGGTCCTGGAGTGTGAACAGGTGGCAGCTGGCCCTTCTACCTGGCCTGGGAATATCTGGGCTGGGTCACCTTCCCCCAGGAGAAACTACCCCTATGGATCTAGAGCTCCTTCGGTGAGCATGGGGCCAGCAGCCCGCTGGGTTGTGAGAATGCTGGCCAGTATCATTTCAGGCCAGGTAGCAGAGGGGCTGGGCTCTGTGCCTAGCAGTTACTTAGCCTCTGTGGAACTCAGCTATTAATGGGATCTGGCTTCATGATGGTCTAGTTCATAGAGGCAGCTTCTTCACTGCCAAATGGTGACATTGTCTATTGTGATGAGAGTCCAGTGTGGAGTTATGCACCCATCCCTGGTAGAAACCAATAACAGCCCTCCCCACTGTGACCATAAAACGTGGTAGATGAGACTCCAGCACTACTGGGTGAAGTTGCTTCTGGAGCCCCTGTCCATGGGGCACTCATGGGAAGATTTAAAAGTGAATACAGGAGCCAAGATCCATGGCAGTTAGAAGCACTTGCTGCACAAGCCTGATGACTGAGTTTGATCCCTGGGACCCACGTAAGGGAGAAAGAGAGAACCACACGGTTGGAAGCATAGGCTAGCCCTGTGGACAGCAGAGCTGGGATTAGCAGTCCCCACTAAGGATCTGATTACAGGACAGGATCCATTCAACTTCATACATGCTAGTCAGCCTGCTTCCTCATCCATATTGTGTTTCTCTCTCTCTCTCTCTCTCTCTCTCTCTCTCTCTCTCTCTCTCTGTGTGTGTGTGTGTGTGTGTGTGCACACGTGCGCACATCCTCACTTTCAGGTACAGACCTGTGGGGTGCAGAGCCCCCAGAAAGGTCTGTGTATATTGGGATCAGCTACCTGCACTTGGGCAAAGGCCACAGCTCAGCTGCTTTGTAAGCTGAGCTGGTTCCTGACCTCTCTCCTCATTAGATCCTGATTTGGAGGATAGAGGGCTGTGTTGAGAGTTTCTGGCTCAACAAGCACTGTGAGCGTTGGGTGGGGACTATGGGATGGGATGCTGCTGTGTGACTCAGGCTCCCTGCTTGTGTCAACCTAACTAGGCTGCTGTCCTTTGCTGGGGCCCTTCATCATTCAGAGTGTACGGGGACCATACCTGCCCTGTACCTCCACTTGCCTGAGTAGTGATTGTCCTTGTTTTGAACTCAGCGTGGTGGCATTCTGCTTTCAGGAGCATCGTGTGCACTGAGCATGGATGACTCTATGGCTCCTACCTCTATCTCAGCTTCAGGGCTGCCATCCTGACACTCAGGGACCTCAATACCTTCACACAGGGATGACACAAGCAGACAGTGACTCGTGATGCTGAGCCATGGACTGGAGTCTTCCCAAAGGCCTTTCCATCATCATCCCCTAATCCTGGCCTTCCAAGATGGGCACCTTCCAGGCAGAGAGGCACAAGTTCTCACATACCCTGAGATCCCCTCCCCAGTGAAATCCAAGGCTCCTCCTCACAGAGCTGCCGCAGAGCCTTCAGAAAGCTCTACCTGGGGCTGAGGTGCCCAGGTATGCACAAGCAGTGGACATGGGTGTCCAGCCTAGTCCTATCACAATAGTGCTGGATTTGGGACACCAAGGTGCAATTGTATAGGGACAACCTCAGGAGGTAGGGAAGGTGGGGCTACACAGATGCTCAGTCATTACACAAGGTTCCAATTGAAGGTGTAAGAGCTTGAGAGGTGGTCCAAGGAGGACAGACAGATGGCTCTCAGCCTTTGAAACATTTCTGTTTTGCTGTGTTAGCTCTCTAGGTGCTTTCCCCACCCAAACAATAGAGCATTGAGTCAGAATATCCCGACTCACATATTAGCTGGTGGAGGGATCCAGAGGAGCTCTGAGGACAGTGGGCATTGAGGATGCAGGTAGGTGTATTGACTGAGTATCTTGCCTTCATGGGGCAGCTTACTGTAGTTTCTGGGACCTGGGTAGGTACCAAGAAGGTAGATATGACTTGTCTAGATGATTCCAGCTCTTGGAAGTATGATGAGCACTGAATCACATGCTTCATGCAGTGTTGCTCATGGGAATGTCACCACAGCCTCCCTTTCACAGATGAGGAAACTGAGGCATGTGTGCTCAGCTAGTATTAGCCAAAACTGGTGGAAACTTAGTTGTTTAGCATTGAAGATTGTGTGTGTGTGTATGGAAGAAGCCAATATCAGCTGTCTTCTTCAACCCTATCCTCCATAGATTTTGAAACAGAAATCCCTCACTGATCCTAGAGTTTACCCATTAGGCTAGACTCTCTGACCAACAAGTTCCAGGGGTCCACCCATCTCTACCTCCCCAGTGCTGGGATTATAGACACAAGCCATGCCTGGCTTTTTACAGGGTTCAGATCTGAACTCAGGTCTTTGGGCTTGTGTGGCAGTACTTTAACCACTGAGCCCATCTTTCCCATTGGAAAAAGAAATTCACTTTTTATTTGTGTGTGTGTGTGTGTGTGTGTGTGTGTGTGTGTGTGTGGTCAGAGGATTGCTGGCTCACTGGGCAATCAGTTCTCTTCTTCTATCTTAATGTGGGATCTGGGGATCAAACTCAGGTTGTCAGGTTTACATGGTGAGCATTTTTACCCACTGAGCCATCTCACCAGTCCCCCGATATTCCTGTTTAGGATGAATCAAATTTTGTGGTGTACTTTGTAAATAAATTTAATACTCTTGTTTGCAAAAACAAAGCAAAACAAAACAAAAACTCAAAGCTATTGTGTGGCTTCCTGTTTCATTTTCTGGTTTCTCATCTTACAGGTCCTTGGGACGTTTTCTAGGCTGTTGAGAGTCACAGAGCTGTGGACATGTGTGTGCAGGTCTTTACATTTATTTATTTATTTATTTATTTATTTATTTATTTATTTATTTGTCTAATGGGCTTGTATGCATGCATGCTACAGTGTGTGTGTGTGTCACATGACAACTTAGAGCTGAGAAGCATTCCCCCTGCCACAGCCTTCTCTGCCAGGATGACTGCACATCTCAAACCTTGAGTTAAAATAAACTCCTCCTCCATAAGTTGCTTCTTGGAAGGTATTGATTGGATGAGGGAGTTAACTAATGCACACATCATAATTCCAGTCTTATTCCTAAAAAAAAAAAAAAAAAAAAAAAAAAATCAGGCATTTAGCTACAGATGTAGAAAAAGTTCCAAGTTTGATTTGGTAAGTCATATTGTAACAAACTTAAAAGGTTTGCGACTTGGTGGTTTCCACACATTTGATTGATAAGCTAGAGAAAGGTCATATAACCCCTGCAGTTCCTTTTCTGAGCCAAGGAACAGATAACAATTGTGTCACTGCCCTAGTCAGAGCCCAGTGGTGATGCCACCCCTGATGTATCTGAACATCTCCCTGCCAAATGGGCACTCATGGTTTTCTGTTAGTTCTTCTGATCAAAAAAAAAAAAAAAAAAAATCCAGAAATGCTCAGCAGAGAACATTGGGGAATTTCAAGGAAGACATTAACATTAATTCGTTGTAAGAAAAGCTATCGAGGCTAACTGGAGGTCCTTTGGTGATTTTTTCTATGTGACTTGTTAATGTAAGTGGTTGCACAATTTTTTTCTCTTCTTTTTGTGTGTGTATGCACATACTTGAGGTCTTGTGTATACACAGGGCACACTCTGATTTCCTTTCTTTGCTTTAATTATCAACATGATACAGCCTAGAATCACCTGGGGAGGATATCTAATAGAGGGATTGCTCAGACCAGTTTGGCATGTAGGCATGTCTGTGGGGGATTGTCTTTATTATTGATGTAGGAGGATCCAGCCCATTCCTTAGGCAGGTGGTCCTGGGGGTCTGAATAACACCATTCCCTGGCAGCCTATATAAGAAAGCTAGTGAGTGTGAGCCTGTGAGAGAGCCAGCAAGGTGCACTCCTCCTTAGTTCCTACCTTCAGGCCTCTGCCTTGGGTTCCTGCCCTGACTACCCTCAATGATGAATTGTGACCTGGAAAAATAAGTCAAATAAACCCTTTCCTCCTCTAAGATGCTCCCAGTCAAAGTGTTTTATCACAGCCTTAGAGAAACGGGAATGATGTTGAACCAGGAGGCAATTTTCCAAAAACTGCAGCTCTTTAGCATCATCTTCCTGGTTGTGTCTCAGTTTCTCCTGAGGAACTGTGGGAGTCCATGACCTGTGTTTGAGGGTGAGGCAAGTGAACTGAGGGACAGCAGGTCATCAGAGCAGCAGGAGACACTCATCAGCACTAGGCACACTAGCAATCTGTGTCTGAACATTCATGCAGACATTTGAGGAAATCTCAATGCTGGGCCTTTGCTTTGACCTGCTTTTTAAAGTTTTGTTTACATTCCTGCATGGTCCTTGCCTTTCCACTGTGGTCTTGATGTAGCTTGTTTGACTCTCTCCTGTGGACACCTGGACCACTTCCTCACTGACTATTAAAAATAGCACTCTGATGCAAATCCTCACAGTTCAACAGGAACTCAGGATTGCGTCCTTGGGCATCATCTGCAGGAGACTGATAGGATCAAAGACTTCCCACGGCTTTATGACTCTGGAACCCAAAGTCACACTGGCCTGCAGGAAATGCCCTGACCTATCTCCACCCACCTTGTGAGACATCATTGACGTCTACCTCTAAAACTGGGGATCACCACCTAACACTTCATTAATTTGATGAAGACAAAATTAGAACCTCAGGGTTTGGAAGGAAAGACTCAGTCAGCAAAGTGCTTCTGAGGACCAGAGTTTGATCCTCAATTTACATATAATGCTGGATGTAGTGGGGATGCAGAGGCAGGGGAGGATGTTTGGTGCTCAATGGTCAATCAGCCTCAACAATAGATGAGCTCTGGGCCCAGGAGAGACCCTGTCTCAAAGTCTGTGTGCAGCATTCCTGAGGATGAATCTCCAGCTTGTCCTCTGGCTCCATGCACACTTGTGCAGTACACCCCACACACCTGAGTATGCACACATGTGCACAATTTTAAAATATAGAATCTCACTGAATATAGTGGCAGAGGCAAGTTCTTTGTGAGTCTGAGGCCAGACTGGTCTACATAGCAAGTTCCAGGCCAGCCAGGCTACATAGTGCAAGTTTTTTTCTCAACAAACATTCAGTGAAGGCACATTGTCGATATGCTTCTGTTTCATGTCCTATTCATTACCATCCCACTGCCCTCCCATTGGGCCCTTGGAATTGTGGGAAAGCTGAGGTAATGAGACAAGAAAGTGATACTCCAAGGAGTAGACACAGATGCAAACAGATATGCAGGAAGAGGCAAGACCCCCAAGAAACCACATACAGGGCAGAGTGGGAGGAAACCAAGCATCCTTCTGGAAGGTAGCCAGGGGAGCCACCACCTCAACCGGGGTCAATAGAGGAGGTGAGCCATTCTTTTTCTGGAAAAGCTCATCAGGTGTGCAAAGGCCCTGTGGATGTAAGCTTGACACCTGTGGGAGCAGCAGGGGGACAGGGCTGGAGTAGATGGGCTGAGGGAGGTAGGGTTAGGAGAGAAAGGTGGGCAGTAGAGATGGGCCACTGGCTGTGGCTCAGACCACCAGGAAATAAGTGAAGGGTCAAGTAACAGGTGCTAAGATTTGGTTTCTCAGCATCCGTACAGGTTTCTTGTTTTTGTTTTTTTTTGTTTTTGTGTTTGTTTGTTTGGTTGGTTGGTTGGTTGGTTTTTTGTTGTTGTTGTTTGTTTTGGTTTTTTGAGACAGGATTTCTCTGTATAGCTCTGGCTGTCCTGGAACTCACTCTGTAGACCAGGCTAGCCTCAAACTCAGAAATCCACCTGCCTCTGCCTCCCAAGTGCTGGGATAAAGGCGTGTGCCACCACCGCCCAGCTGTTTCTTGCTTTTTATTTCAAGATAAATCTTGGCTTGAGAATGTTCCAGGGTAGTGTAGAGTTCTCCAGCTGCTCCCATAGTCTCAGCAAATTCTATCATTTGGCCATGTGACTAAAGCCAGGAGACTGTCACCAGTAAGTGACTTATGCCATCCCACCAAAAATATATTTTTCTCTTTTGCGATCTCTACCACAGACAGGTTTTACATCTGCCTTGTTTCCTACCACTCATGAAAGCTCCATCTTTGTCTCTCATGACCTTGGCATTTTGAGGAATGCCAGCTGTTGGCGTCCCATGCCTCCAATCTGATGGACTCTGTGATCAGATAGAAATTGTGAACTTGCAGGAAGGTCAGCCCAGGAGCTGCAGTTTGGGTCCCAGGAGTATAGCTGAGCAGGGCTGCTGGACTGTGCTGTCCCCTCATGTGTCACATTGACTTTGGCTACCCTGTGGGGGCTGTTGTGCCAACTATTTATCCTCAGAAACCATCCTGGGGCAGACACCTTCAGACATACAAGTCAGACTGACACAGGACTTCTGTAGATCTCCTATATTTTAGATTTGTTTTATGTGTATGGATGTTTTGCCTGCATGCATGTCTATGTACCACCTGTGTGTCTGGTGCCTATAGAAACTATAAAAGGACATTGGACCTCCTAGAACTGGAGTTACAGTTGTGAGCTGCCGTGTGAGTGTTCGGTATTGAATCCAGGTCTACAAGACAGTTGTGCTTTAACTACTGAGCTATTTCTCCTGTCCCGTGTGTGGGCCTTATCTGTGATGTTCTTTCTGGAATGTTTGCTGAGCAGGGCATCTGTTTCCCAGTTTCCTCCTGTGTCTCAGAATTGAGGGTCTCCCTAAAAGCCCTCCAGCTACTTTCCCTGGATAGATTCAGATCAGTGCAACCTAAGGATATTTACTTTATGGCAAACACTTCAACTGCTATTTAATGTTTGTTCATTTGTTTTGTTTCAATTTGGGTTTTGTTATTTGGTTGTGGTGTGCTGCGTGTGTGTGTGTGTGTGTGTGTGTGTGTGTGTGTGTGTGTGTTATAATTATGTGTGGTATATGTATACACGTGTAAGGTCCCAAAGAGGGCATGGGGTGAGTGCGTCCTCTATCACTCTCCAGCTTATTCCTTTAAGACAGAATCTCTCACCTACCCTGGAGCTAGGCTGGTGGGTAGCAAGGTCCTCTGATCCTCCTGCTCCCTTTATTCCCCCATAGCACTGGGTGTCACACTCATGTGGGTTTTGGGTAGGCACTGGGATCTGAAGTCAGGTCCTTATGTTTCCACAGCAAGCACTCCTGCTCATGAATTCATCTCTCCAGCCCTGTGGGTCTTGTTTTGTTTTGAGACATAAGAGAGTGTCTCAGGTATCCCAAGTAGGCCTCAGAATAATTTGTGTTGCCCTCCTCTCCCTCCTCCATCTCAGAGTCCTGGGATGACGGGGTGTACCACCATGCCCAGCTCTGTACTCTTTATTTCTGTTGTTCAAATACTGTGGCTTTGGCATCCAGGTCTCTTAGGTAACCCTTTAAGTCACATGGTGGCCCTGTTTTAGGGTTTCTGTT
Source organism: Mus musculus (assembly GCF_000001635.26). Taxonomy (NCBI): domain Eukaryota; kingdom Metazoa; phylum Chordata; class Mammalia; order Rodentia; family Muridae; genus Mus; species Mus musculus. The sequence goes on from NC_000073.6 coordinate 143,132,429, forward strand.
TGTTTCTATTATTTCTGTTTTTGTTTGTTTTGTTTTAACTTGGATCCTGTCTCTTATTCCTAAGGCTGCAGACTCCTCTGGGATTTTCCCTGTCCCAGTCCAAAATCCAGCTCTTCTCCCAGTAGAGCTAGGTTCCTCGTATTGGAATCCAGTCCCCTAAAGCCGAGCTTGCAACCCCCTACCCCTGCCTTGTGTTATTGGTGGGAACACTGCAGTGTGCCTGCCTTCTCTGCTCTGTGTCCCTTTCCTGGATGCATGAATACATGTATGCCCTCGTACTGCTAGCTCAATTCCAGGCTGTCAAGACAAACTGTAGCAGCTGCTTCCCACTGTGTGAATGGCTCCTGGCATGAAGACTTGCTTGTTGGGTCCCAACACACACACACACGTGATAGTTCCAGGTTGCCACTTCTCTTTGAGCATCCAGGAGGGTGGGCACCCAATGTCTGTGTGTGTACAGCCTTCTGCCATTAGCCTCAGTGTACCCTGGATCCCTGCTGGCTACAGTGGCTCTGCTCAGGTTGGGCTTCCTGTCCCCTCCCCCCCCCACACACACTTGGTGTGACCCTATTGGGTGCTGCATTGGCATGAGGCTGGTGATTCATCCTGGTGCCCCATCCTGAGTGGGTTCAGGGCTTGCTGATTTAAGGATGTGAGTAAAGGAAGTGAGACACTAATGTTGAAGGTGCTCAGAATTCTATTTCGCCTGCCTTAGTTACTCTTTGTTTATTCCGGATACTAAGCTCTTATTAGATAGAAGATCCGAAAAATCTCCCATTTTGTCGACATTGCCTTTTGCCACACAACATTTACATTTTCATGAAGTGTAATGAATCTGTTTTCCCTGTAGTGGCCCAGGCCTTTGGTGTCATATAAAATAAATCATTGCTAAATTTAATATCATGAAGCATTTGTCCCAGGCTTTCTTCTAAGGGTTTGGTAGTTTTAGACTTTACATGCAGGCCTTTGGTTATGGGTATGAAGTGTAAGAGTCTGGTGTTCTTCTTTTGCATGCAGAGTCCCAGTTTGTCCGGCACCACCTGTCAAGGAGCCATACATAGGCTTTGCTTTCTGCTCTTCTTGGTTAGTAGATGGCTTGCATTGGTTAGTTGAGATCTACCATATTATTTTCAGGTCGCCTAGTGGTGTAGGGCATGCATATTCACCTCTGTGTGGGCAATTAGATTTTTCTAGTAGCTGCCTTAGAAGATAAAGTTGCGGGCTGGCGAGATGCTCAGCCGGTAAGAGCACTGACTGCTCTTCCAAAGGTCCTGACTTCAAATCCCAGCAACCACATGGTGGCTCACAACCACCCTAATGAGATCTGATGCCCTCTTCTGGTGCGTCTAAAGTCAGCTACAGTGTACTTATGTACAATAAGAAATAAATCTTTGGGACAGAGCAAGCAGGGACTGAGCAGAGTTAACCAGAGTGAACGGGGTCGATCGGAGCAAGCAGAGGTCCCAAAATTCAATTCCCAACAACCACATGAAGGCTCACAACCATCTGTACAGCTACAGTGTACTCACATACATAAAAGAAATAAATCTTAAAAAAAAAAAAGAGAAGGTAAAGTTGCGAAGTATAATCTCATTATCTGGAGTATTTGGACAGGGTTACAAACCACAACTGTGTAGGTATGTATCAGTACAGTGGCAACCTTGTTACAAAATATAGCCTTACAGGCACACATCTGGGAGCCTGGGCTCTCCAGGATATCCTTGAAGACTACACTGGGGATCTGCGGCAGATTGGAATTGAGTGTTCCACACAGGAACAGCAATGGGTCCTGGAATAAGCATCCTTTATGTTAGACAGAGAATGAAGATTGCAGGGGAGGTTAGTAAGCAGACTCCACAGACTGTGACTCGAGTCTCATATAGATAGCCTTACAGGCCCTAGAGGATGACCCTCCTCCTGGCTTCCAGTATAGAGACTATTGTACAGGTGGGCAGGGTGTTTTTAAGGAGAAAGACCATCATATTCCTAGTTCCCCACGAGATCTGTGAAGGGCTGAGGATGGTTACTTGTTCAGTTTCTACCCCAATATATGTCCAGTAAACACTTAAAGTCATCAACCAAGGAGACATACCTGCAGTGGGGAGAGAGGGTCATGGAGGAAGACACACGCATCATGACTGTGAGTCATGTCCCCAAACAGGTTTGAGCAATGGTCTGGGAAGCTTCTAAATGGGGACTTGGAGGTTCCCAATGAGCAGATACCACTGTACTATAGGAAGCATGGCTTGAAGGACAGAGAAACCACCAAAGGTTTTTATTTTTATTTTGTTTGCAGCGTATGTGCGTGTACATAGGGCTGTACACATGTGTGTGCGTGGAGACCAGAGGTTGAAATCAGTGTGTTCCTCTATCACTCCACACCTTATTTTTTTGAGACAGGATGTCTTAAGAACTGAAAGCTCGTCCATTCATCTTGATCAGCGGACCAGGGGGCTCCAGGATCCCACCTGTCTATGCCTCCCCAGTTCTAGGGTTATAGGCATGCATAGCCATACCTGAATTTTTACATGGGTCCTCAGGGTTTGAACTTAGGTCCTCATCCTTGTGTAGCAAGTGCTTTATATCCTGAGCCATGGTCTTAACCTCAAAGGTTTTTATTTTAACAGCATATGTTCATTAACTTGGCTTGGAGAATGGGGTTGATGAGAGCCCAAGGTTCCTATCCCAGTTGTATGCCTTCCTCTGTTCCATGGTCAGGGTCAGAGTCTCTGCTGCCTGGCAAACACTGTCCTCTGGCCAAAACTGGTCTGCAACAGGAAGGCTGGGTCCTTGAGCCTGGGGATCAGTGGTCTGGAGAGGAGACTCAATCCTCAGCCCAAGGAAAGCCAGGTCTTGTGCAGAAGGCTATCCCAGACCAAAGGCAGCAAAATAGCAGTTCCCACTTATATACAAGGGGGTATTATGGAGAGCTCCCACATGTGGTGGACATGCTGGCATTCCTGCCTCATCTTCATGTCTGGACCCTTTCCTTTGCTTCAGCGCATGCCCCATTCTTGTTCTGTCAACTTCTGGCTCTGGGTATTCAAGAGACAGGAAGAAAAAAAAATGAGGGGGCTCCCTGAAGGAAAGGAGCTTGGTGGCCATTGGCTGAGCCCAAGGTAACAGGTGTAGGCAGGGGTGCTGGAGGGGTCTGAGGAATGTGGCATAGGGCAGGCCTTGGGGGTTCTAAAAGACAGCCACTGCAACATGCTCTCCAATGTATCCCAACACCCCGCACACATAGTGGCTGATGGTACTTCATTGGACAGCAGCCATCTGCAGTGCCCACCAAACTTCTCTGTATTTTATTAGCCTGTGAGAATCTCCTTCCTTCTGACTCTGTTATGAAAGGGTGTCCTCACCCATCACACTTGTTGCTACTCTGGTCTCTAGATGTCCAGGGCCTTGGCACATGCAGTTAATTCTACCTGGATCACCTGTCTCCAGCTCTAATGACACAGCTTCAACATTGCTGCCCCATGAGGCTTCCTGGCCCACCACTCACATGACCTCCCTTGTTGTCTCTGGCCTATCATTCGTGGTGACCTAGCCCTTCCTGAGCCACTAGTCACTGTGACCTCATCTTGTGTTTTTCCCATTGTGTTATTTGTTAGTACACCCCTTCCCCCACAGTATTCGGTGTCTATGTTGTCGGTTGTTGCATCTGTAGAGCCTGCATGGTACACACACAGTTGGTACTTTCTGGGTGGAGCCATTTAGGATGACAGCCGAGGTGTACCAAAGGCTGAGTTCCTTATGGGCCCTTGAAAAGGGGTGGAGCCAGGTCTGGCAAGTAGCTTTAGGCTAATGCCTTTCCTTCTAAAGCCGCAGCATTACCAGAAGGCACTGTGAAGTGAAAACATGATACCAATTGCCACCTGTCTCCAAAAGCTTCCCAGAGCTAGTGTAGCCTAGCCAGGTGCAGCTGTCCTCTGTGTGCAGGGCAGTGTTTAGTTAGGTCCAGGGAATTCCACAGAAGTCTGAGTACTGGGTGAGTATCATTTAGTCCACTGGCTATGGGGCCCTGTGGCCAGAGCCCCCATGTAGGATGAGGACACTCAGCCTGAAGGAACTCTGCCCATGGTAATTATTATTGTCACTGCCTCACTCCTGCCCTGGGAGAACAGTCATTCTCTCCACACCTAGTACATTCCTCACTTTGAAGGCTTGGTGGCTAGGGGTAGTGGCCCTATAGAGGGTAGGGCTGGCAAGCTTTTGGAAGTCCCCAGAGCCTCAGAGTCAGGGAGGAGGCACTGATGTGTAGCGTGGCCTCAGCCTCAGCTCAACGCCAGGAAAGAGCTCCCAAAGGATACTTGGCTTTCCCAGGGGAGGGCACAGGTCAGAGCTGAGTGTGGTAGCCGAGGAAGAGGCTCAGGAAATGAAGTGTGTCCTGGCCAGGCAGAGGCGGGGGAAGTGGGATGGCTTCCTGAGACCGCTCTGGGTCTTGCCCCACTGTGATGACAGAAAACCCAGGGTTCAGTGTCTGTCATGTGCCAGCTGGGCCAGGGTCCTTCCAGGGCCATGACACTCAGTGCTATCAGCCTTTCCATACATAGGCATGTGGGCTTCAGGGCCTTTGAAGTTTATGGTTCTGCCCCAAGGCAGTGACCCCAAGTACTGCATATATCTTGAGCCTGCTGGGGTGACAAAAGGGCCTTCAGCTACTCTTGGCCTTCCTCTAGTCCCTAGGAGTTTGTGTCTGAGGGTGTCATTTGGAGCCTAGGCATTTGGCCACTGACTTCTAGCAAGTGGCCTAGGCATGCCCATTGCTGCTCCTATTCCTCCTCCTGAGGGCTCTGCCAGGTTCCTTCTGTCTGCTTTAGTGCCACCATACCAGCTGCCATGTTCAGCCCTTGAGAGTAAGCTGAGATTAAGGGTGGGAAGGACCTTACTTCCTCAGTCCAGTGAGTTCTTGGTCCCCCAGAAGCAACCCTGCCAGGGCCCTAGTGGATGAGCTATGGCTGGGGTGGGTGGCTGGTGAGAGCAGAAGGCCTGGGATGAGGCAGCAGCCACGGGGTGGGGGTCTGGCACAGGACAGTGGCTGATAGCTAGGGAGCCCAGCAATCCCTAGTGACTAATAGATTTCACTGGGTCTGGCCTGTGAGTGGAGGGGCAGTAGAGCTGTGGGTGTGGCCTGGTTGGCTCCCTAAGGTATCGGTGGCTCTGCAGAGTGTGGCTTGGGGTTGGACTTGAAGGATAGTGGCACATGGGTAGTGTTTCTGCGATGGGTGGTCAGGGAAACTGTGTGTCTGGTACATCTCCTTTGACATGTGTGACCCTCTACATCCTGTCCCTCCCCATCCTTGCCCTTCACACACCTCTCTCTCTCTCTCTCCCTCCCTCCCCCCATCCCTGTAGCCATATATGCATGTCCCTCATCCTGTGCCTTGCTTACTGTACTCTCTTGTACTCTTCTAAGGAAGCCCCATCCATGTGCGTGGTCACACCGTAAAACTGACAAGGACACTGTCCCACATGATCCTGAGGTCCTCTGTCTTATGGTCGGTGGTGCAGACATCTGTCAAGAGATCGAGACTTGCCTGTGACCCAGAAGAACAGTCCCATTGATGGGCACTGCCTGAGGCTGTGTGTTGCTGAGGCTGCACTGAAGTGAATGTGACCATCTTGTTTTGTCATCAGAGGCTTTTCTTGGTCCAAGTCACTTGGGCAACAGCAGTAGAACTCCGGAGGGTGCCTGGCACTGAGGCAGGATCTCAGGAGGCTGAGGTTCCTGATTCAGGAAGAGACCTGTGGCTGCTCTGGGGTCTCCAGCCTGACTGGCTCTTAGTGAGAGGGAGGGGTCCTCAAGAAGAGAACCACAGAGTTGAGTGGGTTTTGGGCCATCAGATCTCCTGAGCCATGAACCATGGCTGCAGGGACCCAGGATATTCCTTCTTTGTTCCAGTATGTGACTCCAGGTCACTTCTGACCAGGGCACCAAGATCACTCACACAACATCAAGGTCAGGGTCTGTCAAGTGGACAGGTGACATGTAGGTCTCTCAATGAATGATGCCAGGGGAAGTAAGCCACCTGTGCCCAGCACATGTACTTGATCCTCACAGAGGCCCTTACCAGGAAGGGCAGAAGCTGCTGAGATGTGACTGTGGTCATTTCATACTCTGGACTGGCAGCTCTTCTCCCTGAACCTGAGGCTCCTTCTTGTCAGGAAGCCAGCCTATCCATCTCCAACAGTACAGCTCTACCCTAGTGACCCAGGCTGAGGTTTTGAGTCAAGAATCAGAGACCATGTCTTTGTTGTCATGACAACATGTAGGGTAGATCCTATCCTTCTCAGAGTTCAGTTTCTCTAGGTAGGGCAAAGACTAGACCCTGGGCTCTGCATAGTCACACTAAGTATACTGTCTGCTGCTCAAGGGCTTCTGTGGGGCCACTACTACTACTGTGTTGTACCCCTACCCTAAGGGGACATCTATACAAAGTAGCTTTGGGGACCCCGATAATCTGTAGCTCAATTGCTCCCTGGGTGATTTGGGTCTTTGTGGCTGTCTCTATTTGCAGGCTGTCACTGTTTGGTGTCATTATTTGCTCTCACTGGTGCCCTCTGCTGTCAGCATGGCTGAATGTCACTTAGGAATTCCATTCAGCTGGAAGGAGGTCAGGGCACAGGTCAGGAGATCCACTCACCCACCCTGTCCTAAAAGACCCCATGTCCTCTTCATCAGTCTCCACATCTTAGAAGCCTTCTGCCACCACCATGCCTTACAAGAGAGTGTGAGAGATGGGGACTGAACCTGCCTAACTGGAAGCATTGCCTGTTCCAGCCCTATGATCCACCCATGTGGAGGGGATATTAGGGGTTACCCCACATTATCTCAGTCACCATACAGCTGATCAGAGCATGGCAGTGCCCAAACCCTACAGAGACAACTGTGGGTGCCTATTCCTGGAGCGGGTGGTAGGTTACCCCTGGCTACCTTGTCAATTCTCTGAACTTGGGTCACCCTCATAGCCAAAAGCCAGCTCCCCTTTGTTATGGCCACACTGTTGGAGTCACCTTATTGAAGGTTTGTACCAAAGAAGACAGTGGAACCTGAGCAGGTTTCTGCCAGGGATGCTGGCCATGTGCCCTTGAAACCTCTGTTGTGTCAGATCCCAGGGTGTTGATACCATTATTAGAATATCAATGATATGGTTGGGATTGGGCACCGTGGAACTGTCCCGCCTTTACTGAACACAGACAGCTGCTGAACAGTCTGATGTGTTCCAGTTCCTCCGTGGGGGAAACGGAGGCTCAGAGGTTGTGCAATGGCTTGGTGGACAGAGATTCCTTAAAACCTCTGGAATGGGGCCCAGAAGACAGCAAGAGAGACTTGAGCTTGATGTAACGAGGGAATTTCCCAATAGGACTGAACTGTGAGAACGTAGACATATACAGGTATATGGCTGGCTGCAGGGATGTATCAGCCCAGTGAGTTGCCTAAGTAGTCAATACCCACTTTCTGAGCCAGATGAGGCTGCTGGGCCAACACTGTCCTGGGTAGAGACATCTCCAAGATACAGAGGCCATGTCCCAAGTGGGGAATATGTATGGGGAGCATGTGGCCCCCACATCACGCTGGAGAACCATGAATGCCTTCACTGACAGGTCCCAAGCATGTGTCATACAAGCCTGTCCCCACCACACATTCTAAATATAGTCACTATGGCATCTTATCATGGAGCCTGGGGGAGCAAGGCTGGGTGTGGCCGACGGCCAAGGGACACAACACTCTAGAGTACTGACTGGCCCTGGCCTCCTCAGGTCCCTAGAAGAATGGCATGCTTCCTTACTCATAGGCTGTTGGTTGTCTTTGGAGTACTCAGCCACCCAGCAGTGACAGCTCTGAGCCCTGGGGTGTGGGAGAGATCACGGGCCTTCCACCAGGCCTACTAACTACCTTTCTTCCAGAGCCTTTCCTTGAAGGGCCAGGTGTTTGGGAGATGCCTGGCTCCCCTTCTGGGGTATGGCTTTCCTAGAGGTTTTGAGATATTTGGGAGGAGATCTATCCTGTGTGCCCTGATCTCACTAACTACTGATTGCTGTGGGACTTTGGGAAGGGCATAAACCCTCTCTGAGCTTCTCTTTTCAATCCTGTAAATAAAAGACAGGCCATCTCTACGTACCTCCTAAATTGACAGGAAGACATTGGTTCCTAGCTGGTTCATTTCCTTTTTCCCATACCTGAGGCTTCTGGTTCATATTCTGGGGGTGGGGGGGGTGCCATTGTGACCTCGTAAGAGGACTCAGATCTGTTTGCTAACTGAATTCTTTTTTTCTTTTTTTTAGTATAGAATAGAGTTTATTTAGGGCATGGGGAGGGGAGTTAAGAGAGTAGCAGAGGCAGAGAAAGGCAGAGAGAGAGGGAGAGAGTAGAGAAGTAGAGGCTGGCCATGACCACGTGAAGTGGGGTGGGGGATGGAGGGGGAGCAAGAGGGCAAGAGGCAAGGGAGAGAAGCAGGAATAAGAGAGCGCTAGCTAACTGAATTCTTGAGTCTGGCCCTATGTGGTGCCATCCAGCTGGGGTAGCCCCAGGGGCTCTTACATGTCTGAAAACTAGCAGTTCCAGGGCAGGTGCCAGCTGCTCCAGGGCAGGTGCTGCAGTTTCTGTTCCTTGTGGGAGTCATGTATGTCTGGCCCTACAGGCAGATCCTATTAGGCTGCAGATCTTCAGACACAAACTCTCAACCTGAGTTGCTCTGGGATAGAGGTCAACACACTGACCACCACAGGCTCTCCGAGCTGCAGATACAACCACTAGCCACGAAGCGCAGCTGTGCTCCCAGCTCTTCCCTCTGACTCTGGCTAATGTTCCTGCCTCCCTGCTCTGAGCACATTATCTGAGCATATCTTCCCCCCAAATCTGTCCTATCCCTCTAGTGTTCCAAAAAGGTGTGAAGGTGTGTGTGTGTGTGTGTGTGTGTGTGTGTGTGTGTGTGTGTGTGTGTGTGTGGTGCACCAGAGGTAAACCAAAAGAATCCCTCTTCAAGGGTTGTCAGTCTTGGTTTTTGAGATGGGGTCTTTTTGTTGGCCCAAGGCTTGCTAATTAGGCTAAACCAGCTGGCTACCGAGTCCCAGGAATCTGCTTGCCTCTCTGTCTCTCCAGAGCTGGAATTATAAGCACACATCACCATGCCTTGTTTTTTCAAACAAAGGTTTTGAGGGTCAGACTCGGGTCATCATGCTATGGACCAAGTACCTTGCTGCTCTCCCCAGCCTCCAAAAAAGGTTTCAAATGATAGTGCAGATGGCTTGAACCCCTTGCCAAGGATGGTCTTCACCTATCTGAATGCTAACCTAGGAGAGGAAGACTAAGACGCTCCCTGAGAGGGGGTAACAGTGACACCATTGCCTATTCTTGGGGACTCTGCTGAAGTAAAGTTTGGATTCTGAGAGCTGGGATAAATTACGAGCCAAGCTGTGGACATGTGTGATTAAGGTGAGACCCAGGCTTGGGGATGTTGCCTTGCCTGACAAGTGGCTTGGGAGGGGTCAAGCTTCTCTGGGTCACACATGGTGGTGCTACTAGGATGGGATGTCTAATGCTAGGTGCTGCTCTGAGTGTTAAGGGACAAGGACACTGAGTTCTTGGAAGGTACTCCAAAATGGAAATCATGTGTTCTAATTGTTACTAGCAGTCTAGCTGAATGGAGAGTGGCTATGGAGTTCCATTGACTCAGTGACCTGGTGGCCTCAACCTCTGCAGCCTTTAGAAGGACCTGGCTTGGTCATGTGTATGACATAGGATGTACTGCCACCCTTAAACCTGTTAATCTGGAGACAGCCACCAAGGACATTCATCTGCTCATGACCAGTGCTAATGACTTGGCCAGCATCAGGTCTGGGTTTTGTCCTGTATCCTGCACTGACCCAGTTCAGAGGCTGTGAAGAGCTTGCCTGAGCTAGAGATTCAGAGCAGGTGCACAAATGGGTTCCGTAGAAGAGGACCAGAGACTTCCTCTCAGCTTAACAATTGCTCACTCGGTCAGCAAATACTAGACACACACACACACACACACACACACACACACACACACACACACACACACACACACAGTGTTTTTGGCCTACTGCTTGGCTTTCAGATGTGTGCCAGCCAATGGGTCCCCCTACTGGGCCAAGAGCTTCTCTGCTAGAACAGAGGTTTTCAAGCAATCAGTGGGCTGGAGGACACCAGACATAGATACCTGGGAAGGTAGGGCCACTCATTTCTTAGGACTCTGTGATGACTGAGGATGCTGCCCTAGAATAAGGGCACAAGATGCACTGGGTTTCTGCCCTGTAGCCTTGGGGGGGGTGCATAGGCACAGAGGTTGGGGGGCTCTGCAGAGCCAGGTGAATGTCCTGCTTTTCTGGGGTTTCTAGGCCAGATCATGGGAACAGTGTCAGCTGGTGCTATGAGGTGAGGCAGGCCTCTCAGTGCAGGGCTGAGGCTAATCTCCTGATAGGTTTGCATTTCCAGATCAGCACATTTAAGGGCTCCCAAGACAATGGATTAGTACGCTCACTTCCTCGGTGATAAAGTCACCACTGCTGGTGTTTCCTACCAGAACATTTTAATGAAATGAACTATGGCCAGAGCCAGGCCTAAAAGGGTTTAGAGCCAGTGTAGTCTCAGGGAGTAGGCAGTGGCTGGCCCAGGAGAATCTCAGGCCTAGAAGCTCTAGCCATAGGCAAAGGCACCAGCCTGAGGCCAGGCCCCTCAGGGAGGCAGGCAAGGGCTGACCTTGTATAGGCCTAAGGTGTGTGGGAGGCAAAACTGGTTTGGGTCTCCCCTAACTTATGTAGCACCTCCCACCCACAACTTGCAGGCTTTGTGTGGCCCAACACAGCTATGAATGTGGCCCTCCCACAAATCATAAACTTACTTAAGATTTTAAGATTTCTTTTTGCTTGTTAGTCCCACAGTTCTGTGTGGACTTTATAGATGACAATATGCTGCCATGGAGTCAAAAGGTTGAGCACCCGTAAGCTTGTGACAGCAGTATGTGCTTTGGACCAACTGATCTTGATGTTTAAGAATTCGTGATCCTCTGAGAATCACTGTTGATGGGTGGTTTGACGTAGGTTACATGATGAACTCAAAGGCCTCAAAGATATTCTTGAAGCCTGTGGTGTGGCCTCATGTAGACAAAGCTCTTGCCACTAAGGATGTGAAAACCTGGGCTATCTGGTATACCCCAACCCAAGGTCAACTGTCCCTTCAGAAGGTGCCCAATGAGATCTGAGTGAACAGGAGGTGGCCATTCAGATAGAGGAGGTGAGGTAGCCTAGAATAGCATGTAGAATGAGGTGGCTCTCCTATTCTGAGCATTGTGGTCTGTATAGCCAGCCTGAGCTCACTGTTTACGTGGCCCTGTGTGTGCTCTATACAATGTTGGACCTTATTCGCCCCACAAGTGGCTATATCTTGTTGTCCCTAATCCAGGAACTTCTAAATATGCATAAGTGGATTGAACCTGAGACCAACCATCACTCCCCTGTGTCTCCCCTGGACTTCTTCCACCCAAGGCTTAGTTAAGGGAAACTGATCAGTCTCTGGCACACCTTGGGTTTTCAGCATGCACTGAGGTGTGTCCCTTTAGGAGGTAACCCTGGCCTAGGCTCTACCTTGTGCAGCACATTGGAGAGGTTGTGTTGTGAGCAAGTGGCTACCTTGAAGTCTTCTAACCCTGCCAACTCTATTCATCTGACAGTTGCTATTGGTACCATCCTTCCTGGGATATCCCTAAGCCTATTGTCCCCTCTAAAAGTCCAGTATCCTGGGACATGTCTATATCTAACCTGAAGCCAGGCAGCTGGGAGTCCAGGTGGCCATGAGGGTGGGTGATGGCAGTGAGTTAGTAGGGTCCCCCTCTAGGCTTCCCTTTCCAGGTAGCGTATGTGAGGGTTAGTGTGGAATCTTTCCAAGTCACTCTCTGTGGAACAATAGCAAAGTCAGCGTTACACATACAATAGCAAACACATGGCTCAGGGCTCACACATAAGGATTTAGTCCATGGGTGTCGTGCATACAAAGGCTCATGGTACCTTAGATTTTTTTAGTTGACTGTTTCTTGGCCTGTGGAGAGCTGCCCCCAAGGGGCCTTTGGATGTTGATAGCTTCAATTATAGCCCATGGCCAGTGTACTTAGCCAACTCAATTCTATTATCAAATCCATTTGCTTGGTTTTCTTTCTTTTTTAATTTGTTTGTACACATGTGCATGCATGTATGAGTGAACCAAACTGGTTGATGCCAAACAAGGGCATCAGAGCCTCTGGAGCTGGAGGCCACCCAACAGAGGCATTGGGAACTGAACCTTTGACCATCTGGGAGAGAAGCAAGCACTTTTGGCCATGGAGTCATGCCCCCAGCCCCTGGTTTTCTTTCTTAAATCTATTTTAGTTGTGGTGAGACACAAGGCCTGGCTGTGTCTGTGTGCTTATGCCAGTAGTGTGAAGCTCACCCACAGAATGTGTAGCTAGCCATTCTCACCTCCACCTCCAGAACTTTCTGTCATTTTAGACTGAAACTGTTCCCAATCCCTGGCACCCCATCCTGCCTTCTGTCTCTGCAGACCTGGTAACCCCAGGGGTCTCTGATCCTGAAATATGTGTCATCTCATCCCTGGCTTATCTTCCCAAGTATCCTCAAGTTCTACCCTTTTGTGCACAGTACCTCCAGCCCCAGCCTAACAACAGTTTTAGGGAACTTCACACTATGATTGTATATGCAGATACAATGGTTTGAGACCTCTTGAGATGTTTCACTGCCATGTTTTGAGTGCTGGAAATTTGATGGTGGCTAGGCTGACCCCTTTATCTGGGGAGACCCTTTGCTATTTGCATGCATAGAGTACTGCCCTCCTCAATGGCTGTGGGATGGGACAGTATCACCATCAGGCCTGTGCCTGAGCAGGTCTGGTTGCCCATGGGTCTAGAACCAGCTCTGGCTTTTTAAAGATCAGTTACTGGTCAAGGGCCTAACATGTATGGAAGAGATCTCCAAGTTTGCCATAGCTGGCCTGTCCGTACTCCCGACACTGTTCCTTGTGCTCCCATACCTTCTGCTGGGCAGCCATACGGGGTTGGCTGGATGCCATCTTCTTCTGGGTTCCCAGGGCACCTGGGCACAGAGATATTGAAGTGATGTCCGATAAGGCATTTGGACGTCCCTCAGGGCTGGGCTGCGGTCACGGCCGATGAGTTTGATTTGGTGAGAGCGGAACAAGCAGGGTATTGTTCCCGAGAACCTTCTGTTTCATACCCTGCACAGTGAACCCTCTTAGGAACATGTAGTCTGTAACCAGGGACACTGGCATTTCCCCGGGCCTCAGTTTCCTCTGCTGCTGCTGGGGGTGGGGGATATGGAGAGCACCTTATGATAGCCTGACCTTGCGGCTCTGGGTTATGGAGGTACGGTGGAGGGATGGCAACTGTCCTAAAGAGGCAGGAGTGGGTGACCTGGGCATCTGGCCCACGAGCTCCCCAAAGGCAGGGACCCTTGGTTCGGCCTCTCTGAGGCTCTCAGCCCTATCCAGGGCAGGAACAGATAAAGTAGCAAATAAGATAAAACTCATTTTATCAGGAGTAGATAAAAAATAAACTATGCTATATAACCCTTTCTCGGACAGCCCAATGAGTTCAAATATTTGAAGAACTGTTTAGCTTTCGGAATACTCGAGGCTAAAAGGCAGCCAGCACATGGGGGCAGATTGCCACCATTGTCCCCAACTTCAAGGTTCCTGGGCAGGTTAGCATGGGCTGTCTTTGGTGGTTGTGTTGCCTAGCCCCTGCCAGCCTTGTGGAGAACTAGGTGGTTTCCTGTCTGCACTGGGGACTTATCTGCTCTGTACCTCTACCCCAGGATTGGTCTGTGCATCCATGGCCTTCCCTACTGCCGTGTGGGAGTTACTGGAGAGGCGGGGGCTTCTACACAGCCTCCTTGTTTTGATACCTTCCTTCCAAGCAGTTGGAATTTTCCACCCGAAGGCTGCAGCTGCTGCCCTGCTGGGGCCCTGATCCCCCTGCAGACATGGGCAGGGTGGCCTATGACAGCCATTCCTCTCCCTGTGGCCTATTTGAAGATCTCTGTTACCTTGCTACACATAAGCTCTCTGGTCCTCAGGTGCTGGTGCTATTATATTCCATATTGGAGCCGAGGCTCTGGAGGGCTTGAAAGACCAAGTTGTCACCCTAGCAGTAAAGAATTGAAAGTCCATTAAGAGCTATCATTGGCACCACTGTGATTCCACCTGAGTGACCTCAAGAGCTCCAGGAACCTCAATGTCCCCCTCTGAAATAGGAGCTGGGTTTTAGCACGGTGACACTGTGACCTGTCAGATTCTTGAGGGACTAGTGCTATTCTGTCAAACTGTGGCCAGGTGACCGGACCTGGCTACATTGTGCCCTGGGGTGTGTGTGTGTGTGTGTGTGTGTGTGTAAGCTTTAGGGCACCCAGGGAAGCAGCAGGAAGTTTTCACCATATCTTTGCATGTGTGCTGATGCCAGGAGCTTGGGGGCTTCTCAAAGACCTTGGGGTAAGTCACTCCCTCACTTCTAGGTGCTGAGACACTGAGGGCTGTGCACTGTGCCACAACCCACAGTTCCAAGAGGGGGTAGACCTAAGCTGCTAATGTTCCAATTGGGAATCTGAAGTAGGGGCTGCCTGACTATGTCACTGTGGAGGGGCAGCCAGAAAAGGCTGCGTTTCTTCATGCTAGTCGCTCTCTGGCTCCATGTGTAACCCATGGTCTGGGGTGGGGCATCTACTCTCGATTGCCTAGAGATGAGCCCAACCCTACTTCCCTGCCTGCTGGAAATCAAAACAACACACACCCTGGATTAGTGAGGCCCCACTCTGTGAAGAGTCAGTCTGAGGAGAGAGCAGAGCCTAGTCAGCGAGGAACTGAGTCTCAAAAGGCCACAACGGTCTCTGAAAGAAGTTGAGGATACATGGCTAAAGTTAGACTTCTCTAGCAGGCATGGATGGACATCTAATCTGTGGATGGACAGCAGAGGGGCTCCAACCTAACCTAGTGTTTGCTGTGTCCACATAAGAGCCATGGCTTCCTGAGGATCTGATGTGGCTTGTTCAGCTTACAAGGGGCTTCCATATGATCAGCGCCAGGAGATAGATGTGGGCCAACAGTCAGTATGGTTACCACTGGTCAGGAGGAACACTACTGGGGGACCAAGGAGGACCTGCATGTCCTGTCGTGCTGTTCTGGGGGAGTCCTTAAGTCCATGTGGAGAGTGGACATGAGGAAACAATACTGTGTAGTGCATTGGGTGCCAGGGTTAGAGGCTGGCTGCTGTCAGAGCTCTAGGCCTATGAGGAATTCATGGTGGTAGAGATGGGGAGTGGCAAGGACTGAAGCCCACCTGGAGGCTCTGCTGGGGCCAAATCAGATGTGTGCTCTATGTGAGAATCCTGGTGTGGGTGTTGGCCAGGGATCAGTGCCAAATGGAGACGTTGCCTACTGTGATGTGAGGTTACTATAGGTGTGGTGAGTGGGGTAAGAGTTTGGGATTAAATGGAGGTATGTATGTGGTGGGGTACCAAGACCTCTGTATACCAAGCTCTATATTAGTCACCTGTTCTGAGGATGCTCACTGCCTGGTCGTGGCTGTAGGCACTAGGACTTGGCAGAGCTGTTTGGCCATAAGTGTTGTGTTTAAGGTGTCATGGGGGCAGGGTGGGTACTGGAGCAACTTCTGCAGATGATATGGGACCACACTGTAGGAACCTGAGTCTCTGCCTTTAGACAGGGCAGTAACATCAGGTCCTCAATACCAGTAAGAGGGGGACAGGGTACCACTGGAGTACCACACTGGGCATGATGTGGGGGATCTGGAGGTGGTAGAGTTGGCACCTGGGCCGGGGTGAGGAGGAACAAGAGGAGGAGGCTGGAACGTGCTGTGCATCGCAGAGCAAATGGGCATGACAAAGAGTGTCTGTCTTGGGGGAGGCATAGTAAGCTATGACTTCAGGCTTTGACCTGGCACAGCAGGTAAGAGGGGGCAATGGGGGGGGCTTTGCCTGTTGGTCTTCTGAGCCTCTAACGGTGGCTGCAGAGGCCAGGAATGGATGAAATCAATCTTAAGAGGTGTGGGAGATCTGAGTTGTGCCTCTCCCAGGAAATGGTGGCTGAGTCAGGCTACTGCTGCTGTGTGCCCTCTGGGAGGCTGAGCCTGAGGCTGGTGGTCTGGGCCTTACATACTGGGAAAACCTGATATAGGATTGATGGAGTGTGTGGGTTCCTTTGTTGAGGACAGGGGTCTGTGCTGGGGCCCTGATGACTTTGTGTATACCTTCTCTGTCTGCCCCTCTTGTAGCCCTGGGACAATGCATCAGCTCCCCACTTCTATTCTGATCCCCAAGAACATGCCAGGAGGGTACGTAGAGTCTCTGAAGCTCCCCAAAGCATCCCCCTCTCTAATAATCTGCACCCTCCCCAAAGTGGAAGCAACTTTGAGGGCCACCTTGGATGATGACACCCAGGGATGGAGAGCTTAGTGGAAGGGAGACTTATCTTCCCAGTGCCCTTGGAATCAGAGCAGGCAGCAACTGTGCCCTCAGTGTAAAAGCTATGACTTCTGGGTGTCCTCAGGGCACAGGTTCAGGCTGTGCTTGGCCTTCCTTTCTTGTGTCTCCCCCTTGGCTAAGGGACTCTATCCCCCTGCACTCCTGGGGATGAAGGCTCCTGTTTTGTAAAAATAGTACTTCTGAACTTCAATTGTACACCAAGGTTCTTGGATATACTGGGGGTTATACTGAATAATTGGATATACTGACCCATTGTCCCTAAGGCCATGGCCACCAGGCTGTGTACCGTCCCTGAGTATTGGCTGCTTTTGAGATGGCACAGTGTGGCATGTTCAAGGTCAGTGTGTATTGAGACACCAATCTGGGGTCAGTCCTAACATGGTAAATGGTTCCCATCCCATGGATCCCATGTTTGAGTGCATTAGCTAAGGAATACCTGGAAATGCCAGCACTAAAGATCTTGCATGTGGGGTGTTGGGTGAGAGGGAGGTGGCAGGGAAGCTGGATCAGGCATTGACCGTATGTCCCCTGTCTCACAGCTTCCTCATTGTTCTGGTCTGCCTCATCTTCAGTGTCCTGTCCACTATTGAGCAGTATGCCGCTCTGGCCACCGGGACCCTCTTCTGGATGGTATGTAGGCACCCGGGGCCATCAGTAAATGTCATCACTGCAACTGGAAGAGGTGGAGGAGGGCTGGGAAGGGTAGAACCACCCACTCCTGGTCTCTACCACCCTGCTACTGGGCTATCAGACAGGGCAATTCCCCTGCATCCATGCCTATCAGGCCCCTGGGCCGTGTGTTGAAGATGCAGGAAGAATAGAAAGGGTCCCTTTGTATGGGGAATTTCTGACCTAGGCCCAGAGAGAGGACAGGAGGACATGGGTACAGTGGCACTGAGGGGTGGGGTGGTTCTTGTGTGTGCCATTGCTGACTGACTCATGGGCCCTGCTGGTGTCCTAGCCCAATTCTAACTCAGTCACTGGGGTGGGCCTTTCAGCTCAGGGGACTTTCATGTATCATTTCTGGCAAGGCCATCGTGGCAGTCCTAGTGGGTACCACAACTACCTTTGTACATAGCTCTCTGCAGGCCAGACATGAGTGTGTGCCCTGTCCCAGTATAGAGCAATTTGAGGAATGGAATTTCCAAATACCAGGTTCCAGCTACACTCCGAGGAGCTTGGGGACTGTCTTGTGGGACCCATGTACTGTGAGAGGCTTAGATGTCTTTTAGGATTCCACACTCTGTGAAGGGCATGAGGACTGTCTCATGTGACCCTGAACTCTGTGAAGAGCCAACTGTGTCTTCAGGGTGCCCTGTTGTGTGTGAACTCAAATGCTTTGAGGGGCTGAGGTACTGTTGATCTGGTAGATATGAGTCCCTGAAACAGGGCTAGGATCCACTGAAGCAACTGAGGCAGACCCTGTTCTGTGAGGGCAATCAAGAGCCATGAGGGTAGACACCCCATGTATCACCATTCTCTGCTGGGCCAGATGTGGCCTTTAGAAGCAATGCTGATGGATCTATGATGCTTCTGGGAAGATGGGTGGAGGCCAGCATGGCTGGGACTATGGGGACAAGATAGCAACAGGTGGTAAAGCCCAGAATGGTGCAGCCTAGTGTCTTTCTGCTTGGGTGCACTTGTGTTTGCTTTCTGTGATGGGATGTTCCCTACCCTTACAGGGAACAAGGGCCACATTTAGCTGCCCTTCACCTTCTGCACAGGGGGTCTTAGGTGTTTCTCAGTGTTATCTATATACAGCCTCTGTCAGCTGGGCAGCTTGTCCTGCTAAGTCTTGAAGCACAGTGGTGGCTGCTCAGCCACACCCTTTTATCTTGTGTCCACTTTATCTTTCCTTTATGGCTTCTAGAGACTGAGCCACAGGAAAGATCCTTTTCCTGGATTATAGAGCTCTCTGGTCCTGGCCTGAGTGTGGTGGGTGCCTTCTTCCTCAAGTTTGAGTATTCACGTGTGATACTGTCAATGGCTTTTAGGAGTCTCCAGGGAAGCATGAGGCAGGCACTGCTCTGTTCCATCCCTGCTGCTCATCCCAACGGCCCCCTTTCCCAAAACTCCATAGGACACGTGTTTTCACTGTAGACCAAATCAAACATGAGGCTTGCCTGGTAGTACCTAGTTCTCTACAGGCCACTGGAGGGTTCATACCCTACAGTGAGCTCTGTAGCAAAATTCAGGGGCACCTGGCAAATTTCTTGTTCCTTACTCCCATCCCAAAAGTCAATGCATTCAATCCAGGGCACACCTGGTACCAAGTATTAACTATGATGGCTGTGGTGCCAGCCAGCAGTGTGCCTACCTCTGGGGTTGGGATGTCACTGTGGTTTAGGCACATGTGGTTTAGGCAGCTGCTAACAGACAGTAACAAGCTGTGATTGGAAGTTGTGGTCACTAGAGGGCGACTTCTCTTCTGAAGTTTTCTGGGACTTTTCAATGTGGGCCTTAGCCTATGATGTCCCCACACTTAACAGAGGTGCCAATTCCTGTACCTATGGTTCCTGGGCTTCAAGTCGGGGTCAGGGCCTCAAGTTTTTCCAGAAGCAACATCCAGCCAGTCTGCCTATTCCCTAGTTGGTTCCATGTGGCTGGAAAGATGCCACCAAATCTTAGCTGGCATCTCTCTGTGATGTGTTAGCTGATTAGCCTCAGTTTCCTGGATGACACCCCTTAGTCCCAGAGTATAATCTTTCAAGACCTGTCTGATGGAGCTCTTAGATATGGTTGGGGAATTTCACATGGCCCTTGTATTCCCTTATAGAACCAAGGTGGGGAAGAGGGCCCTGGGTTCCTTAGTTTTATGTGTGATGCTATCCCCACAGGTTCCTGTCAGAATTGTTCCCTTGCCCAGTACAGAGGTGGCTGCTACACGGATGAGGTCAAGTCTCTGGATATGTTATGAGAGGACATAGCTCCTGGTTACTGCTGAGGGGAATGGCCCAGGTTCTTTTCCAGAGAACTAGGTTTCTGTAGTTCTTAGTTTGGGACTTGGTCTGGAGAGCCTGGGCCAAAATGGCTCCTATGCTGAGAAGGGCCTGTGTGTCAGAACATTCCCCTGGGAGGCCTCCCAAGTACAAGTCTATATATGCACTTACGTGAATGTATTCACATATGCACAGACCCATGTATTCAAATGGACACATTCCTATATATAGCTGTGTCTTCAGGTAAGTGTGTGTTTTGTCTGAGCATGTGTGAGAGTGTAAGTGGACATTTACATGTGTAATATCCATATTAGGCCTTGTGCTTGGTTTTGTGTATTCTTGTGCACTTGTGAATGAATGCATTGTATTGTGTATCTTCATGTGTAGCTATGTTCATGCCTACGTGTAGATGGTACTGTATGTTCATGTGTCAACACATGTTCACATGTGTGTGGGCCTGTGAATGCACCTACTCCATTTCTCATCTGGTAGCTCCAGACTTGGGGTGGTTACCCCAGTAATTTTTGGCTTAGGCTCCCTTTCCTGGTGGCTTCTGCTGCCTCCCTCAGGCCAGGCTCTTTCTGGGGCCTGCTTGCCATCTTGTGGCTACTTTTGGAATTGTGAACACAGATCCAACAACCCTAAAGCAAAGGCAGGCGTGGGTGGGACCCACCCCTCCTCCATTCCCTCAGTGTGAGCGGGTCCCCACTCCCAAGGCAGCCCCTCCCCAGTCTGTTCTGCTTCCCAGAAGTGGCTCTTTGTCCACCACTGTGAGGGCAGTGACCTCATTACCTCTTTTGTCCCCTTCTCGTTCCCTGGACCCTCCCTGCCCCACAACAGCTAAGAAGAGATTTTATAGGACAAAAACCTGAGTGTCCCAGACGCTCCCTGGGTGGTTTGGGATAATTTCCAATTTCTCCCTCATGGTCTTCAGAGTGTCACACATTTAAGCATACACCCCCCCCCATCTCCAAACCTCCCTTCCCTCCCCATCTCTCCCTCCCAACTGCCTCAGGACCTTTGCACAAACACTATATATATCCAGCAGGGTTGCTTTCCTACTATTAGGACTGACCTCCGGTCAACGCTGCACACTCCCTTCTGGAACTCCCCTCTGCTCTTTTCTGGGCAACCTGGATGTGATGATGGGCTTCTTTGAGTAGGCTCACATCTCTTTCACACTTTTCTACTATGCAGAGGGAGGCTCAACACCCCGGCTGCTCAGAGTGTATATATGGAGTAGGATACAGAACCCCCTTCTTTTTAAGTCTTGTTCCCAGGCATGCCCCCTAAGGATACAATGATACCCCTGAACCTCAGTGTCTCCAACTGTAAAGTATAGGGATGAAAGTATAGTTGGCTTTAGTCTTAACCTCCCCATTTGGCTTTGCCACATTATTTTAAAGCCTCTCTCTCCCTGCCGCCTCCTGTGTGTGTGTGTGCTCGAAATGCCCACAGAATCCAGAAGATAATGTGGCAGATCCCCTAGAGATGGAGTAACAGACGATTGTGAACAGCCCAACATGCGTACCCAACCAAACTTAGAACCTCTGCCAGCGTAGCAAGGGATCTTAACTGCTGAGCCATTGTCTGTCCCCAACTTTGCCATGTTCGTAAGCTGTATCCTCACATGCTAGCCTTTAGAGGCCATACCTTCCAGGATTTGAGCTGGCTGTGTCTAGTGGCTTACTTCAGAGTCATGACCATGGTGTTGGGGAAGCAGATGTGAGGCTGGCGTGTGTCCAGCCTGGACATATGGACCAGTGAAGAAGTGTATGGCTCAAAGGACCTTGTATATAGGGTGGTGATATTTTCCTAGAAGACATGATGATTGGTCAAAGGGTTAGGTAAGGAGGAGTTGTGTGCTGTTGCAGATGGCTCATGGCCTCCGAAAGGTGCATGTGTCCTAGGCCCACGCAGATATCATGGTTGTGGATTCCAGGCCTCTAGGGTGAGAATGGCTGTTGGAGCCTCAGGCTGGGGGACATAGTGTAGAATGCAGCTGCTACATGCTGTGGACGGGAGTTGGGTGAAAAACAAAGATGTTTATTTCAGCCTTTGAGCTAAGGACAGGGCAGCCTCTGACGAGCTGTGGAGACACCAGGTGGCGCTCTTGTAACACACATTCCAGCAGCCCTTGGGCCGAGCCCAGAGTGCCGAGCGCGGGAGCCCAAACCACAGCCCGCGGTGCCCCACGGGGGCCCAGGGCAAGGGAGCTCTGTGAGGGATTCTGGGAGCACATTGGGTAAATGGTGGAGAAGAAGTCACGCGAGGCTGTGTTCCCCAACCCCAGCGCCGGTACTCCTGCCTCAGCGCCTGGCTTTCGTGGTGCCAGAGCCCTGTTATCTCAGCCAGGGCCAAGGAAGCCAGGCGGCCTCCGAGGGATTAAGCATTCTGCTGAGCCAGGCATATTCTGTGGGTCTGAAAAGCTGTTCTTGGAGAAAACTGGGCCCTGCCAGGCCAGGGTCTGGCTAGAACTTTGATCAGGGGTGTTATAGGTGTGCTTGGCCTTGAAACTTGTTTGTGGCCCCAAGGAGGACACCCCCCCTCCCGCCGCCCAGCCCCCAATCCGGCCTCTGAATCTAGAGCAAGCTGTATGTACATCTGTAGACGTGGCGCACATGTGTGTGCACGCCGTGTACGTGCAAGTCTGCTGAATGTGCATGCACGCCGCCAAACCCACCCACCCCTCCTTGCAATAGGAGACCCTGGCCAGGCCCAGGTGCAGGGCTGTTTTTTGTCTCTCAAACCCCAGCTTGTTTTCAAATCCCACACAAAGACAGCTGCATTGAAAAAGTCCTAGCACACACTCCAGCTCCGTGAGCCCCACAGCCCGCATACCAGGGAACTGTCCCGCCATGCCTGCGGTTAAAACCCGTGAGCCGCGCGGCCGGAGGCCTGGGGGATGAGGTCATCTCTCCAGTTTCCTCCCTTACTGTGAGGCTCCCTGGCCCCGCAGGGGCGACCCACCTCCCTGCAGCTGGACCCTTCCTGGCCCGCCCTTGCTTTCTGTAACTCTCTTGGCAGGCCTCAGTTTCCCAGGGGCAAAATGAGATCCGGTGGGCTCTCTGAGCCCTTAAAACAGCCCTTGCTGGGTCCTACTTTCAAGTGGAACAGGGTCAGCTCCCCAGGTCCCAGACCCTCGTTCACACTCAGCAGGGCCTCACATGTTCTTGCATTCGTTTTCACACCCTTTCCTGCCAGTGGAGACTTTATTGGCGTTAAATTCAGCGCCTAGCTTCATGTCTTGGTGCTGTGTCTAGGTTTTGCTTTGGTTTAGTTTGTTTTCACGGTCTATCTGTTGTAGAGCTTGCTCTTAGCTCTCCATCTTCTGTTGCTTGGAGTCACAGCGGGTGTTCTGTTTTTTTGGCTGAGACACGCCTTGGGTTGTACCTAGTGTACCGTTGCTGCTTGCACTGTATTTGGCCATGTGTCCCACTGCCTGGTCTGTTGTTCTGTCTGAGATCTCTTATGGGGGCATTAATATCACACCTGTTAGCTGCACTCGTGAGAGTCAGTATGCTTACTCTATCCCTGTCCCTGAAGACTAGTTTGCAGCCGAGGGAAGAAGACTTCTGCAGGTTGAGTCACTGCTGCAGCAGCACAAGGTCAGGAGACCAGCAGGGAGCTTGAGTTTTCCACCACCAAGCCCAAGATCTGACTTCCTGTGGGGCCCCAGCCCCCTGCTTGGAGAGATCTAGTTCTCAGGGCTCTTTAGAGATGCTGTCCAGCTAACCGTGTACCCAGTAGTGTTGCCAGCTCTCTCCTGGGCTCCTGGGTCCTCTGAGGAAACATTGTGTCCCTCTCAGGACTAGAACTTACTTTCTTTCTTTCTTTTTTTTTTTTTTTTTTGTTTTTTGTTTTTTGTTTTTTGTTTTTCGAGACAGGGTTTCTCTGTATAGCCCCGGCTGTCCTGGAACTCACTTTGTAGACCAGGCTGGCCTCAAACTCAGAAATTCGCCTGCCTCTGCCTCCCAAGTGCTGGGATTAAAGGTGTGCTCCATCACTGCCCAGCTGGACCAGAACTTTCTACGTCCTCAGCACACAAGGTTCCTATTGCCCCAGCTGTCATTTTGCCACTTTAAAAGATATTCCCCACGAGATGCCCACCTTTTTTGATTGAGTTGTTTTCTCCTACATTCATTGAGGAAGAGAGTAGCTGTGAAGCTCCAACTGTGTTTCAGGCTGTGTGCTAATGGGACAAGGGCTTCAAGTTCCTACCCAGAACTCACACCTTGGGGTCCTGTAGACATGGAAGCCACATGCCATCTGCGTGTAGTCCCTGGAGGGCTGTTGGGGATAATGGAACAGACATGGGCTCAGCTCTGCTTGTAGCCCCCAGGGCATCCAGAGGCTTGGGGGACTTGGGGGTACTCTCCCGAACTGTTGGTGCCTCTCTCCAGGAAGACAGCTGCTCTGTGGCTTAGTCTAGGTGGGAGGATGTCACACCTAGTCTGGGGATGGGTGGGTGACATGGGTGAATGGATGGGGCTGGGCTGCTTCTAAGGACCTCAAGATCTCCAAGCTGTGCAAAAAAAGTCCCACTGGTTGGGCACAGAGCTTATATGTCCTGCTGGATTGCTAGAAATGCCTGCTATGTTGGGGCGCAGCAAAGCCTTTTGCCTCCTACCTGCCCAGCATCTTTCACATGCTGTTATGGTGCCCATGAGCTGGGGCAGGAACGGTGGGCGGATCCCAATATCTTCTCCATTTCAGCTGCTAGAGAATGTAGGGGTTGGCTGGAGTGCTGAAACCCTGCCTGCTAGGGGCTAAGAAGGGCATGGTAGCACATAGCCAGCAGGCTTGTGGACTCCTCTGTGGTTTGGTTGGTTGTTTTCCAAACCAGGATAGAGACTGTGTGGCCCTTAAAACCTACAGCACGTGTTTTATGGCCTTCGAGAAAGTTGTCCAATCCTCATTCTGTTCAGAAGGAGAATGTGCAGAATGGTGGTTGCTGGTATGCTTTATTTTATTGTTGTTGTTGTCGTTCTGAGACAACACCTTGTGTAGTTCAGAGTGGCTCCAAACTCAAAGAGCTCTACCTGCCCCTGCCTCCCTAGTGCTGAGATTGGAGGCATGTGCCACCACATCTGGCAACTTTGAATGGCCTTGAACTCCTGACCCTCTTGGTTTCTAATGATCCATGGACACTAAAATGGCACTTAAGTTGCAAATGTGTCTGGACCACATGGGTGTGCTGCACTGTCCCACACTGGTCTTTGCGGCTCAGGATGGCTTGTGGATACTTTGGTTTCACAGTGTCTTTCTTCTGTATTTCCATGTTGACACACACGACACTTGTTCTTAGTTCATGCCACTTCAGATGACTCTGCCTGGGGCCACTAGGTGGTTTTCTCTACTCCATCTGTGTCACTTTTCTCTCTCTTTAAATACATCTTGTGGGGCTTTCCAAAGATGCTGGGACTATGTCCCTGTCCCTTATCTTTAGAAAGTCAGTGTATGCTCCTAGAAGAAGGCGCTCTCCCTCGTTACTGTAATAGTTGGCTTTAATGGTCAACTCAACAAACCTAGGATTGCTTGGAAAGACTCCCAGTGGGGGATGGTCTGCATTGGGCTGATCTGTGGGTGTGTTTGTGGGGTAATTGTCTTAACTAAGTTAATTGATGTGGGAAGCCCACTGTGGATGGTAGGACCTCTTGGTCTGACTGGTAGGGGAGAACTGAAGCTGAGCACAAGCAAGCAAGCAAGCAAGTATGCATTCTTTGCACTCTGCTCTCGACTCTGACTGAAGTTCCCACTTGGACTTCCCCGCAACAATGGACTGTAACTTGGAATTGTAAACTGAAATACAGCTTTTCTCTTCCTTTCCTTTTATTGCTTTTATTTTTGAAAGTAGGATGCATGGGACATATCTGGGAGGGTGGAAATGGCAGGTCAGGCCTTCTCTATCACAGTGGACACAGTTTAGGAGCCATGGATCCTAGGTCCTCAGGTTTATGGGGTTTAAACTGGCCATCACCCTGCCCTGGAGGCAGCGGCTTCCTTTTACAAGGCCTGCACACTGTAAGAGCAGGAAAGCCAGCATCCTCAGCTGCCACCAGATTTCCTGAGCCTCCTAGGCCTTAGCGTGGAGGGTCTTGCAGGACATAGCTCTGGTGTCTGCATCCTCTGTGAAACCAGAGCGAGCCGTGTGCAGTGGCAAGAATCGTCACGTAGCACATTTGTTCAGAACCGGATAAAATCCTGAGGAGCCTGGGGCAGAAGGAGAGGACAGTAAGACATGGTGGGAACCTTCTAGAAGGATGCCACCCATTCCTCGCTACCTGGCATGTGGGGATTAGTTGGAGGCTTCCAGGCAGGGTGGCGCGAATGCAGGCAGGGCCTGCCTGTGGTTGGCTCTGTAGGTGCAAAGCCATGGCCTACCTGGGTTTGCAGGGCCTGCTTCCTGTTTCTCTCCCTCCAGGCTCTTCTCCACACCCTTTCCTGGTGACTCTGAGCCCAAAGGGGAAGAGAAGCATGTGCTTGGCAGCAGGGTCTCATGGCCTCAAGAAGACCCCTTGGCACTAGCTCTCACTGTTCCCTTGTGGGCGTGTGGTCAGTTTCCACTCCTGTACTACATCTTGTCATGGGGACAGAATCAATGGGAGCGACCCTCTCACCCCCCCCCCCCGCCGCCTCCACCCCACCCCAAATCTACAGTTCTGTTTTAGCCCCAAGATCTACCTTCCTGGGAGCTTACCATTCCCTGTACCATTCAGTTAGGAGATCTGCAAGGGGAGACTGAGACAGCATCAGGATAATGCTCTCTCTCTCTCTCTCTCTCTCTCTCTCTCTCTCTCTCTCTGTGCGCGAGCACACACACACACACACACACACACACACACACACGCGCGCGCGCGTGACTCATGTGTAGTGTGTACATAGTTTCCTGGCCCCCTCCCAGGGCCTCCAGGTATCTGGGTGGTCTTATACTCCCCTCTCTTCACCCCCTACTCCCCCTGCCCTTTTCTAACAATTGTGCTGACTCAGCTCCAGGTTGGTAAGTAGTGATAAATCAGCCTGGGTGGCCAAGTGTGGGGCTCCCAGGGGTTATTTGAGGGTCCTGGCTTATGGCAGGGTTACATGGGGCTCCCGTGTCGGTAGGAAAGGTCTTTCTGTGGCAGGAGCCTCCTGTCCTTCTAAAGGAGGACAACCGTTCAGGAGCCAAGGACCCCAAGGCAGGCTGGTTCCTATTCAGACTCCAGGAACTAGGGGTGTGTGTTGGGGTGAGGGTAAGGGGGGTACTGTCATCAGGCACTGTGCTTTCAGTGACCTGGATCTGGCTGGGGCCCAAGGAGGCTTCCATTCCTGAGATCAGAGGGTTTCCTTCTCCACCATCCTTCCTTTAGGCCCAGCACAAAAGTCAGACCTGGGGTGGGAGCTGCCTGCTGGGGGTGGTTCTCCACTCGGGTTTAGTGGGATTAGAGTGTGCCGGCCAGGGACAGGTGTTTCCTTTATGCTCTGCCCAAGGCTGGACAGAGTCTCCTCAGTGAGTGCTGCATGCGGTGGGGGTCTCCAGTTCAGAGTAGCTGGGGGGGGGGGTGGCCGGGTTTTGTTAGGCCCTTGTTTTTACATCTGACCCTGGCCAGCTGGAGCACTTCGCTTTAAGTGCAGGCTAACAGCTGACATAATATAGTGGGGTGGGCTGAGTAGGCTGCCCTGGCACCCCCTCTGCAGTGGGGCACCTGGGGGCTGCTTGGGGGCTGCGTTGGGGGTAAGAGGATGAGCCGCAGGGCCTCATGGCTGAGGGGCACAGCTCGGTGGAGTCCGCCAGCTGTCTGCCTGGAGGAGCGGGCTGCCTAAGTGGCGAGGGCTGGGGGCCTGAGTGTCCCCCAGGGCATCACACTCAGACGGGTCTCCCATCACGTTCTTGGCCTCCCAGGGTCACTCAGAACGAAAACCAGAGGCCCGGGCTGTGTGCTATTGAAGCATGTCATTGTGTGACTTCGCAGGTGGGAGGGAGGGAGGGGGCTGGGGGCAGCCTCTCAGGGTCGAGAGGCACACTTGAGCACCCAGGCCCCTTGGCCCCTTGCTTTTTTGAGCTGACCGGTGAGGGAAGGCTCCAGCAGCAGCTTCCTGTAGACTGTCTGTCTCCTGGTGACAAGGCTGCATGGCGACTGGGGTCTCTGGGTGGAGCAAGTGGTGTTTTTGGACTGGGGGTTGGGGGCCAAGGGCTGGGGCTGGGGCTGGGGCTGGGCTATGGCAGCCTCTTCAATAGCTGTGGGAGGTGCTCTGACCCAGAGGCCATCTCAGTGTGTCTGGACTGCTGGGCTTGAGAAATGGAGTATGTCCTCAAGTACCTTCAGGGTCGTGGCAACCAGGGGCCGTGCTCTCCTCCCCTATGTGGGCGATGCTTGAGAAAGCAAGCCCTGGCCTCTGGTGTCAAAGCTTTGTGTTCTCGTGGGTATTTATAACACAGACTCTTCTCGGGAGATGTGGCTCTGGGGGCTGAGTGCAGGTGGACCCAGCACTTGTGGTCTGCAAAAGAGGCTGGGAACTGTGAGTAGTAACAATGGCTTCCACACTTGCTCAGGAGTGTTAAATAGCAGGTTGGAAGAAAAGGCAGCCGAGCACAGCTGGGACGCTGAGTTGTGATATGCACGTTCAGGGGGGTAGGGGGTGGGGCATACACATCCACACATACATGCACAGATGTGTGAGAAGGCACACATGTGCATGACCTGTGTGCACTTCTCTTATCTGCACATACTTTGGAGTCACGCACTTATGCAGTTTGAATGCTGTGCTTGGATCCGAGCCTGCCGGGAGTGGGACACCCCTGCCCTTGGGGCCCGTTCCATTTGCACATTGAATTCAGGAACTATCAGCACGAGGAGCCTGGATGAGAACTGTCACACGTGGATTAGGAGCCTAATTCTGCAGAGTGGGAGCTGGTCAGTGTCTGAGTGCTGTGGAGCTCTCTGGAGGCCTGGGGGGTTCTTTCACATTAAAGGTAGCCATCCATCCTTCCATCCATCCATCCATCCATCCATCCATCCATCCATCCATCCTTCCATCCATCCATCCTTCCATCCATCCATCCATCCTTCCTTCCATCCATCCATCCTTCCATCCATCCATCCATCCATCCATCCATCCATCCATCCATCCTTCCTTCCATCCATCCTTCCTTCCTTCCTTCCTTCCTTCCTTCCTTCCTTCCTTCCTTCCATCCATCCTTCCATCCTTCCTTCCTTCCTTCCTTCCTTCCTTCCTTCCTCACTTCATCTCTTCCCCTCTCTTTCATTTCTTAACGTGGTTCTATTCCCTAGCTCCCTCTGAGGCTGAAAATGATCTTGAGTTGATCCCCCTGCCCTCAGCTCATCAGTGCTGGGATTACAGCCCTACTTTGCCACATCCAGTTTATGTGCTGTTGGAGATTAAACCCAGGGCCTCCTACAAGCTAGGCAGACACACTATCAACTGAACTACATTGCGTTCTTTACCATGGCTGTGTCTCTTCCTGCTCACGGATGAGGCTTGATCCCTGCTCATTGCTTCATATTGACAACAGACAGTTCCCTGGACGTAGCGGTTGTTCCCAGAGCCTGGAGCTGAAGCCAGGCCTGACCTTAGAAATTTCCACCTTCTTCCATACTGTGGCTTGCCTTCTCATTTATTTAACAGTGTGGTTTAAAAACAAACAACAAACAAAAAAACAATGTTTGGGTCTTGGAGTGTGACCCAGTTCTAGAGCACTTGCCTACTGTGCACAAGGCCTCAGATTTCATTCCTATCACCCCCAAAAAGAAATTTTCAATTTTGTGAGGTCAAATTTATATCTTCTGTTGTTTTAATTACCTTTTAATTCATACTTAGTAATCATATATATATAAAGTGTGACATAAATATTTTCTTATTGTCGTTCTATAGTTTTAGATTTGTGATGTGACGTGAGTGTGTGTGTGCATGTGAGTGTGTGCTTGTGTGTGTGTGTGTGTGTGTGTGTGTGTGTGTGTGTGTGTGTGTACACGTGATGGGGTACTCACCCATTCTGGTGTTTGTGGAGCCAGAGGTAGACAGATGTTAGAACCCTCCCCCATTGTTCTCTATGTTCTGTCTCTCATTGCACGTGGAGCTAAACAGTCCACCTAGAGGGCCACTGGATCCACCAGTCTGTTAGTCCTGGGGTCAGAGTTCACATGTAGCCATGCCTGGGAGCTGGGGACCTGAACTTGAACTTAGCCCCTCATGCTTGCATAGGCACTAGAACTCCAGAGTCCTTTCCATGTCCTTGTACTAAATGTGGCTGGCAGTCTATGTGTCTTTATGTAGAAGCTGAATTGGTTGAGTAGCATTTTCTGGAACGAATATTCTTTACTTCCTGAGTCTCCTGCCATCCCTTTTAAAGTCCAGTGTGCCACAAGAATGAATCTGCCAGACTGTTCTGAGTCACTGACCTGTCATCCTGAAATGCCAAACTCTGTGCTTACTAGCATTGAGACAGGGCTGCAAAAACAGTCATTCGTGACGTTCAGTTTTATTCTTTAAGTGTTTTGGCTATTTCTGGGTCTTTTGCCTGTTCATATAACTTTTAGGAATAGCTTGCTCATTTTTATGAAAGAGCAGAGTGAGTTTTATTGGGGATACAAATCTGGAGGTCAGCTTGGGGGAAATTAGCATCTTGGTAATACATGAACACATCTTGATCTTTAATTTCTTTATTTACTAAAAATTTAGATTTATTTCTTTAGTGTGTGTTCATGCACATGCCCTACCTTGTGTGTGGTTGTCATAGGATAATTTTCTTGTATTTAGTGAGCTTTATCCTGATGCCATCTGCACCCAACTACTCTCCATGAGAAAGTTGTAAGTAGAATTTAAGTGGCATGGCACAGGTTTTTTTTTTTTTTTTGATTGTTTGTTTATTTTATGAACATCACTGTCCCGAAGGTCACTGCCTACATGCATCATGCAGGCACACACCTGGACCAGGCTGGACTCAAGGGATCCAGAGAAGGCTTGCACTGATTCTGACAGGTTTACATTCGCCATCAGAACCAAATTTGGCTGTGTGGAGGAAATCAGAGATGGAGTGGGACACATGCATACATAAATCTGTCATGTAACCGACTGCATTCTTATACTTACTCAGACCATCACAGGTCAAACAAAGAAAATTCCTAAGTAACCAAAATGTCTCTGGAACTGCTTGGATTCTCATTCTTTTTAAGACTTGTAGATGTAGTTGGGGTACCCCAAGGGGACACATTTGCCAATGGCCAGGCGCTGGAAGACATCTTCAGAGTTCGCCAATACCTTGGGGAAATTTTTTCTTAATCAGAGTTTGCAGGTATATGAAGGAGGAGCCTGGATACAATGATCCCCTTGAAGGGGGAGTGTCTCATTCCATCACTCTTTGACTCTGTGTGTGTGTGTGTGTGTGTGTGTGTGTGTGTGTGTGTGTGTGTGTGTGTGAGAGAGAGAGAGAGAGAGAGAGGAGAAGAGATTGCTTGCACACACATAAGAGCTCTGGGCTCTGGACATAGGCTAATGAACTTGGGATGTACACACATGTGAACACATACAGAGAGACAGGGATGGGGAGGGAGGGGAGAGGGAGAGAGAGCTGGCCCACCTGATGTGGAAGTGCCACTCTCAACTTGGGGTAAAGTGAGGACATATTTGGAGGGAACAAAGGGGCTCTGTTCCTTGCCCATACCCCAACTCCTGTGAGCTGTTATGGCTCAAACACCAGCACTTTGGAGGATGTTCCGTGACAGGTACTGGGTACCCAGAAAGAACTAGGTGTCCTAATCGCAGGGCTGTCTCCAGGCTAGGTGTCAGAGCTCCTCTCCCAAGGAAGGGCTGATTCCAGCAGCCATATTCATTTTGAACCCCTTGGTCTTCCACATTGTAGTGACCATTATCGAGCCCTGGCATCTTGTTGGGTACCGTGAGCCTGTGGTGTCAGATCACAGGGAGGCAGATTGCTTTCGTGTTGAGATGTTGTCTCCACGATAGGTGTCCGTAGCCTGGACACCTGGTGGTTGGCCACCTGGATCTCTTGTTGGCTGGATCTGTTTTTCAGTCTGCCATCTTTTTTCTACTCTTGCCTGCCTTTGGGAGCACTTTGGAGTCCTGGTTTTCCACCTGAAAATTTGAGGTGATCTATGACCCTTGGGGCTCACAGAGACAGGATGGAGGCAAAGTGCCTACCAGTCTAAGTCCGGAGGTCTTGGGATACTTCCAGTAACCATGCCAATGTGACTGCCAGGAGGGTGGGCCTCCATCTCAGTACTTGGGGAGAAAAAAGAGGCCCTGTGTGCACTGCTGCATTCCAGCTGCCTGGGGCCTGATAGGCCTTGGGGTGTCTTATGGGGCATGGATGTAAGTAGCTGCATATGGTGCCATATACCCATGTGACCCTGTGCATCCTACCATGTAGAATGTGGAACCATGTGGGCTGGTGGCCTGACACCCAGTGTATGCTCTGCAGAGTCACAGGGACTCTGGTGTTCCCAAGCAGAGCCCTAGGATAGTCACTGGGAGGTATTGAGCCCACAGATATTAGGGAAGGCAGTGGGCATGCCTGGGTGGGACAGACCTTAGAAGTGAGGAGGAGTCATGGTTCCTGATACCCTCAGCAATGTTAGAGTAGGGGCCACCCTATGTAAGCTATCAAGGTTCAGAGGTATCAGGCTGGGACACAGCTGGCAGTGAAGCTAGCTTTACCCTGTACCCTGGTTGGCTCTGGATTTTGGCCTCCAAGCAGCCCTGTCCTACAGGAGGACAGACTTCCTGGCCCAGCTTGACTTCAACAAGGGAGGAACCACAACACAGGTTGTAGTTTTTGCATTTTGTGGGTTCTCCACTCTTGCTATCACCTCCTGGTCTCCATTTCAGTGTCACTGGAGGATTAACTAGAAGGGCCTAGGAGAGGCCAAAGCAGCAGATACCAGAGTGTCGGAACTCTTTGTGATCCTTATTGAGCTCTTTTGGCTGCTGTACAGCTTGCATAGTGCATAGTGCATACTCAGCTGGGGACCAAAATACAGATACAGGGTGATATTCACCCCCTTTAGTCTGCGGCACCCATGTCTTGGGTACCAGGCCCAGAGACATGACTGTGGCCCAGCTGCACTTGAGAGTTTGTGACAAGTGCAGAGACCAGTAAAGTTAGCCCAACATAAAATGTCATTTGGCTGTCTCCTCCAAGGAAAATGGCTGAAGGAGTCACAGCTGGGCTGGATTCGCAGAGGCTGAGGGAGGGGGCTGGAGGAAGGTTAGTGGCCATGCTGGGGACAGCACTGACAGTGCTCACGAGCTGTGACAGATGAGTGTCTACAGCCAACCTAATGTGGTGGTGGTGGTGGGGTTCCTTTTAAAGTCTCCAGTATGTTAGCTTGTTTCTCTTTTTAAGCACTTAAACTCTAGGCATTTTAAAGAATTTTACTTACTATTATTGTGTGTGCCTGTCTATGCATACATATGGGCATGCGTGCCATGTTGTACCCACAGAGATTAGAGGAAGACTTTGTAGAATTGGTTTTCTCCTTCTACCTTTTAATGGAATTCAAGGATCCAACTCGGGGTCCCAGGCCTGTGCGACAAATGTCTTTACCCACCGAGCCATCTTGCCAGCTCCTCTTTCAACATTTTAAAAGTAACCAGTGATGCACCCATCTCCTAGGCTTCTCTTATTTATTTTCTGTTTTCTTGTCTTAGGTTTTAGCTTTGTAGGGTTTAAGTTATGTGCAGCAAAACTCTCTCTCATGTGAGATGTCCGGTTCAGTGAGTTCTGGCAAATTCCTAGGCCAAGTTGAGTTCCTTCACACGCTCTGTACGCCCTGTACCACAGCCCATCCCTGCACCTGCACCTGGGAACTGTCCTGTCCCCCTGAGAACGCAGTTCTGCAGCATGAAGCCCGGGGTCTGGCTCTCATCACTTTGCAGACTCACTTGAGGCCCGTCTGCTTCTGGTCTGTGTTCTGGTTGATTCTTCTCTCATTTGGAAAGGATAAAGTGTACTGCAGCTTGTTTACCCGTCCACAGGCTGATGGACATCTGAGCCGTCTCTAGGGCTTGGTTATTATGATTAAAGCTGCCACAAGCACTGCACACAGGCTCTGGAGTTGTTACTTGCCTCTATTGCTCGCTGGTTATTCCCTGCCTGTCCCTGAGTGGGAGTACTGCATGCTCAGAAGCTGCCAAGCCCTTTGGCAAGATGGCTGCTCCTGACTGCTATCACCATCCTAGGTGCCAGCATGGTAACTGTGGGTTCTCACTAGCACTGAGAATTGTCTGCTTTGGGTGCTGGACAGATGGCTCAGTGGTTAAGAGCACTGGATGCTCTTGCAGAGGACCGTAGCTTTTCTGTTGGTTTGTTTGTTTTAATGATTCTATGTCTCTTCTGTGCTAATTGAGGAGATGGTGTCCATGACTCTGTCTTTCACGGGGATCTGTGTTGCTCAGGTCTTTCCTCCCCTGGTCTCGTCTTTGATTCTTCTTAGCAAGATCGTTCAGAAAGCAGTTTTTAATTTTGATGAACTCATTTCATCAGGGTGTTTTCCATGCCCCCTTTTCCTGTAAGATTCATGTGTTTTGTGTCCTGTCTAAGAAATATTTGCCTAATGTGAGCTTACAAAGCCTTTCTCCTGTTTTCTGTAGAAACTTTATCGTTTCATGTTTCTTGTTTAGATTTGTAATTCCTTCCAAGTTTAATCTTATGCCTGGAGACAGGTACGAATCGGGACTAAGTCTCTTTTGCATGTGGTTACCCTCATGTCCCTGTGACTTTTTTTTTTTTTTCATGAGATGACTTTGGCGCCTTTGATGAAAATCAGTTGGCCATGCACTGGCTCCAATTTCTGGACTTTGTAAGCTGTTGTGCCAGCACAGCCTTGATTGCTGTGACTTCTACTCTAAGCCTTGAAGTCAGGCCTTGTTAATCCTCCAATTTGGTTCATTTTCAAAGTGTGATGCTCTGCTGGGCCCTTCACAATCTCAGGAAAAATCAGAGAATCTGGCTGTCAGTTTTTAACAACAATCCCAAATCAAAACCAATACCCAGCCCTCTTGGCATTTTGACTGGCATTGTGGGAGGGAGGGGTAAAGATGCATGGGTTTCATGTCCATCTGAACTGCACTGTGCTTTCTCTCTCTACCTGGTGAAGAATCTTCAGTGCAGGTTGTGAGTGCCATGCAATCTCCAGGGCCCCACCCCATTAGGCTGCTTCTTTATCCTTTGTGGTTTTAAGCTCCTTACAGGACACTGCTGTCCTCAATGTATTTTGGGGGTTGTTGTTCGGCTATAGGATAGCGGTTGTTTCTTGTGTTCACCTTACTTATGACTAGGAGAGGGGAAGCTACTACACACTTGCTTTGTTTGCTCGCTGTAGGTTCTTTAGGGTTCTCTATGGAGATGTCTGGTCAACCTAAATAAAACCATTGACACTTTTCCTTTTTGGTCCACATCTCTTTTATTTCTTGGTTTTGCCTCATGGCACCAGTTGGGGACCTTGCACCAGACATTCAGTTTGGCAGAGAGGGGCCAAGTGGTCCTTAGGGCTGGTGTCTGATAGCACAAAAACTGACGGGTGTGAGGTTGCTGGTGATGGTAATCAGGGTGTGTTCTTTGTTTTTTACTAGTCTCCAGGGCCTGGGGACTGTATCAGTTACTGTTGGGCGGTACCCAATGCCTTTCCTGTTGAGATAGTTGAACCTTTTCCTCTCTAAGACTATGAGTTGTGCTCATTGATCTGTAAAGAACAAAACAACCCCTCGCATTTGTCACACAAAGCCATGTCCATCACAATGCCTATAAACATACATCACCGAGATTCTAAGTCAAGTATTTACGTCTATGCTCACGTTGGAGCAGTCCTAATTGTCCTGCCGTGTGCTCTGCTTTGGTACCCGAGGGTGAGTCGGTGAGGGAGGTACCCCCTGCTCCTTCACTCAGGTTTGTATAAAATGTCTTCTATTTCTCTTTTCCACATTAGACAGACCCACGAATTAATTTCATCTGCATTTTTTTCCTAGCAGGAAAGGTTTTGCTTTTTGTTTTTTTTTTTTTTTGTTTTTTTTTTGACATAAATTAGTAAACATTGGACCCATGAATTTTGAATTTCTCCTTGGCCAAATTTTGGCCACTCTCATCCTGGAATGCATCGAATCCCCAAAGAGCAAAGGAACTTCATCCTGAGTTTAAAGACAAGGCCATCTTGAAGCTGGGTGTGGTAGCACATAGTTCTTAGGAGACTGAGTCAGGAAGACAGCCATGGGTTCTAGGCCAAGCTGGGCTTTATACCGACTGAGAGGCCAGCCAGGGCTATATATAACAATACCCCATCTTAAAAACACAAAAAGTCCATCTTGGGGGTGTTTCTAAGCTTAACTTTGGTGTGTGTGTGTGTGTGTGTGTGTGTGTGTACATGACATCCTCTTCAGAGTCCCACCCACAGAGCTCTGAGAGGACTCAGGCTTAACTATGGCATCAGAGTTGCTCCTTTCCTATCCCCATGCTCTCTGCTGTCTACCATCCAAGAGTCTTGCAGGCACCCTGTTTGGCAGGACACGGGGGAAAGGGCAGAGAGTGGACCTTTGCTGGACTCTCCAGGAAGTCGCCCCTTCTCCAAGGAATGAAACTCAAGGATGAAAAGATGAGCACTCAGAATCCTTGGTAGGTCACTTTTACATCTCCCAGGAACTGTGTAAACATATGCCCTGAAGTAGTATACTTCCCCCGAAGTTGTTGACTTACCATCTCCTAAAACAGCAAATTCGTGCACAATTTCCTCAGTCCCTTAAAACATTCATGACAGGAAGAAGAAGTACTGTTTAAATTCTCCCCTCATTAAGATGTCTAAATTTGCACAATGACTATGTGCAAATCAACGGACAATGAATAAGCCAGGTACAAGCACTGTGTCCCCACCACATGCTCAAAAAGCCAAAGAACAACCTGTGGTCAGGTGGTCCACTCATCCCCATGCCCTGTGGGTCTCAGGCCTGCCTGAATAGGTTCAGTCCCTAGACACCCACAAAGATAGAATTCAGGCAGTGGCTCAACTGGCTTGCCTAGGCCCACAGCTATGGTGAAGGGTGCTCACCCTGAGGGTCTCAGCTTCACTAAACTCCTAGTCCTGTGGAAATTCTTGATCGAGGTAGTTTTAGAAGTGTGGGCTCCCTACACATGAAAATGCATCCAAGACTCAGTTAAGGCACGCATCTTTGGATGTCTCTCCATGGGGGTTGGCAGCCATTGGTAGTGAAGTCAGGATCTAAGAGTAAAACCCCACGTAACTGGGTTAGAGATGGGCATAACTTTCCTGGCAGAGGTAGAGACCTGCTTTAAATTCATGTGAAGATGACTAGGAGTTCAGGTATGAGCAATATTGGGCCACTGCCCGCAAATTAGCACAGATTTCAGGGTGGACAACTGGGGTTGATCCTATATGCAAAGGCATTCTCAGGGGTCTATGCAGAGTGGGACTGGATAGGGGTTAAGAGCTCCCCTTCTGTCTGGACAGAGCAGTACACCTGGGGCCTTGCTAGCCTTCAGTGCCTTGGGTTTGTTCTTCAAAGCCCACATTTCACTGTGGTGTGAGGAAGCAGTGGGCCAATATGCCTACAAGGAGAAAGATGATTTGGTGTCATTTCTGGCCTGATGGAAGAGACATCTCTAGAGATACAGCTTCTGAGATGGTCTGAGTGACAGCTTACATCTGATTAGGGGCCACTCTTTCTAGCATGCAAGTCAAAGATAAGGGTAGGTTCCTTCCAGCCGTGAGAAGAACCCATTCCATTCCCGGACTGGTCTCTGGAAGATGGCAATCCTTGATGTTCTGTTACAAAAACATTGTAAAAAACACATCTGCCCTCATACGCACTTGGTTTCCCTTCTCCCATTGTTTTTGGATTTTACTGTCCCTTTGCTGTAAAGCTGTCAGTCATGTTGGGTGAGGAGCACACTGCATGCTATTGTTGCTTCATCATAAATTACATCTGCAAAAGACCCTGTTTCTAAATACGGTCACATACTGACATCCTGAGGGTGGGATATTGACAGGAATTTGTGTTGATGGCATTTACCTGATAACGCTCACCCACCAGAAGATGAGGAACCGGGAAGTCTGTGAACTTGGCCCTCTCTGCCTGTATGTCTATACAAATCAGGTTTTATGAGTACATAGCATAAATTCTTGTGGATGTACTGTCTCTTGTCGCTTCCACTTCAGGGTGGAGGCCATGAGAGCCACAGAGCCTTAGGCATCAATTGCCTGGCCTTTGTCAAGACGTTCTTTTTTTTTTTTTTAAATATTTTTTATTATTACATATTTTCCTCAATTACATTTAGAATGCTATCCCAAAAGTCCCCCATACCCTCCCCCCCACACACACTTCCCTACCCACCCATTCCCATTTTTTGGCCCTGGCATTCCCCTGTACTGGGGCATATAAAGTTTGCCTGTCCAATGGGCCTCTCTTTCCAGTGATGGCCGACTAGGCCATCTTTTGATACATATGCAGCTAGAGTTAAGAGCTCTGGGGTACTGGTTAGTTCATAATGTTGTTGCACCTACAGGGTTGCAGATCTCTTTAGCTCCTTGGATACTTTCTCTAGCTCCTCCTGTGCTCCATCCAGTAGCTGACTGTGAGCATCTACTTATGTGTTTGCTAGGCCCCGGCCTAGTCTCACAAGAGACATCTATATCAGGGTCCTTTCAGCAAAATCTTGCTAGTATATGCAATGGTGTCATCGTTTGGAGGCATATTATGGGATGGATCTCTGGATATGGCAGTCTCTAGATGGTCCATCCTTTTTTGACAAGATGTTTTAAACTGTGCCTTTCTCCACAGAGCCCTTGATGATGGAGGTCAAAAGAAATAGAGCCATACACAGATTGCTGGCTTGCCAGAGAAAATCTCAAGAAATCAGTGCTATGGAAAGTTTTTTTAGATAAGAGATGTATTTAAGGGTCTGGTAGAATGGAAGAGAACAGTAAAATGTCCTCTTCCATGAGATAAGGAGGGAGGGTGGTGCTGACCAACGTAGCAGCTCCCAGGAAAGGGGGTCAAGGAAAGAAACCATATGACAAGTGAGGATGGAAATGTAGTCAGGTGTATTCAATTTTATATTAAATATTAATGTCCTAAATTCATCTTCCAAAAGAAGATATG
This sequence comes from Mus musculus, assembly GCF_000001635.26. NCBI lineage: Eukaryota > Metazoa > Chordata > Mammalia > Rodentia > Muridae > Mus > Mus musculus. The sequence goes on from NC_000073.6 coordinate 143,171,023, forward strand.
CAAAATCTCACAAAAAGTAGAGGACTAATATATAGGGTTTTATTCTTTTAAAAAGAATTAATTTTGTGGTAGTAGGGATATAACTCAAGGCCTTGTGCATGCCAGATAAGCATATTACTGGTGACCCTATGGCCCCACTATGATTTTTTTTTTTAACAAAAAGCAGGTGTGTCCAGTACATTTAGTAAAGAAGACATAATGGACAGTTGAAAAAAAAAAAGGATAGCCAAAACTATGCAAAGAAATTGCACGCAAAAATAGAGAACAAGACTTGCAGGCCACAGCAGGTTGAGTTTGTGTGGACGAAGCCTAGTTATTAATATGAAGACAGCATACATCATAACACTTGTGAAAAATCACATGGTATGTGGAAAAGAGGGTTAACCATGGTGACTATGAGGGATTAGCTTTTCCTGTTGTTATGATTAAACACCCTGACAAAGGAGAAAGGGTTTATCTTGCCTCACAGGTCCATTGAGGTAGGCAAGTCAAGGCAGCAGGAGCCTGAAACATCCGATCACACTATGTCACATCAGAAGAAGCAAACAATGAAGAAGTACTTGCTATTGTCCTGCTCGCTGTTCCCACCTAGACAACCTAGGTCTCTCCACATCAACAAACATAATCAAGAGAGGCCCCCACAGGTATACTCTGAGCCCAGACTCTAAGGTGATTCTAGATTTTGTCAGGCTGACAACCCTAAGCATCACAGATGCCATTAGGCAATTCTTTCAGAATAGTCTTTGAGTTAGATGCAGGGTCAGAGAACATAGGCAGGTAAGTGGTTCAGAATCTGTAACAGGACCTTGAAACGACTGTTGCTATTATCCCTAGCCATGCTACCCCAACAAAAACCCACCTACAAACCCAGAGCACAGCTTCTAAGCCTGTAGGCTGCACAGCTCTGGGACTGGCACCTCTCTACTTAGCACAGGGGCAACAGTGTGGGGAAACCCTCCTCTAGGGCTGTTATGCCTGTTGGGTTGCTCTACTTTAGAAATGAACATTCCAGAAAGGGAAAAAAATGTCCACAAGATCAGGGGTGGAGCAATTGTGTAGTGTATGTAGGGGGGCTGGGTTAGAGAGAGAGAGAAAGAGAGAGAGAGAGAGAGAGAGAGAGAGAGAGAGAGAGAGAGAGAGAGACTGAGACTGACTCTCTTAATCTTAAAGCCCAGATTCCAGGACAGGAGTGGCAAGGTGTATGGGGAGCAGGTTTTCAAGCTATCATTGTGATTTTGGAGCCTGATAGTGGGTATTCTCTGTCTCTTTAGAGGACCCATGGAAGACTTCTGAAGCCGATCACCCATGGAGCTCCTATTAAAAGAAAGGACATGCATGCCTTACACTATTGAGACAGATGTGGGTGTTCTCTGATCCGAACTTACTGCAAGGGCTGCTAGTGTTTGCCTGGCATACATGAATCCCTGGGTTCAATCTCCAGTCTGTATAAACTGTGCACAGTGTACACACCTGTGATCCTAGTGCTGGGAGATGAAGAGAGAGAGGAGCACTGGAAGGTCAAGGTTATCCTTGGCTACATAGAGTTTGAGGTCAGCCCAGGCTCCATGAGACTCTGCCCCAGCAATAGCAACAACAACAATAACAAAAATAAATAAATTAATTAATTTTAAAAAGGGGAGAAAAGAATGAATAAAACTCGAAACATGGAAACAAATGGTTAAAATATTGAGAGGGAAAAAGAAGTCTTAGCAGGAATAGAGAGGTACTCTCCTAAATAGCTGGGGAAACTCAACAGGGTGAGGGAAGACAGGGCAGCTGTGAACAGCTATGTAGAGCTGACTTCTGTTAATGAAAAGACACTATCCGTCCTGCCCCCAGTGAGGCTCTGACTGCCCCCTTTCCCCAGTGTTGCAGATACTTCATTTCCACCCCTGCCTGTCACCATGCTTCTCAGTTGCTGGCTGGTGTTTGTGACCTCCACCTAGTTTGAAATTCATGAAATAAAAAATCATAGCCCCCTGTCCTATGCAGGCACACACTTACAGAGCACCCAGGCTGCCTTCTCTCTGTCAGGCACTGGCTCACAACTGGAGGCGTCTAAGGGATAGCATGAATTTGCTTGGTTTGAATCTGCTGATGAGGCAATTCTGGGCAGGGATTTCCTGGGCTGGTCTATGTGCATATCCTGGCGCCATCTGCCCAGCCCCCTACCAGGCATTGGGAGGCCACTGAACCCCCATGTTCACCTCCTGACCTCTAGAACACCCAGGCAGGGAGGAAGGGAGTGGGCAGGGTATGAAGACCCCCACCTTGCCAGCTTGCAGCAAGCTGGGTCTCAGAGCTGGAGGCAGCTCATTAAACCACCGGAACCGCATGTAACTCTAGTCAGTACCACACAGCCCTGCACCAGCGAAACATGTAAATTAAAGTGACCACAGGGCCTGCTCTCCTCCCACTGTGGGTGGGTAGCCTTTATTCCAAGGTTGAGGCCTAGAAGCCTCCAATCTGAGGAGGATTTTTCCTAATGATAATGGGCCCAAGAATGGGCTAGCCCACTAGTGTGGGCCAAGCCTCCTTGCTTTATCCTCACTCTGCCCCATCTGCCTCCTGTTTAGACCTAGTGTCAGTAAGTGATTAGTAGGGCTTTGGGAATTTGGTTGGGGCAGAAGGTCTTGAGCCTTGACCTGGGGGCACAGTGTGCTCAAGAGGTACCTCCTGGGCAACCCGATTATACTTTTATTGTTTCCTAAGATTGTTGGACATCCCAGCTTGTTAGGAAGCTCTCAGAGACAGTCTGTCGGGATGTCCAACATCCTGTTGTGGTAGCCTCTATACCTGTAACATGATAATGTGAGGGTCAGGGATGATACCAGGGAACCCTATGTGGCTGAGCTTTGGCCTGAAGGTGGCCTCTAGATCATATAGGAAAGGGAGACATGGGCCTTAGCACCCTTTAGGAGTCTTACATGGGGCAGTATGGATTTAGAACATGATCAGGAGAAACAATTAGTCTTCAAGGCACTCCCTCTGCTTTTGGTCCCCTGTAAACTTCAGCAGTGGACACTGGGCCTCATGCCACCTGCTGAAGTAGGGTCTATGATTAGAGGACCAGGTGACAGTTGTTGCCCACTTTCAGAGCCTGGCTACCCGGTGGATGGGAAAGCTTGTCCCCATGGTGACTGAGCAAGCCTCATCGCCTCTTCTGCCCACTGTGGAGAATGGCTGCCTGGACAGCTGGCAGTTGGGATGGGTTCTCAGGGGAAAGCAACCCTGCATCTCCTAAAGTTGCCCCCAAATTGGGTCTACCCTAATAAGTGTGGACATAGCAGCTGCTGATCTGTGCCCAGTGCCATTAGGAACTGGCTATTGAAGAAGGCGTGTGTGGGACTCTGCTGCCCACTCCCAGGACTGGGGCTTCTGCCTCTAGCTCTATCTTATAGCTCACTAACTTTCATGGTGGCTGGTGGAAATGCCCTGCTTCCTGGCTGTGTTGTGCTGTGTGCCCCCAGAACCCCACCAGTAGTAGGTACCCATGACTCCTAGGACATTTGGAGAAGAGTGGACTGTTATAGAAAGGATCATGTCTCTACAGGGTCCTGGTTCTGTCTACTGCCATTAGGCCCTGACTCTGTGCCTCCTTAGAGTCTCTGAAGGCTTTGTGTCACCTGGGACTAGCTGGTGGCCTATGGGAGCTGACAATCCCCAGGGTGGGCAGTGAGCATGGCCTAAGGGTTCCAGCTGTGCCCAGCACATGTCACTGGGGGGGCCCATGGGCTCTCAGCATAGGCTGGCGGCTGGGAGCAGCTGGCCACAGGCAGGACCTGAACAAAGGGTGCTTTGAGCAGCTTACATGCCGGCACCGAGCCTCCGGCCAGCTGCCCCTCCCGAGAATGCAAGGCTGGCCCTCTCTATGGCTTATTGGGGCCCGTGTAGAGTCAGAACAGCTGGCCCCAAAGTCTGCTGGCTGTCTGTGTGCTGAGAAGGCACTGTCCTCCCACAGGAAGCCCCCTGGCTCAGGAAATGGCCATCTTACAGGTTTCCTAGTTATGAGAGGAGGGAAGGGTCTGAGCCCTAGCTTCCCAAGGCACCCCTATGCTGATTGGTAGCCTACAGGAGGCCTAGAGGTATCTAACTCTCTAGAAACTGCCCTGTCCAGTGTTTAGAGGGCCTCAGGGAGACCAGCCGGGCCCTTTGGCCTGATGGCCTGGATTTGCCGGCTCTCTTGCAGGGCCCCTATTCCCATGGGCCAACCCTTCATCTGAAATAGTTAAATCTTCCAGTCAGATTTCAAATTATTCTTTTATTAAGAAGATTATAAAATAGTAACATCAGAGACACTGAATACTCACGATAAGCATCTTTGAGCTCCCTTGATTGTTAAACAAAAAGAAACAGAGGGGGAAAAAAAATAAGTGTCTTTCATCTGAGGATCCAAGGCAGTCTGCCCTGCCCTGGCTTTGCTGTGGGCCACAGGTGGATTGTAGTAAGCTGAACCCCCACCCTTCCAGAAATGGGATTCACCAGCTGATAAAAAGAAAGAATAGATAAGACACCCACAGCCTTCAAGGAAGGGCCTCGGAGGCTGTGAACTCTGCACTGGCCTTTCCTCTGTTGACAGATAGAGCATCTCCCTTACTTGTATCTCGGCCCTTTAGGTTCACATACGGGCAGATCTCTGCTTTGCTGTGCTTACCCCCAAGCACCTGAGGCACATGTGTAGTAGGTATGCATGTGTGATAGGTGTTCCCGGCCAGTCAGAGATTCTGTCATGCCAAGCTTTTGTCTTCTGCATCCCCTGAATCACTTGGGTTCAGTTTGGGGGTACTGAGTCCACCTGTCAAATGAGAAAACTTTCAGTTCCCACTGTGAAGTTTTCAGAGGCAGCGTGTCTCTTCCCAGATGTCCCTGCCAGGATCCAGAGCCCAGGATGCCACCGAGCCTGTGCCTCAGTGAGTTCCAGCATTGCCATAGTGAGATGAGATGACAAAGGACCTAATTAGACCTTGGATGCTTCCTGTCTTTGCTCTACCACCGTCTTTCTTATCTTTACAATGGGAGCCACAGTGAGGGTCCACTTGGTCCTTTGCAGGCCGTAGATCCTGTGAGCCTTGTGACTCCATGTCATCTTCCCCCTCCTGTCTCTTTCTTCTTTTATTACAAGTATTCCCTTATTTCTCAGGTACGTGTGTGTGTGTGTGTGTGTGTGTGTGTCTGTGTGTGCACGTGGTAGTCAGAAAACAATTTGCATTGGTCAGTTTTGTTCTTCCATCGTGTGGGGTTGGGGATCAAACTTGAGCCAATAGGCTTGACAATAGCAGGTGCCTTTCCTTGCTGAGCCATCTTGTCCCCACTCCCCTTCCTGAAATATGTATGAGGTAAGGTGTCTCACCTTGGCTATGTCTGAGTGCTCAGCTGAGTGGCATGAAGCTCATTCACACTGTAGTAGTCCTTACCACGTACCTTGAGAACTTTCCATCTTCACAGATGACTCTGGTCTTGTTAAACACTCACCCCCACCCCGCCACCCCCATGCCCTGCCACCTCATCTTGCTTTGTGTCCCTGTGGCTTTGGTAACTTGGGGCCCTGCAGTTATACTATGAGGGGGATCTTTCAGGACTTTTGTCTCAACAGAAGGTTCCCAAGGTCTGTCCATGCTGTGTTGTGTTGGAGCATACATCCTTCTGAAGGAATATTATGTGCCCTCTAGTATCTGGAGCCTGTTTTCTCTGTCCTCTTGATGGACATTGCCTTTAGCTATTGTGTACTTTGCCAAAGTAAACACGGTGGACAGATAGCTTCTCAAAACCCTGCCTCTCTTTCAGGATGTAGTAGAATTGCTGGGCTCTGTGGAAGTTCTTTTTGTTTTTAGAAAAATAAATGATCTTTCTGTTTTTATTGATGTATTTCTGTGTAATGCTGGGGGTTAAACAGGGCCTCAGGCACACCAGACAAGTGCTCTACAGTTGTGGGACTGGGGATATACTTTATATACTTTATATCCCCAGTCCCACAACTGTACTTTTTTTTTTTTAAAGATAGATCCTTGTTTAGAGCAGAATTGAGTGGATGGTAACTCCATTCTTCATGACTTAGGGAACCATTGAACCATGCTTCCAGGATCATGGGTCTGGTGTCTCCCTCAGGCAGCCATGTATAATAGCCCTGCCTCTCTGCCTCCTTGGCCACTGTAGTCATTGCCTGTGTTTTGCTAGAGGGATACAGCAGCCTCTGTTTTGATTTGTATTTCCACAGTTAGTGGCATAGAATAACTGTTTCTGTGGGCATCTTTTCTCAGTTGTATGTCTTCTCCAAATTGCTGCCTATTCAGGTTCTCTACCTTTCTAAAACATTTGTCCTCCTCCTCCTCTTCCTCTCCTCCTCCCCTCCTCTTCCTCCTCCTCTCCTCCTCTTCCTCCTTCTTCGGTATTTTTATTTTAAAACAGGGTCTCATTAATCTAGGCTGGATTCAAATTTTCTACATAGCCAGGGATGACCCTGAACTTCTGATCTTCCTGTCTCTATCCTCCTAGTGCTGGGAGTCCAGGTATCTAGTACCACACCTGGTTTATACAGTTCTGAGAATATAACCCAGGGCTTCATGCATGCTAGGCAAGCACATTATCAACTGAGCCTCAGTGCCAGCAGCTTTGCTTTTTAAAATAGTTTTTAAAAAAGACTTATTTATTTATTTTATGTATGTGAGTATATTGTAGCTGTACAGATGGTTGTGAGCCTTCATGTGGTTGTTGGGAATTGAATTTTTTAGGACCCCTGCTTGTTCCAGCCAACCCCGCTCACTCCGGTCAACTCTGCTCATTTAGTCCCTGCTTGCTCCAGCCCAAAGATTTATTTCTTATTATACATAAGTACACTGTAGCTGGCTTCAGATGCACCAGAAGAGGGTGGCAGATCTCATTATGAATGGTTGTGAGCCACCATGTGGTTGCTTGGATTCGAACACAGGACCTTCGGAAGAGTGGTCAGTGCTCTTACCCACTGAGCCACCTCGCCAGCCCTTAAAATTGTTTTCAATTATGGGACTCTCACTCCATTGAGATACAACTCTCAACATTTACTGCATAGGAAATAAGCAGAGTGTGTCAGAGAGTATATCATGTGGGTTGGGACCAGCACATGGGCAAAGTGACAGGCTACAGGATGCTGCAAGGGGTACACTCTAGAGATTGTTGCTTTCAGAGCCTGTCCGAACCTCTTGTTCATGGCTCTGGCACTCGTATGCCATTAGACAAGCCCCTCTTTTTTTCTCTGACAGCTTCAGGAGGAGTGGCCAGCACTCAGACTCTGGCCCCTCTGCTCTCCTCCAGCTCTTCAAGGACCTAGAGGAGACAAGCACACGTATGTTAGAGCCAGGATTATTGTATCTCCCCAGGGCTCTTCACACCCACTATAATCCCAGACTCACCTGCATAAATGCTAGCTCTCCTGCCATGCACAGAAGTTCACCAGGATGGGGTACCAGGACCTGCACATGGTCCAGGCTCATCTTTTGTCCTTACCCTGGACACTTCGTGTCACAGCTGGCCTGGTAAATGGCTCTTATGCCTCTAGGTCACCCTCCATCCTAGGCCATTTCCTTTTACACCTTGGTTTCTGTCCCTGATCACTCAAGACCCTGTCTCATCTATACAACCCCTACTCACAGCCATTCCCCAAACCTCTTCTGTCCTCATGTTCCCAGATGTACCCACGTATCAGTAGTCAGCCCTCCAAGAGGCAACTAGCCTCACTTGCCAGAGTCCACTCCCAAACCTGAGAGCCTGTGTGATCCTCTGCCTTGTGCCCATGTCAGTCTATTCCTCCCATGAATCCTTGGGCAGGTATTCTCCTATTCTCATGGGCTTTCCTCCCTGTGTATAGAAAGAGGCACAGGGTTCCTGCCTTGGTGGATACAGGAAAAGCTGCAGGCTCTGTGCTCGCTGTTTATCCCTGACGCAGGAGTCTCAGCCACAAAGCCCTCTGCAGCCAGGATTTAGCCTAACTCTAGTACAGGGAACAATGGTCATGGTGGGAGGGGCCACTGTGTTCTCTTGCCTTTTGTCTCAGCCCAAGCTCATTGGCCCAAGGACAGCCCTTTCTTTTATATCTCTGGGACAGAGCTCAGGGCCACACTCCATCAATGTCCCCTGGCCTTGAGTCCTTGGTTCTGGCAGCAGCATGTGGATTTCTCAGGGAGGCCCTTTAGGGAGCTGGACAATACTGGTGCATTAGGCTGGTACTTTTATTGGTGGGGGGAGCATGCTAGCTTTTTAGGTGGCTGTTACAAGGTCTGGGGGATGCTGGGATGGTCTAAATAGGCAAGGGGTTGGAAGGTGGGGGTGAGAGTACACCCCACACACTAAGCCTCTGAGGACATGGAGAACCCAGAGGATGCAATGTGTCTGGGGTCTAGGGAGGCTTTTGGGTGCACTGGGCCATGAGACCCTTTGGGTGATAGCCCATAACCTTTGACCTCAAGTGGACAGCAGGAGCAGGCATGGGGGTGAGGGAGGGGTAACAGGTATTTATGTGTTCTGTTGAGAAATTTGAGGCCTATCATTCAACACTGGGGTTGCATTTGGATTATGTCTATAAGACAGGTGAGCTTCAGGCCTGGCCCTGACTGAGCAGGGGTGACTATGCTGGAACAACAGCTGGTATCAACCCTGTGGTCTGTTATACAAGGGCTAAGCTCGCCCCACTAACCCTGCTATGGACTAGGGTGTTGTTACCTGAATTAAACTGTCCCCCACAGTGTGTCTCCTACAGACTCACACTACTGCTAAATGCTAATTCTTCACTGGAGTTCCAGTGTGACCTTTGGTCTGAGGGCTACTCCTCCTAGGTCCAGTATATGTGCAAAGCTGGTGAAAACCATTTTATCTCTGTCTAAACACTAGATATGGCTACATTCTACCTAGGACAGGGTTGTTTTCCTATGTCTCTTTCCTAGAAGCCCCTGAGCCTTACTGATTAACTCAGCCTGGCCTGCCCTGGACATAACTAGCCAGACATTTTCAGGGGATGAAGGGGCTCAAGTCCGCTGAATCCAGGCTTCACACTGTGTTCACATGCTGAATTGGAGATCTGTGTAAGGGGATCTTGCTGTTTCACATAGCCAATTCCAAAATGGGTTTCCCTCCAAGTACTAGGTCAGGGGGCACCTGTAGCCATCAGAAGCCATTGCTAAGGAGATATTTGAATAATGACAAACATCTGCAAATGAGAGAAACTCACTAGATGATCAGCCAGCTGGGTGATGTATGGCCATGAAATTGGAACAGAGGCCTTCTGCCTGGGCTAGCACTGTAACTAAATATTGGGACTTCTCATGGTCAGGCATGCTGTCTCCCATGAAGTCATATCCTGTGCTGGGGATTGGGAGTATGTTTTTCATGTTGGCCAAAGATACACACAGTACTTTGGGCAACAGCCCTACAGACCCAGATTCTCAAGAAACAAAGATGAATCAATATCCCTGCAAGCCAGCTGCTCAGAGATTGTTCATTTGCCCGTTCATTCATTCACTCATCATTCATTCATTCAACAGGCCAATATTGAGCTCTGACTGGAGTGAACGAGACTATGGCTCCTCCCTGGTATGCTCAGCCAAACTGGGCCCATCATTGCCAGCACTCTCTCGCTCTCCCACACATAGCCACCCCCCCCCCATTCCCAATGAGTTCACTTCATGGGCCAAATGCTTTTCTCACAAGGAAGGAGCTATGATCTCCCAAGCTCACTCCTTCCATCAGTCACTGCTCATGCCCAAAACACAAGCCAGGTGGTGTACTATTTTGTCTTAATTAAAAGCATTTATATATGATGTGCAGTATTCAGCCCTCACTCATGGTGGACTCTCCAGCAGCCGACAGGTGGGGGCAGGGCCAGCATGTGTCACCCTTCAAAGAGGAAGTTCCCTCCAGGGCCAGGCTCCTGAGGGAGGCCAGGCAGGGAGCCAGCTGGAAGCAGGCCTGAGCAGCACAATGCTTTGTGGCTTCTCGGGTTTGTGGCTTTGCACAGTCCCCTAACATATGTGGGAGTGGTTTCACCTCCTCACCCCAGGCCTTCCCCAAGGGCCTCATACCAAAGAAGGCTGGCTGGGAGCTGGGGAACAGGTCTGGGACAGGGCTGGAGACCTGGAGGCCACCATAGGCTGTAGTTCGCATGGAATGTATACTTATTTCAAATCCTCCCATCACCCACTTGTGGTGCGGCTACTCACATTTTCACGCCATAGCAGGACTGAGGATCAGACCTGAGCTGCCCAGGGGTGGAACAAGCAGGAAGGGGATTCTCACTCAGGGCAGCCAGTCCCTGACAATGACCCTGTGGCAAGAGCTGGGAGAGAACGGAAACTGGCAGCAGAGTATGGGTATCCCAGACCAGACCTTCTGACATCACTATGCCATAGCAAGCCAGCCAATGCCTCACCCTCCAGATACTGTGCATGTGACAGGTCTTTGGGTGTTTCATTGAAGAGGCAGATAGTGAAGGCTAGGGAAGGAGAGGCTATTCACCAATCAAAGGCAAGGCCCCAGGCTTACCTTGACTTCTCTCATGGTGATTGCCAGGCCGCCAGCGACCGTCCCTTCAGTTTGTGTCAAGGCTGTGTGAACACAAAGCAGTACAGTTGCTCTCACCCAGTGCTGTCACAGACTGGGAAGGCCCCAAGATTGCTGCTAGCTGAATTATAAATCATGGTCAGAGGCTGAGTCTGTTTTTATTGAGAGAGCTAATGGATCCACTTTGTTTTTTTTTTTTTTAACTTGGTTCTCACACCAGTCACCTGCAATTATTTATTTACCTTCCTATTCATCTACTCAACCAACCATCGACACACCCATCCATCTATCCATCCGTCCATCCATCCATCCATCCATCCATCCATCCATCCATCTGTCCATCTATCCATCTGTCCATCTCTCCACTTTCCCATCCTCCCACCTTCTCATTCATCCATCCATCTACCTATCCATCCATTCTTCCATTCATCCATCTATCCATCCACTCACATGCCTATCCATTTGTCCACTCACCCATCTCCTCTTCTATCCATCCACCTTTGTGTTGATCTGTCCATCCACTGCAGTAAGTAACCTGGATGACAGCCTGGGTTTCTCTAGCTTGTAAAGCCTCCCTTTCAGTGCACTCTGACTTCAGAGTGTATGTGGATACATTGGGAGAGGTCTGGTCTGTGTGAATTGACCTAGGAGAGTTATTTCACATCCGTTGCTGCCCGTGCCCTTGCTTGATTCCTCTACTGCCTCTGGATGGATTGGGGGGACTTTTGTACCCAAACCTCAATAGAGGCTATGGATGGTGGGTACGGTGTCTCCAGTGTGAGGCAGAGCTGTGAGCTATGCTCTAAGGGAGACAGTCCTCAAAAGACACATGTCCTTGAACCCTCATTTTCAGATATAGAACTTGAGCTCTGTTGATTCCATGAAGCTAGACAACACAAATGTCAGCACTATGTTACCAGACCAGATCATTAAACCCCAACCCTGGTGTGGAGTCTTCCCCAGCAAATAACAGCTGACACTGTCTACTCTTAGCATCCCTGGGCTCAGTGTGTTAACCTCTCTGGACAGTTGTTATAGGTACTATGAGTTACCACAGATGGATACCTGAGCCTGCTAGTCACGGTTGTGTCTCAGCAGAGGCTCCTGGCATGGTAGCTTGGTGTAGGTGCTCTAGCCTGAGTGGTCATAGCCTCTAACACAGGCTTATTGCTTTCTTTCTCAGGAGATTGTCCTTGTGGTGTTCTTTGGGACAGAATATGTGGTCCGCCTCTGGTCTGCAGGCTGCCGCAGCAAGTACGTGGGCATCTGGGGCCGGCTACGTTTTGCCCGGAAGCCCATTTCCATCATTGGTGAGTCCTGCCTACACATCCTGCAGACATTCCATTCCACACATTCATGGGTCCAGAAGGACATTCCCATTACAGTCATCCCCAGAGAATCTCCATGGATGGAGACCCCTAGATTATTCCTGTGCCCTTGGTTATTGGGTCCCATCTTGCTTTAGTGGCATAACCCTCAGGTGTGGGTGGTAGCCTACCCTCCCCAGATTCCTGGTTACCAGAAGTCATGACCCCCTGCCCCTCCCACAGACCTCATCGTGGTTGTAGCCTCTATGGTTGTCCTCTGCGTGGGTTCCAAAGGACAAGTGTTCGCCACATCAGCTATCAGGTATGTTGGCTCTTCCATTTCTTCCTGTGAGAGAAGACCCACTACAAAGCCCTTTCCTCCTAAGCTGTAGTCTCTCCCTCCCTCTACCTGTCTCTTTCATGGTGAGTGGCACAGGGGAAGGGTGGCCATAGTTCATCATATTGAAACAGTATGCAACCCTGAGTTCAAGGTTTGACCCCAGTACTTCCTAGCTTCTAAGACTTAGATGATAGCCTGACTGTGTGGTTGCCATATGGGTGACCCTGGGTTTCTGGTCTCCCCCAAAAAGGCCATATAAAAGGGCTCCTGGAGAGAGGGTTCTCAGGCACCTATAGGAAGCAAGATGGCTCCAGTACAAAGTGTCATGTACATGTCTTCTCTACCCATTGGAAGCTTGGTGGAGACAGGAACATAGGAAGCAAATGCTTGTGTCCACCACAGCCCTCTTGACCTCTCCCTTCTTGCTTCTTAGGGGTATCCGCTTCCTTCAGATCCTGCGGATGCTGCATGTCGATCGCCAGGGGGGTACCTGGAGGCTCCTGGGCTCTGTAGTCTTCATTCACCGCCAGGTGAGTAAGCCTGGTGTGGGCAGAACAGAAGCTGGCCAGCCTATAAACAGGAGGTCTGGAGACTTATGAGGTCAGGATGCAGTGATGGTGATATCTTAGTACCTGGACCCCAGCTGAGTGGACCAGGTCTAGGCAGATACCAAGACATGTGAGTCTGAGGACAGGGTCCAGGACCCCAGAGCCTTCCCAGCCTGAGCCTACCCCACATTCATGATGGCAAAATACTTGGCTTCTTAACAGTGCAGAGCTGCCGCCACCTTCACTTGGGCTTGGGACAAAAGACCATTGCATCTTGTAGAAAATGTAAGATGAACAACAGATTTATGAAGCTCTGAAATCAAACCTAGGAAATCAAGGGTGGTGCCTCAGACACTTTCCAGAGGACACTCTGTCTGAGAGGCTGCTGGGGACAGCTGGCTCTAAGTACTATCTTGTCATGGGTACAAGGGAGACTGCATGGACCCAAATGGCTGACTTAGGGTAATAGCTGAGACTTCTTCATTGCCACTTTTGTGAATTGCAAAAGCTAGGTTACTCTGGAAGGTGATTCTGTGTGTATAACATGCTACAGTCAACACAGTACAATCTAACAGCAAATTCTGGAACTTTCCTCCTCTCACCATACTCATGTGGACCACCAGGGTATGTGACCATGGCCTCTGTGTTGTCTGTCCCTAGGAGCTGATCACCACCCTGTACATTGGCTTTCTGGGCCTTATCTTCTCCTCCTACTTTGTCTACTTGGCTGAGAAAGATGCGGTGAACGAGTCCGGCCGCATCGAGTTTGGCAGCTACGCAGATGCTCTGTGGTGGGGGGTGGTAAGTTGGGGTCTTTACTGGGGGTCTCAGGTGGGAGATACATGGATCTGGGCAGTGGGGTTAGGATATTGAACTCTACTTGCTCAATGTTTTTACCTTCTCCACTGAGGTTACTAACCCCAGTTTTAAAAACTTTTGAACCACCAAATGTGTACTTACAGCTTACAAATGTATACTACAGTAAGCGTTCTCCAGTCCCTGTCTTGAAATTTGAGCATTGTTATCTTTCAACTTCTGTTTTGGAAGGGAAGGCTGATGGGACAAGGGATTGCAACCTGGAACTTCATATCTCAGCCTTGTGGTGATCCTTACCCTGAGGGATCCTGGGTTTAGGGTGCAGGAAGGGGTCAAAAACATACTTTGCATGTTTGTGGTGTCTATGTTGACCCAGGGAGCACACCTGTGCCAGAGATCAAGGCACACAATGCCATACTACCATTAAAACCTTGTGAGCTAAGAGAAAGACACAGGGGCTTTTGGATATGAGGTCTGCAAAGGCTTCCGCTGCCCCAGGCAGCAGTAGTATGAGTGCCAGTCAGGCCCTAAGGTCATAAAGATGGCCATAAACCGCTCGGGTTAGGGCAACTCCAAACTCACTGAGCTGCCAGTCTGTGTGGAGTCTGGTGTGTGACAGTGACCTCTCGTGCTAGGGCTGAATGTCCCAAAGTATGATGATACTGTGTGCAGGCCAGTGTTTGGTGTGAATGTGGTGTGTGTGTGTGTGTGTGTGTGTGTGTGTGTGTGTGTAGAGGTATGTGGCTCCTTGGGTGTCAGATAACAGGTAGAGGAGGGAGAGGTTCTGGTGAGAGTGATGCTGAAGAAATCCAGGTGTACTCCATGACCTAGCAACCATTGCTCATGGCCTAAAAGCCTATGGGATAGCTGCTACATGGCCTTCGTGACCTCCTCTGGAGGCAGGCTTTATCCAGCCACTGAGCTTTGGGGCCCTCTAAGCTGCAGGAAACACAAGGACCTAACAGGAGCAAGCAGTTCAGAGCATGTATGGTCTGCCCTCGATTAAAACTCTATCTCCTCCCCTCAGTTTCAAGAGCAATAGACTGTCCAGATGCTTTATGCCATCATACCGGGAGGAGCTGCCAGGGCTGGCACCCCTGGGTAGGCACGAGGATTTCAATACGATCCTAAATGGCATTCTCAGTCTGTTGACTTTGGGGTTCACTAGGCTGGTGAGAAGGTTGGGTGGGCTGTGGCATCCTATAGAAAGGGCCAGCACAGACTCTGGGAACCTGATTCAGAACAAGCAGCCATCCATGGTGATGATGATTGCATCAGGCCCTGGCCTGAATACTGCCCCCACCCCGACCAGGACTGAGCAGTCTCCGAGGCCTGCTTACTCTCAGAGCTTCTAGACTGGGGTTGAGAATGGGAGCTGAATAAACACATGTTCTCACAATGCCCAAGTGCCTGCAGGAAGCAGGGCACATAGCAAGACCTCTTGACATTGGCCGAATCAGTCCGTTTTCTAGAAGTTTCTAGCATCCTAAACAGCCTCAGGAGGTAAGGGTACCCTGAGAAGCTTCCAGGTTGGGACAGGCCCCAGGTCAAAATGCTGCCTACCCTTCTTGGGGCCAATGTCCCCCGATACCCTAGCATGATAGAACCAAACAGGGTTGGTAGGAAAAATCAGTAGGAAAGTTAGAAAGCTTGCCTGTGGAAAGAGGACACATCCCAGGGATGTAGCAGGGCCTGCATGGGGGCCAGGCAACTCCAAACCAGAATTCTCTGGTGGGAGATGGGCAGTGTTAGCTGAGGTACAGCAGGAAGTAAATGGGTGACTACCTACAGTGTGGCTGATAAGTGATGCCCAGCCTTAGCAGTACCCAGCCTTGATGCTGCCCTGCCTATGTTCCCAGCCTCCTGCAGGAACTATTTCCCAGCCCCCCAGCCCCTGGCCCCCCAGCCCTCGGCAGAAAGGTGCCCCCACTCCGGCACCTGTGCAAACATCCGCCCGCCAGCCGGGAACACGGCCCCTTTGTGCCCAGCTTGGCACCGGTGCTCTGTCTGGCCTACTCCGTCAGCTGCAGCCCAGGCCTCGACCACAGCGCACCCTGGCCTGGCCATTGTTCCTGTGAGGCCCTGTGCCCTTGGCTGCCCAAGGGCCCCCCAGTACCCTCATTCATTCAGTGGCTGTCTCTGCAGCTGTCTAGTGGGAGCAGCCCAAGACTGGGTTCCTGGCACCTCTAGGGTAATCAGAACTTGAGCCCTGTAGGACAGGACAGCCAGGCTCAGAGTTCTGTAGCCCTGAGCCAATGAACAGGCATCTCCTTTGTCTCCCTCATTCCATAAGGGAAGTATGGCCCCTCCCGACCTTGTCCCTGGGTTCCTCATCTGTTTAATGTGGGGGTGATGTGCATACCCTCAGGCAAGAGCATTTTCTAAACACCAGGCCCCTCTCTGTCTGATGTCCCTGTCCTGGACTAGGCCTCAAGCCCTGTCCCCTACCCCAGAGAATGTTGTCCCTGAGAGTTGGACTAGCTTCCCCTAAGGTACACTGAGGTAGGCATTGGGCATAGAGGCATGCCTGCATAGGGAGGAATGTTTCTCACCCTGTTAGCCTGCAGAGCCTATGATGAAACTGAGGGTCCTCTCTGACTAGTGCTTATTCACTGAGTAAGTAAACCAGATTGTGAGAAGGGGCAGGAAAGCCTGTTCACTGCCAATAGGTGGATTCAGTATGTCCTGTTCTGCTCCGAACACCAGAGTCTGAAGCCGAGGCATGGGCAGGCCACACTCACTTGGTAGACTCTGGGAAGGGACTTTTAGTATTAAGTTAAGTTTCTGGTAGCCCTAGGATCCTGTGTCGCTCCTATGTGTTTCCCATGGACATGCAGCATTGGATTAGGGTCCACCCAGGAGACCCAGAAGGAAGGCCATAATCTGGGGTGAGGCTGGGTGAGCCATGTGGGGGACACAGATAAGTCCAGAATGTAGGTATCCAGGCAGCATTTTGTGAGGTGGCCCTGTCTTCATAGATTGTGAGTTCCTACAGCTGGAAAGCAAACTTCATGGACTGCATCCCCTTTCTCCAGTGGGAATACCCACATGGGTGTGAGGTCCCTGGAACCCAGAACCCCCTAAAATAATGTCCAAGTGTGGGCTGGGAAGTATTTGGGGAGCCCCTCAAGCTTTCCTTTACCCTTGAAACAGAATGCATTTGTTTGTATTACAGTTTGAGTGCAGGAAAATGGCATTTCTGCAAACATGGGCTCCTCTGTTTAATGCCTGGGGGTCTCTGAAAACAGGCGGCTGCTGGGCTCTGTTTACCTTGAGTGGCTAAATACAGAACTTCAAGTGAGCAGGCTGAAACCCCACCCTGTATTTCAGTCCCTTAAAAAACCCAGTCTGACGGCTCTTCATTCCTCACCTGGAGGCTCTGGAAAGTTCCCACCTCCCAGGCTGGGCTGCATCCTGCACAGCTAGGACAGAAGGGCCTTGGAGTTGAGGAAGTCTCTTAGATAGTCACATGCAAGCCTCGTGGAACTATCCACGAGAGACGTTATTCTTCAGGATTGATCTGACTATGGAGAAGTGAAGGCCAGAGCAGGGGTCAGGGCTGGTAGCACTAAGCCCTCTCCTCTTCTGTGTTGGTTCTATGAGAATTATGCAGCAAAGGCTGAAGGCCTGCCAGACTCCTTGCTAGTAAGCTCTTCCCAAGGAGGAGGAATCTTTATAGTTGGGCCTTATAGAATGATGAGGAGTCTCTACAAAGCATGTCCATCTTTTTGTAGCTGCTATTCAGTAAGCAGTGCCTAGAGTTATTATACAGACTCAGCAGGTTAGGTGGTGCTAAACATGGGTTGAAATCATGTTATTGAGGAGTTGCCTGTGTAAATCTCAGGAATAGAGCTTCCCAGAAACCCTTTCACCACGAGGAAGCAGACAGCATCAGGAAGTAGTGAAGCATAAGGTACAAGGTTGACACGCTGTGAGGTCAACACAGAGACCAATCTGTACTCACCTCCCATGTCCACCAGGCATCAGCTGTGAAGCCATGGGCATGCCAACTAGCCTCTTTGGGCACAGCTAGTTAATAGATATAGACAAGTTAAGTCAGTGAGCATGCAGAAGGTGAGCTTCAGGAATGGTTGTGGTTGGAGATTCTCAGCCAGGCTACCTCTAGACTCAAAAGGAGGAGACTAGGTACTACTAGTTCTGAAAATCCTTCCCAGGGGCCTGTTCAGGGGGACGAGGAGAGCCATGAACTATACAGAGCCTGCCCGACAGGTTCTGTCACTGGGACAGCAATCTATGAACTCAAGTGTGTATGACTCAGGTGACCTATTGTTAGTTGGGCCCTTGAAAGGTCCCCTCTGTTCATTGGCCCAAGAGACTTGCAGATCTAGCCATTGGGGACAAGTTCCAAACAGCTCTATAAAATGATCCATTCCTGAGTTGCTGAGTCTGTGACTTGGGGAAAAACAACTTGATAGGGACAGGCTACTTGGGAGAGAGGACTCATAAACTAGATTCGGAGCTCTGTGGTGGCCCAGGAGAAAGAGGGTCCTAGTGGTTAGGTGCCTTCCAACAGACAACTGACCAGCACTCAGGACCACTGCACTGGGCCCTTTCTCCTACTGATCCAAGGAGTGGAGGGACAGCTAAGCCTATAGGGAAAAGGCATGGCCTCAGGTATTTTTACCTACATAAGGAGTTTCCTCTCAATTCACCCATGCTTCTTCCCAGCTTGCCCTCTAGGCCATTCTCCCTCCACCTTTGTAGATGTTTTCCTCCCCATCCCCCATTTTTGGATGGGGTTTCATATAGCCAAGGCTAGCCTCAAATAAGCCATATATCCCAGGTGATCTTGAACTCTTGCTGGCTCCAGCCCAGGTCTGCTTTCACAAGTAGCTCCTGTCATGTGCCTGTCTCCCTAGAGAAGGCAGCTGTGGGTTAGCTCTCACATGTGGGGTGCACACCCTCTGGGAAGACGTCACTTGTGAGGAGCTTCAGCTCTCCTGAGCCCTCTCATCCCACAGCCTGCAGGCAGCCATGTCCTCCGTCCCTGGAATGGCTTGTCTTCAACTTACATCATGTGAGTGGTTTCAGGTGTGTGTATAAGATGTCTGGACAGCACGTGCCCTGGCTGTCAGTCCTGAGTATAACCTCTAGACCCCTTTGTGAACTTACGCAGTGTGTATGTGCACCCTCATGGTGCCTCAGCTCACTCAGTGGCCCCATGTTCCCTCGTGTGCATATGAGTGTGAATGGGTGTCCTTGTCTCCATGTGAAGCATGTTTACAACTGTATGCCCACATATGTAGACCAGGTTGGTCCCTTTAAAGGGCCCAGCCATCATGATGGTTTGCTATGTCCTCTGTTCATGTAGGGTGTGGATTTTTTTAAGGATAATGACATTGTGGGGAAGATTTCACATGATGGTTTGCTATGTCCTCTGTTCATGTAGGGTGTGGATTTTTTTAAGGATAATGACATTGTGGGGAAGATTTCATGTGGGCAATTGGGAGAAAACACCAGTATGCATGCAGCCTCTTATTTAATGGTACAGCACTGAAGGGTGGCCCAGTGATGGCCTGGGCCCAGCTGTAGCCTGCTCTGTTGTTTGCCATCCAGGAAAAATTGACCTGTTGCTTCATGACCTGTTAACATACTGGCCAAAGCAACAGACTTGGCACTGTGGGGTCACTCTTGCTGTCCTTGTCCTCTGCTCCCCTGCTGAAGTTGGTCAGAGTGCTTGCCTAGGCTCTGAGCACTTATCTCTATGCTCACGATATGTACATATTAACTTCTGACCCCCATGCCTCTCTTGCCTTCCCTTCCTCTTCAGTGGCCACTGGGGAACAGTTGTGGTCCACAGAAGTCCATCTGGAAATGGAGTGGGTAGTGATGGCCATGGGCTTGGATAGTGTGGGGATCTTGAGGCTTCCTCTCTGGGCCTCACTTTGGTTGGAGTCTATTCGATGGTGTTCCCCAGGCCCCATCTTTGTTGGGCAGAGGTTCACTTAGAGGTTCTCATATAGGTCTTGGCTGGGTGGTTGTCACCTGGCCCCAAGGGGTGACAGCTGAGGTGTCTAGAGTGATCAGACTTTAAAGACCTTGAGTGGGCAGGGTATCCCATCACACTGACCTGCCTTCACTGATGGCCTGATCTGGACAGTGTGTTGTGACCCCAAGGGCTTCGTGTTAGTGAATGTGACCACCCTGTTCTCCCAGCAGGCCCAAGGCAGCCTCATGGTGTGACCTAGCAGTTAGGCACAGCCAGGGTGGGCCCCCAAGTCCCTCATCAGAGGCCCCAGGAGCAAACCTCAGATGTCAGCAGGGGACTGCCTGGGGGGGGCAGCCCCTCACTCCTATTGTCCCACTGCACACCCTGGACGCTGCTCCCCCACTAAGAAGAAGGCTAGAGCCTTGCCTTATTCTCTCTGAAAAGGAAAAATAAAACATCTGGATCCCTGGGCTGGTGGCAGGAAGCAGCATGTCAGCCCCATCCTGGGGCTTTGTGGACCGCTGGCCTCAGTGGGAGCTTCCGGCCTCCTGGGGGCCAGTGCACTGCAACTTTGGTGGCCAGGAGAGGGATCTTTTCGATGGGGCAGGAAGCCTGGTCCCTGTGGGTGGGCTCTGAGCTCTTTGCCTGTCCTGCACACCCCAATCTATCTGTAAGCCTAGGGCTGTGCCATCTGTGGTAATCAGAGTTGAAGGACTTAGGAGACTCAGAAGCTTGAACCAACTCACCATATTGCTGTTCCTGGTACTTTCTCAGAACCGCGCCTCACTATCCTGGTAGGCAGGGTTTTAAGTTGGTCTCTTTTGTCATCAAGCCGCTGTGTTGGGGCTGGCAGGTGTCTTTTCTGAGGCTCTCAGCCAGCCCACCACTGACTGCAGTCCTTCTTCCTTGCAGGTCACAGTCACTACCATTGGCTACGGGGATAAGGTACCTCAGACGTGGGTTGGGAAGACCATCGCCTCCTGTTTCTCTGTCTTCGCCATATCCTTCTTTGCACTCCCAGCGGTGGGTACCTATTAAGAGCCCTTTCCCTTGTTTCCCACTCACCCTTGCCCCAACTTCTAGGCATTCCTTGAAGTAGAGTAAGGAGGCCTTGTTGTGGTACTTCACAGAAGCGGCAAGGTACAGGGGAGCAGACTGGGCAGAACCTGCAGGTCTGCTCTATAGCCAGGAGTGGCTCTGTCTTGTGACTTTTCCAAAAATCACAAACCTATGTCTACACATGTGTGCTAGGTGGGAGAAATACTGGTTACTTGTATATATCTGTCATTGTAGGTGTGTCTTATACATGTTGTGTGCATATACTGTATACATGTGTTACATGTACAAGTGTCTGTATTACATTTGAATAGCATGTTTACCATATGTACTGTTTATGTGTACATATATACATATGTATGTGTGTGTATTTGTGATTCCATGTATGTCATGTATATACCTATATTTGCACACATGTTCCGTATCCATATATTATTTATGTTTCATGAGTTTCTGTAACACATGGGAGATGATATGTGTTCAAGTGTCTGTTATATGTGCATGTGTGACACATATATATGGGTCATGACACACAGTGTGTGTCCCCAGCTGCAGAGTCAGTATTCCATCTCTGCCACTGCTGGCTACAGTAGCTGTAGGCTTCTTGCTGAGGACAGCCTCAAACTCCCCCTCTCCTAGGGTTAGGAATCCTCTGCCCCAGGGGCAAGGGGTGATGGCTAAATTACCTGGATTCCCACAGGTGGTGCCAAGAAATGTGTAGAGTCTCAGGTCTCTTCTAGAGCCAAGCTTCATGTTGAGTCGACTCTGAGAAATGGATTCTGCCTCCCCAGCTGGCAAGGCCAGGCAGGCTGAGCCTGGAGACTGCCCGCATGTGACATCTGCTGTCTCAAACCCACCTTCTGATAGTGCCTGCCTGGCCACAGCCCTGGGCACTGTGCAAACCTGGTATCCAGATGCTTTTGCTTCTTGCTCTTCATTGGGACCCTCATCCTCTGCTGGGCACTGGCTAGCATGGCTTATGTAACAGTGGGCACCTTCTGTCCCTTACCAGGGGATACTTGGCTCTGGGTTCGCGCTGAAGGTCCAGCAGAAGCAGAGGCAGAAGCACTTCAACCGGCAGATCCCAGCTGCAGCCTCACTCATCCAGGTATGCGGTGCGCCCGGCAGGCTATCAGTGCTGTGTACTTACATCCATTTGGGTGTTGGAACCACTCCCAGCCATGCCCACTACTTGAGAGGCATGGATCCCTTTGCTTCGGCTCTTCCCATGGTGAGGTGGCTCTCTGGGAAAGTACTCACTATTAGGATGATAGGGTGGGCAAAGGGATGCAGGACCACTGCTCCTCATGCTGTTCCCACTGAGGGCCATACTTGCAGACTAGGGCAAGGCCTGACCATGGCTACTTAGCCAGTCTGTACTCTGCTGGTCAGCCTCAGTTTCCTGACTTCTCTGATCTGGACAGAACCCTGGATGAGGGGCATGGCAGCCCTTCTCAAAGCTCGTAGCTCTCATGGTCTTATCTAAGCTTCTAGCACAGTTCTGGGCCCCAGCTTGTTCCTCTGATGCCCTTCCAGAGCCATTTACCTGGCCACTGACAGCAACAGCCACGAGGCCAGCAGTTGCAGTTGTGGGCTTTCCCAGGCCTGGCTTGACCCCACAGCTTCTCATTCTTGGAAAACCTTAAATCAGACCCACTAACCTGCCTTGGCCACATTAACATAGTCAGGCAGTTATGTAGTTCCTCGGCTGAGCACAGAGGCCACTGCTCAGGAACTGCATGGTCTGTGGACAAGACTCCTTCAGAAGCTATACCCACAGTGGAAGATGTGCCAGGGATCTTACTGGTGGGAGTTGGAAACACAGGCAACATGGAGTGTGCTGGGAGGAGCTGCAGGCTGCATGAGGTATGGAGCTGCCCAGATAGGGCATATACATGGGACATAAAACCCTTCGAAGGGGCTCCAACTGTCCCAGGTCATAAGTATCCCTGCCTGGATTTTGTGTCTATGCTAGGTTGCTGTCATAGCATGGGGCTGTCACTCAGAAGCCTGGCCAGCATAGAGAACTTTCAACTGGTTTTACTTTCTCATGCCCATAGGGCCTATAATGACAGAGTCACCATGGTATGTCCCCATAAGAGGCTTTGGTATCTGTTCCTTCCCCCTTCTTGCTCCCTTGGCTCCTTTAGGCCCCTCCAGTGTCTTCCCCAGGTCATCTTGATGTGATGACTATGGGGAGGGCATTTCCCTCTAGAATGTTGGCCAAGAGTTTCATCTGTAGTGACCAGAGACTCCTCGTAGCCACAGTCTAGCCCTTGAAGTCCCAGGAGGCCTCATCGCCCACTGGTCCCTGGGGCTCTACCCCTCCACAACCTGCTGGTGCTCACAAAGGCTCAGGCAGTCCTTTTCTACTGTCCTCTGAGTCAAGTCTGGTTATCTAACTCTGCCTTAGTTGAGCATCTCTGTATGTCTGGGACTTGCTCAAGGCTCTCTTTAGGAGTGGCTCAGGTAACAGATAGTTAATGAATGAGGCCTTCTCCTTCCTAGCCCTCTAGAGGGCTAAGCCTTGATGTCAGGGAAGGGGCCTTGGAACAAGCTGGGCTTGGGGCTCGGGGAGGACATGAAGATTTTTTGAGAGGTACTGCTGAGTGGCTGGACCAATGAGCCTTCTTTCCTTTCCCCTCTGCCTGATTTCAGACTGCATGGAGGTGCTATGCCGCTGAGAACCCTGACTCAGCCACTTGGAAGATCTATGTCCGGAAGCCTGCTCGGAGTCACACGCTTCTGTCCCCCAGCCCCAAACCTAAAAAGTCTGTCATGGTAAGCAGCCTCACTGGCCATCAGGAAGGGAACTACATGTTAGCAGGACAGGAAGCTGGAGAGGCGGTGTGTGAGACTCTGGCACTGCCACTCCGTGTACTGCTCATTAGGGTGCCCACATCATTCTGAAGTCAGAGGATGTCTACTCCATGCCTGATCCATGTTGACTTCATTTCCTCCACCCTTGGAGCCAGATTGGACTGCCAAGACCAGGATATGATAGGCCTAAAGAGAGTACTTCTGGAATAGGAGAGGGCAGCTCCATCAGCTGCTGTAAGGAAGCTCTTGAGAGGACCCTGGTGCTGGGCTTTCCTTACTGGGTAAAGCAGACAGAACAGGAAGGTGTTGGAACTCTAGCCCACAGAGTCAAGTTCCAGTAGCTATGGACAAGAGTCCTGCCATTGGCCTGGAATAGTGAGGAAAAGGTTGGGGCTCTTCCATTTCCTTGCTCCCCCCTCCTTGAAAAAACAACCTTCTCAGCATCCAACTGTCACTGGACCCTTGAACTTGCACTTCCCTCTCCATGGTTTCACACAACCTGCTTCCCCACTTTCTCTGAGAGACCTCTTTAAAGAGGCCCCAGTGCCTCTTTGCTGCCTTGGCCTTCAGCCCTACTGCCCTGGTGCAAGCCTGCATATTTACAGTCTATTGGATTTTTGTTTGCTTGCCTTTCTTAGGCTGTGGCTCATAGAGGGCCACACTGGGCCAAGCAACCCCCGAAAACCCTCCAGCAACACTAACACACTGAAGCCCCATTTCATCAATATCTGCAGGAACTGGAGCTCAGCCCCTTTACCCAAGTTCCCTCAAGGGTATACATTTCAAGCCTGGATTCGGGACTCCACGGGTGCTCTGGGGTTGGTTAAAGATCTGGCAGACAGTGCTCAGGAACTGCTACTCCTCATGTGGACTTTTTAGGTAAAGAAGAAGAAGTTCAAGCTGGATAAGGATAATGGGATGAGTCCTGGAGAGAAGATGTTCAATGTTCCTCACATCACTTATGATCCCCCAGAGGATAGGAGGCCAGACCATTTCTCCATTGATGGCTATGACAGCTCAGGTAAGCAAGCTACCATGTGTGCAGGGGCAGGACATTCAGTGCTGACCCTACAGCAGGGTCAACCTGGCTGTGGGGAGCTTCCATGCCACCTGTCCCTAGTCCTCCCCTGGCACTCTGTCCATAAGGCCGCAGAGCACATACACAGTCACTTGCCTACCTTGGAAACGATGCATGTCTTGAGGTCTCTGCTACTGGACTAGACTTAGAAGCTTCTGGCGGCTTTGAAGCCGTGCTCTCCTAGTCTGTTTCAGGTGGTAATCACTATGCAGTCTGTTGAAGGGATACCTACTACTGGTTTAGAATGTTGAGGGTCAGCATGGCCTGACCTGGCCATAAGAGGGAAGGTGACATGTGTGTTCTATTCACTGGGCTTCTCCTTTTAGCACCCAAGGTCTTTGTTTGAAAGATGGCTGTGGTGACCTCTTGGAGGTTTGCCCACTGATGGGGAAGCCCAGAAGTGAGGGTGGTAAAGATGAAGTCTCTGCAGGCCCTGGGGGGATCAGTGGCTAGCTGGTGAAACCATGAGGGCATTTTGTAGGGGTCAATGTCTTGATGGATACATTTCTTATACAGCCCTGGGTTTCTATCTAGCATCACCATCCTATATCCCTGTATCTTTCCTTCCATGGCTTGGGTGAGGCCAAGCCCATGGGACATAGTGATAAGACCGCAGGCCTGTGAAAGGTTTGCATGCTTGGGCCCTAGTTAGCTTTTCCTCTGTAAGGTCATAGTGAGGCTCTGTGATAAGGGAACTCAGAGAGGTTAAGCATATTTTCCAGACCATGCAGTGAGAATATGGCATGCTCCTAGAAGTGCCTCTGGGTCACCAGTTACAAAGCAGATAGGCAAGGGCACTCTTCATATCCTTCCTCTGGACTGGAAGGGGACCACAGCAGGAGTAAAAGGTCTCCTTACCAGAGAGATTTCTCAGGAGGTACGGGTGCTGTTTCCATTATGAAGACATACGGTCAAGCATTGTCCCAGGAGACAGGGCTCTGTGGGTCTGGGGTTTTCACATTTCTGGTCTCAGATGTGGATGTACAGTCTCCTGTTGGAGACTGGACACTCCTTTCAGTATCTGGGCCACTAAGAGTCATGCCCAGCCTCATGTGCCACATGGCCAGGTCTT
Source organism: Mus musculus (assembly GCF_000001635.26). Taxonomy (NCBI): domain Eukaryota; kingdom Metazoa; phylum Chordata; class Mammalia; order Rodentia; family Muridae; genus Mus; species Mus musculus. The sequence continues at coordinate 143,196,534 of NC_000073.6, forward strand.
GTGCCTGGCAGGAAGGAGGCAATGATGTTGGATGCTTGGTAGAGTGTGAACTAAGGGTTGAGACCAACAGTGTGTGTGCAGCAGTGTCTCCTGAGTTTACAGCATAACCCCTGGGAGACAGCATAGGTGGCTGTGGAAGGGACTTCCCCTGTAGTTCTCATATATCTCTAAAAACTTCAGTGCCCACCTCAGGGTAAATGACTCTAGCAGCTGTCTATAACTCAAGTTTGAACTGTTCTGGTCTTTTCCTTCCCCTGAAAAGTATGGGTATCGAGATAGTAAGCTAGATTGTGAGCTAGGCCTGGGATGTGGCCCATGTCACCGTATACCTTTTGCTCAGCATCTCCTGGGAAGCCCCTTACACTGTCCTGCTGGCTGTTTCCTCCCAAGACTGTATGCTAAGGCAAATAGTCCAGACATCCAGCATCCACAGGTTCTTCATCCTCTGACTCAATCTGTTTACAGACTATTACGTGGAAGTTCCTCTTCTAAAGAATCGGGAGGTGTCATGAAGACGTACAAGCAGGTTCTCCGCAAATGCTATGCCATTTTATCTAAGGGATCAGAGTACCCATGAATTGGGGCAGCCCAGGAACCACTCTCCCAAAGGCAGGGAGGAGAGACTTTGCCCAAGATGCAGTCCTGGGTGGAGGGGGCACCTGACTAAAAGCACAATAAGTGATAGTTGGACCTCAGTACTTGAGGTCAGGAGAGAGCCCTTTTCCAGATGGAGAGGTGGAAGCTTGAGCCAAAGGCACCAATGCTCACCTCATCCTCTCTCCCCATCCTACCTGAATACTTGTTTGCTACAGCAATGATAGGCAACCCACTACCTAGAGCTGGCTCCTAAGGTCCTGGTTTCTCCCATCAGAATCTTGCCTCTCATTCAGAATTGTTCTGCTTACCTTCAAGAATCCCAGGCTCCATGGGAAGGCTTCATTTGAGTGTCCTGTTAGAGACTGAGTGTCCAGTCTCATGTGCCACAATGGCCAGGTCTTGTGCCTGGCAAGAAGGAGGCACTGATGTTGGATGCTTGGTAGAGTGGGAACTAAGGGTTGAGACCAACTGTGTGTGTGTAGCAGTGTCTCCTGAGTTGACACTCTATCCCTCCACTCTGCTGTCATGTAGGTGTGTCTCTCCCTTCTCAGACTTCCTCCCAGTGCCTGGGACCTGCCAGAATGTTTTGTGACTAAGTAGAATGCTCCAGGATCCTCCAGAAACTTCCAGCTCATTGGCAGTTGTAAGGACAGTTTCAGGTACAGCAGAGGGTGACCAACAGTATTATTCTTCATCTTTCTTCTAACAAGTGTCTGGGCCCCAGCCTACCAAGTCCAGCTTCTCTAAGGGCAGCTGATCTGTGTCCCGTGTCATTGTTCCCACCACCACATCTTGGCAGGAGGGTGGGAAGTGTTCAAGAAAGGGGCCATGGCTGTTCTATGCTCTCGAAGGCTATCTTAGGCATCCCGTCTGTCAGGACCCAGCCTGGGCCCCACTTTACTGAGCGCCAAGCTGCTGCGTCCTCATCAGATGGCATGGGGATTTGGCTCGGGGCTGGCCACATCTCCATGAGCCCCTGGGACATACTCCCCGCCTGCCCACTGGAGCGGGCACAAAGGGCAATTGTGCCAACAAATGCCCAGTGCCCCTGCAGCTCTGCTTCAGGGGTAGGACCATTGTCTCAATGCAAATAGGGGCTTTCTGCTAATGCTAATGGGCAGGTTGGGCGTGAGCAGAGGCGGCAGGGATGCAGCCCTGTGCCTGCCCAGGAGAAGCATCACTCGATGTTTTCTGAATACGGGGCAGCAGTGTCCCTGCCGTCCATTCAGCCTGCTTAGTGTTATGAAGTCCGCAGTGATGTCTGCGGCATGTTAATGAGGTGCACGAGCAGAGAAAGCAGCACTGCTTGTGGAATGCTCCCACACCGTGTCGTCTCTTTCTGTTAATGTGATAAGTCAGCCTAGTCCAGAGCCACCAGATTTTAGAGACCGAGCCACTGGTCTTGCCCCTCTAAGGATCTGGGGCAACCCTTACTTCACAGGTTACCTGATACACCCCAATCTTCTCACCCAAGAGACTCTTGGGAATCTTGAGCACTCTGGCATAGAGACGAGGTGCTAATCCCAGGCGGGGAGGGAGGGTTGCCATCACTGGGAAAGCCCCAGAGTGCCTGCTCCCACGAGGCAGATCCCAAGCAGACACACTGACTTCTAGTGCCAGGCTAAACCGGGACTTGGACCTCATTTGTGTATGAGAACTAGGAAGCCATCATCTTGTCCTTGCAGAGGACACTTACCTGTTCATGGTGTGCAAAAATCTACCTGTATAGTGTTCTTTTACTATACAGTGGGTAGAAGTGAGCTGCAGTGCTGGTCCCAACTAAAGATGACTAGCAGAGACCCAGAATCATGCGGGGACCTCCCCTGTAAGGACACTCTACTAAGCTCACCTAAGAGATGTGTGCAGGTGTGGTGGAATTGGACTGGTGGAAGCAGGTAAAGTAAGGGGTCTTTTTATGGTAGCATTAGGGCTCAGGCTACCCTGCAGTAAAAATGGGTCTGTGCCTCCTGTAAAGAAACACTGTGGAAAGCAGAAAGAAGTCTACAACTCCCCCAAAGGCCCACCACTCTTGCCAGGATCTTGTACCTTTACAGGGGACAGAATGCTAACAGAGAGGGTTCAGGGGACCATATAGGCCTGAGAAGTATTGTCTCTCACTCTTGGAGGACTCAAGCCACATGCCATTCAACTTACTAGCATCCCAGAGGGATTGATATCCAGGCTCAAGGAAGAAGTGCAAAGCAAGACCCAAGGCCCTGGTTGATGGAGAAGCCATTGTCCAAGTTCAGGTCCAGAGAACCTGACCCTGGTAACTTGACTGCTGCTGTCCATAGGGATCTTAAGGACTCAATGTAGGATTAGTGGGCATCTCCACACTAGTAGCCACTGTGGGTAAGGCTTGAGTATTCTCACACACACAGTAGGTCTGCTGATGTGTGTCAAACAGCACCTCTGACTTCCAGTTCACAAAGCTGTTAGTGACAGAGGTGCTTGCTGGATGCACTCCACTCCAATCCAGGCAGGCTGTGAATTTCTATGGTCCCCATAGGATTATATTTTAAATATATTGCTGACTGTTGTCTCATGTGGACCCATCTCTTGAGCCCCGTGACTTCTGGTTGTGTTCTAGGTATACTGTTAATCCCCCACTGACACACACAAATACACAAACACACAAACACAGACACATAAGCACACATGTACACACGTACTCACATACACTTACATACACATATGCAAACACACGTATACATGTATACTCACGTACACACACACACACACACACACACACACACACACACACCCTTCCTGGAATGTGTTGCCCAGTGTTTTGATTTTATCTTTTTTAGATTCTTCTTCTCATTAGTTGCTCACATTGCTAACAGTGTGAACCTCTGAGGCTTGCTTGCAGGTTTAACTGGACCTCCTTTGTCCTTAAGTATAGGCTTCTTCTAGGGCTGGTCTTGGTGAGCATTCAGCTGCAGCTGGGTTGCATCTTTTAATTGTGTGCTCACTCCTAGGTGATGATTTAGTTGGGGAGAAAGATACATAGGAATACCTCTTTGTGCATGACCTTTTCATTCCTGGTGACTGAAAATTCTCCTTTGAGTTTGGTGTTACCTAAACTGTGATGTGTCAACATGGTGGATTTTTTTTTTTTAAATCACGGGTTGTGGTACTGACTGAATCTGAGGGCTTATGTCTTCCATCAAGCAAGCAAAGTGACTACTATATCTACCGGAAACTGTGTGTGTACATATGCTTATGTGTGGAGGCCAGAGGACAACTTTGGGTATCATTCTCAGAACACTGTCTCCTCATTGGAGATGGAGTCTCTTATTGGCCTAGTGTTCATTAATTAGGCCAGGGAACTCCAGGAATCTCGCTATCTCTGCTTCCACATTGCTGGGATTGCAAACACATGCCACCACACCATGCATTTTTATATCGGTTCTGGAGATAAAACTAAGGTCCTTGTAAAGCAAGCAGTTTACAGACTGAACTATCTTTCAAGCCTCTGTCCTAGAATTTTCTGTTGGACCATCTCAGCTTGGCCTTGCCTATCTCATGTCCTTCTCAGGCTAACCATACTGCTACTGTTGCTAACTGCAGGTATGTCTCATGCACGGCCTTACCCGGCCACTGAGGCAGTCCTTTAGTTACCTTAGATTTTCCCAGTTCTGTGCATCCTTGTGTGGAGCTTTAAATCAGCTTGTACCTCTCTCATAGTTTACATCACAAGTTTTAATTTTGAATTCATGGTAATGTGTTTATTTTTGCAACATCTATTGATAATTACAACCTCTGCAGTGCTTGTAGTCTAATACCATGTGCTCTTTTTCATAGTAGCTTTTGTCTCTAAGGTTCCTGGGGGAGACCACATTACTCCCAAACAGGATAACCCAGGGAACACAATCAGGGTCTTTGGGGACTCAGATTTACACAGGATTTTGTAGAGAGCTCATGCACTGGGGGTGGAGACTTATGTCTTAGAAAGCTGGCCTCTGTCACACAGGTCAAGCAAGGAACTTTGGTTTTATTCACCAGCAAGAATAGACCAAGACAAATGAATTTCCTTCATTTCCCTTCCCACCAGTGTGGGCTTTTTCATTTGCTTTGTTTATGTTTCCCTTGAGTCTACTCGTTTGCAGCCTCTATAGGGCCTAGTTCTACATTGGGAAGTAGAGGATGCAGTTCTCAGTTACCACTTCTTGCCTCATAAAGATTCCAGACTCACCTTCTTTCTTTAGGGATCATCAGATTCCACAGGTGACTACTTGGGCAGGCTGAGTCACAGGCTGAGTCACAGGTGAGCTGTTTCAGGCTGGATGTGCTCTGCCCAGCTGCACCTGCTCTCTTACCAGCTCTCAGGACTGATTCCAGAGCCACATTTATCGAGTGATCCCAGAGGGACATGCAAGGCAGGTGTTCTCTTTCCACAAACTTGCCCAGGTACTTGCAGGGAGTGGAGACACAGAGGTTTCCTCTCTGTGTCAGAGAAAGTTCTCTTTACACAGGGGACCAGACCTCACCTGCAGCAGACTTAGCATCTCATGTCTCCGTACTGTGGGCTGTGTTGACTGTGCTTAGGTCCTGGAATCTGTATGAGGCACTCATGTTACTCTGAGGCAGGTGGCTTATAGATTAGCCCTGGGGAACTCCAAGTGCGAGGCCAGTGCCAGCTGCAGGGGTAAGAGTAGCTCTTCTGTGACTTCTCACCATGCTGCATCAGAGCTACCAGGGTGGAAGGGCCAGGCCTGACTATAGGATAATGGGAGGCCTACTGCTCTTTGTACCACTGCACTTCTGTTCTGGGCCTCAGGTGTGTCTGGCCCAAGACTTAATAGAAACTTCTACTAATCTTCCCAGTTGTCACAAATCACTCGGTGGCCTCAGAGACCTGAGGAAGTTGGTCAGTTAGAAAACCTTTTGGGTTAGAAAACCTCCCTCACTGATAGTTATGTAGGCTATGGTGAGACCAATAGGAAGGTTGGTCAGAGCTTCTTGGGTAAGTTCTGAATCAGGTTCTTATCAGCATCACACCTGGCCTCTGGCTTTTATCCCCAGTGTCCTGATGACTCCCCTTCTCTCTGAGGCTGTCCTTGAGAACATGACTCTATGATCCTGCCTTTTCACCTCCGGTTTATTGCATCAAGTCTAGTCTGCATGACCAGTGAGTAGACTGACCAATGTGTGGGCAGTTAATGGCCCTTCTACACCTAGAAGTGTCATGTGACTTCTGAGAGCCCAGTCTCTTCTCATTTTTCCAGCAGTGTTCTACTCAACCATTTCTGTCTTGACCCATGGCTGGACTTTCCCATCTGACACAGCTGCCCAATAGTCTACACACTATATTGTATATCTTTAAGTGGAAGATTTGTCCACTTTTAAGTTTATATATATATATGTATATATATATATATACATACATATATATATATATATATTTCTGATTAGAAAAGTAGATTATATTCACCATGGAGCACAAATACAGAGGAGAAGAGGATAAAGAATAACCATCTGCTGTCTTACGGCTGTTGGGTTTTGGACAACTGTCCTCTCTTGGGTGTGTTCTGAGCCTGAATCAGAACCTTCTTATTAGCACCACACCTGGCCTCTCACTCCTATCCCCAGTGTCCTGATGACAAAGTGGGTGCACCCCCACTTTGATGACTGTCATCCCTGGGTTGGGTCCACATTGACTGCTCAGTTTTAATCCTGCTTTTATCTACTTACTGTGACATGAGCATTAATGCCTGTCATTTTAAATTCTTTTGAAACTGGTTTGTGTTGTTTCTAGGCAAATATTTATGCCAATAATTTTGTGGTGTTCACCTGCTACATAGACTCTACAAACTAGTTTGAATCTGATGGGAAAAGTGACCTACCAGCTTTACTTTTTTGTTGTTGTTGTTAGAAATCTATTTAGTACTTTACTCTTCTGAACAATGCTGCTTCTGGCATTTAAACTTATTCCTTTGAAGAAGAAATAAAGTCCCAATTAGTGACTATTTAGAAAAATAATGATGAAAATAATCAACATCAGACCCTATGACACATATGTAAAGCACGTAAATTATTGGTGACTAATTATTCTGTTTTAATTATAGGAGGGGCATATGTACATAATTGCAGGTGCCTGCATAGGACTAGAGGTATCGGATTCCCTGGAGCAGGAGTTACAGGAGTTGTAAGCTATCCACTGTAGGTGCTAAGAACCAAACTAGAGTCCTCTGCATGAGTAGTATGCTCTCCTAACCGCTAAGCCATCTTTCCAGCTCCATGAGTTGATGTTTCTTAAAACAACTTACAACTAAAAACAGGAAAATAATATGTATAAAAGGAGAAGAAAAAAATCTATAAGTAGTTTTGTGGATTTTAATGTCTTTATTATTAGAGATGGTACCGTTAGACACAAAAATCAACAGAAATGTGGATCTGAGCAATACTTTGAACCAAGTTGACTTAATGCTGGTAGAGAACAGCAGGATAGATATGGCTGCCAACTACACAGAGACCACATGCCAGGACAGACCATATTCTGAGCTGTGAAAAAACTTTATAAACTTAAAGTTACTCAAGTCATATGTTCTTTTACCACAGTAGAATTAAATTAAAAATCAATTAAGAAGATGGCAAATTCTGAACTATATGGAAAATAAAGAACATGTCTCCAAATAGCACAGGGTCAGAGAAGAAACCTAAGAGAAAAATGAGTGTTTTAAATCAAATGAAAGTGAAAACACAACAAGCTCTAGTTTATAGGACACTGCTAAAACAGTTCTTAGAGGACCATATAGCACCACGCAAGCGGTGAAGGCCTCAGACTGGGAACTATAAAACAGCTAAATAAACCAAAATAAGTAGACTAAAGGAAAATAAGAATTTGCGAGGGGCGTAAGAAACTAAAAACAGGAAAAAAAATAATCAAACCATTGTTGATTTTTTTTAAGGCCAGGAAAATCAATAAGTGACTAACCAGATAGACCAAAGAGCAAGCGTGATGTCGCAACTTGTCAGTGTCAGAAGTGAGATACCCAGCTCTATATAAATGACAGGACTTAAAACTACAAAACTATCCTGTACAGCTCTTTGTTACTATATTCTACAACTTAGAGGAAATGGAAAATTTCTTAGGAAAGGTAAAGTGCAGACAGATGTAACCCAATTATCTATCATGGATAATGCACACACACACACACACACACACACACACACACACACGATAAGCATACTCTGGGACCATGTTGCTTCCTGATGAATCCTGCCATATGTTTAAGAAGCAAACTCTGGTTTCTTTTAATGAAGGGAATTCTTTTTAAATTCTGGGACCAGCATTACCCTGATAGGAAACCCAGCCATTATAAAGAAACATTATAAACATTATAAAAACATTATAAGAAAACTGTAGGTAATATCACTTGTGAACACAAATCCAAAAATTTTAAGCAAAAGAATCAATTAGGGTTCAGGAATACAAAGTTAGTTTGAATTTAATTAGTAAAATGAAACATTATTTTTTTATTTTATTAGATATTTTCTTTATTTACATTTCAAATGCTATTCCGAAAGTTCCCTATACCCTCCCCCTCCCCTGCTCCCCTACCCACCCACTCTCACTTCTTGGCCCTGTCGTTCCCCTGTACTGGGGCATATAAAGAAAATGAAACATATTAATAAATGACAAAATAAAGCCATATTTATCTCAGAAGATGCAGAGAAAGTACTTGAAAGAAATCTAGCAAAAAAAATTATGAAGTAAAAAATAGAAGCTTCCTCCAATTGAAATAGGTTATTGAAAAAAAAAAGGCCTGCATGCAGTTAACATATTCAATGAACAAATATCCGTTTTGCCCATAAGTCAGGAGTACAAATATCTGGTGTTATGATTTCTATTCAACATTAAGTTGGAGATGCTTGCCTTTGGAATAAGGTAAGAAACAGCAAGTTGGAAAAGAAATGAAACTGGCATTATTTGTAGATTTCCTGGTTGTCTGTATAGAAAATCTGATGTGTCAGATTGGCCACCAGAATATATGGATTCAGTTGCATATACAAAGTAGCTCTGCAAAAAGCAATTCTACTTCTAAATTCTAGCTACAAGTAAGGCAGAATTGGAAACTTTTAAATACTATTCTGAGTAGCACTAAACATGTGAAACATAGAAATCTATTTGACAAAAGAGCTCTCCTTTGGAGCCTATATAACTATGCTGATGAAACTTCAAAAAAATAAATATAGATATATAATTAGGTTCACAAATTACAAGGTTCAATATTGATTTCTAAATTCAGTATAAAGCCAGTCAAAGACTAGCATGCAGATAACCTAGAATACCAAAGCAACTTTGAACATGAACAAGGTTTGAGGATGAACACCAGATGTATAATGTCAGCATAAAAACCAAACAGATAGTGGGGGAAACTGGGGATCAGGTGGACATTCAAATTTATTGACAGGTGCTTTCTAATCCACATGTAAAGGTTATGCTAGGTTTTGTTTTGTTCTGTGGGGAGGAGACAAGATGGAAAAACTGGATATTCAGTTCAACCATGAACTTTTATCATTTCCCCAAAACCATGTTAAAATGGTCATAGAACTGAATTCAAAGGCTAAACCTTATAGGACAACAACAATATAGTTAAGGATATCTTTGACACAGCATCAAAAGCATGTGAGTATTAGGAACAAATTGGTTAGCCAGGCTTCTCAAGCATGCTTTTTGAAAGACACAATGAAAAAGACAGATATTGAAAGAAAGCATTCTGGTTTTGCGTGCATTGCATGTGCACGTGGAATTGTGCATGCCCATGAACTCACATGCAGAGGACAAATGATTGCTGTCTTTTTTCCCCCAATTTTTATTAGGTATTTTCTTCATTTACATTTCAAATGCTATCCTGAAAGTCCCCCATACCCACTCCCCCGCTCCCCTACCCACCCACTCACATTTCTTGGCCCTGGTGTTCCCCTGTACTGGGGCATATAAAGTTTGCAAGACCAAGGAGCCTCTCTTCCCAATGATGGCCAACTAGGCCATCTTCTGCTACATATGCAGCTAGAGACATGAGCTCTGGGAAGGTACTGGTTAGTTCATATTGTTGTTCCACCTATAGGGTTGCAGACCCCTTTAGCTCCTTGGGTACTTTCTCTAGCTCCTCCATTGGGGGCCCTGTGTTCCATCCAATAGCTGACTGTGGGCATCCACTTCTGTGTTTGCCAGGCACTGGCATAGCCTCATTTTTTTACGGCTCTCTACCTTCTTTTCCTCAAGCAGTCTCTCACTGAACTGGAAGTTCAGTGTTCCAGCCAGACTGGCAGGTCACTAAGCTCCCAGGATCTGCCTGTCTCTGCCCACCCTACCCACAGTTCTAGGATTACAGTTATGTGCATTCATGCCAGTTTTTTTTTTTTAAGCGTGGATGCTGAGGATTTGAACACCAGTTTCCATGTTTGCACATCAAACATTATTGCTCACTATCCCAAACCTGAAAATATTTTACAACCTGATACCTAAAAAAGAATTTATATTCAGAATATGTGATGGACACTTTAAACTGAAAACTCACACATTACAAAAATGGGTAAATTGTTTAAATCAACACTTCATAGCAAGGAAGACATATAGGAAAGCATGTAAGACAATGCCCAGCATCATTAGTTATTGGAGAAGTGCACAAAGGTAGACTCTACTTCATAACTACTAATTGCCTAAAATTAAGGAGATTCACCAGGTACTGGTGAGGACATGAAAGAACTCAACCAGTTGTATGCCATGTCGTGGTCACAATGATTCAGGAACACTGAAAAACAGTTTAATGGTTTCCCTCTCTCTCTCTCTCTCTCTCTCTCTCTCTCTCTCTCTCTCTCTCTCTCTCTCTCCATTTGGAAACATTCCAAAAGCAGTCAACATTTGAGTAGAGAGTTTTTTTGGCAAAGTTGTTCTGTGTCCATACAATGGAATACTACTCAGAAGTACAAAGGAATGAACTATTGATACACCTAACATGGATGAATCACCAAGTAATTACAGTGAGTGAAAGAAGCCAGACAAAGAGTTCATACTGTCGTCTTCTGTTACCACAGCACTCTAGAAAATGAAGTCTAACCTAGAGTGACAGAAAGGTCAATAATTACCGAGGGGTGGAGCAGTGGTAGGGGAAGTCCAAAAGGGCAAGAGGAAGCTCCTGGGAGCACTGGATATGCTCATTACCTTAATTGTGGCAGCGATTTCAACACATGTCAAAAGTTACCAAATCCTACAATTTAAACACGTGCCTTTTATTATATGCCAGCTGTACCTCAGCAAAGCTGGTAATAGAATATATAAAATTTGCACAGCAAAAAAAAAACCCACCAAAAATAAAATTTAAGTGTTAACCTGGGGAAACAGTTGCCACCCATATTGTAGACACAGAGTGAATTATTTTCATTCAATTTTTCAAAGCTCTTTATATTGAGAGGATGATTTTTTAAAAAGGAAATGCTACTGATTCCAGGGGGGAAAATGCCAGACTGTTTCACTTATGATAGAGTGCAAATATAAGCAACGGTTGTTTCTTTGATTATTAAGTAAGACACCAATAATACTCCGTTGGTGAGTATATAGGGAAACTTGGCCTTAGTCATTGATGTTGGAAGAAAAGAGTGATGCAATCTCACTATCTAAAGTAAAACTGTATGCAATCTTCAACTCTTCTATAAATTGATTCTATACATTTGAAAGCTGTTTTTGTCTGGAGATACTGATGCTATGATTGCTAAGTAGCAAAACAATGCAAATTGCTAATATATCCATCTATGAAGATCTGCTTATTTGCTGGGGATCTATCAGTCATTAAAACTGTGAGAATGGGCTTTTTCTTTCTTTCTGCAGTATGAAGGACAGCCCTGATATCTGATCCTGTAAGTTACAGAATCTCTTGGCTCAGCAGTGTGTAAAAGGTTCCACCATGTCTTTGTGAATGCAGTGCCATGCAGTTGAAGATCTGTCTGCTTGTGTTCCAAAACAGTTTGAAAACATTAGAATGATGGTCTCTTTAAAGGTTAAGCAGTGGCTGGAAATATGGCTCAGTGAGTAAAGATACCTGCTGCCAAGCCTGCTCAAGATACCTGAGTTTGATAACTGGTACCTACATGTTGGAAAAAGAGAGCCAATTCCTACAAGTTCTCTTTTGGCTTCCACACACATGCTGTGATTTGCACACACTACCACCACCCTGCATGCACATGTGACCACATGCACATACAATAAGTGTAAAATCTTTTAAATTTACACAGAACAAAATTGTATAACCATCTGGACCTAATACGAAATCGTAATTGCTTTTAGTCTTTTCTGCGGTAATGTATTCTAAATTAGTTTAGTGCATGTTTTAAGGGATAATTTATTCATTGCTATGTAATTTCCTGAAGCATTTCAACTGTGTTGACACTTGGTAGCAACTAATTTTCTTTCAGTAGTTTATGCTCTTTTCTATAAATTTTTCTTGCCTGTGCTTTTATAGTCTTGCTTTTTTCTTAGTCAAGTTCATGAGAAATTTAGTTATTCTGTTAATTATTAAAATATTATGTTTATTATCTTATCAGAAAATTACCTTTGTCTATATTTGTTTTCTTCTTAGTCATCTTGGACTATAATATCTATTAATTCCATCTTCCTAATTATCTTTAATTTATGTATTTTCTTTTAAAACTTAATTAAGGGTAATATTTAGTTCACTTATTTAAAGTCCCTTTACCAAGAGACATTTTAAGAGTTATAATTTTTCCTCTGATCACAGCTTTAGCTGTGATATGTAGGGCTTGGTATGAAATATGACCAATTTCATTCCCTTTTTGATAATTTTTCGTGTTTTGTTTTTTCTCTTTAATCTAGAGCTCTTTTTAAATGTTTGCTTAATTTTTAAGCAATACATTTTTATCACCGTTATTTATTTCCCATTTAATAGGCTCCCAGTGAAAGCATGCAGTCTGTGAAAGCTCCAGTTTTCTTAAAAGAGCTCCTTTGCAGCATCAAAGTCTGAAAATAAGACCAGTGCTTTTGTAATTTTTAGCTTGGGATGTGACCTATTCCACCCACCTAAGTTAAAAACATACCTTCTCTATTTGAGGGGCTCAGATTTGTTTGTATAAACAGATAAAATACATGACGATGGATTATACATCCATCCATATATATTTACTTATTTATTTAATTGGTTGGATTTCTTTTTCCCTCTATTTACTTTACCCCAACTGAAATAGCAATTTTCCAACTGAAATAGTGAAATTAAATCCTTCCTTTACAGCTCTGCTTTTTAAAAATGTAGGCAAATTCGTAGTGTTCAGGGCACTACTTATAGCTATGCTTCTTGAGACCACGACCCTTTCCCACTATTTATTATTATGTGACCCTGATCCATCTACTTTTTATGCCTCTATTACACATCAATGAAATCAAGCTTCCAACTGTGGGGCCAGCTCACTAAGTAAAGGTACTTTCTGCCAAGACTGATGACCTGAAACCAATTCCCTGCATCCATATGCTATGAGGAGAAAAATGGTTACTGGAAGTTGTTCTCTGGCATACACACACACATACACGCACACACACACACACACACACACACACACACACACACACACACTGTCCATACACATATGCATGTGTGCACACACATGTACACACAAAAAATAAAGTAAGTAAAATAAAATTTTAAAACAATGGTAAGAAAAGTCTATCTGTCTACGGCAAGAATTACTGCAGTGAACAAATATGAGGATGTCGGTTTCTACCCTGCATACAGTGAAAACGCTGGTGTCTGTCTCCTCAGATTTAACCCCAAGCTGCAACAATGCCAGCCTTAATCTCTCCTATCAGACAACTCTGTGCTCCATAACCTTCTATTTTATTCCTCATGCCACAAATCTTGGGGGGGGGAGGGGGGAGAGGGGTATTTTTTCTTAAAAATTATATCACTTACTTATGCTCTTAGATTTACAGCTGACTATATTGTATATATACAATCTTTTTCTGCATGTTTCTTCTCTGTTGCCTACATTGATTAACAATGATTTTATTCTCTAATGTTTTCCTGATGTCCATATAATACACAGTGAAATAAACCATACCTCTCATGAAGAGGCCTTATTGTTGTCTTTGAAACACATGGAAGGCACAGCATGCATGCTTTTCTGCCCCTTGCTTTTCTTACAATCATACTACTACAGCTTCCTCTGAGCTTCAGGAACAATTCTGTTCATCTCTCACTTCTATTTAAATCTTAGAGTCTCTCCTTCATTCTCCCTTGTATGCCTATACCGTGATATTCTTCGTTGCTTGAAATATATTTTGCTTTAGGTTTAAGCTAGTTTTCTAAAAGTTTTTCTTAAAATCACTTCCCAGTATAAAGGCTTTTATTTCTATGCAGTGAATTCACAAACTTCATTTGCCAGGGTTGTCAAAAACAAATGCTGAATTGAGAGGCTTCTCAAAAAGCAGGAGCCCACAAGACTCAGATTGGAGTGCCAGCAGGTTGCTTCTCTCTTAAAACCTCTCTCCTTAACTCCCAGATGGCCAATATATCCCTGTGTCTTCTGTCTATATAGCCACACTTTGGGACTCTTTCTGTATCCCAATTTCCCCTTCTTTATAGGCACACCAGTAAAATTGGACTCAATTTAACTGTCTGTTTAAAGGTCTGATCTCCTGTTAAAATTCTGAAATATTGGAAATGAGGGCCTCAACTTAGAAAATTGATGGGGACGGAGTTCAGCCCCTTACACAGGGATGGATGCATTGTTAAATTGCATGTATGTTGCCAGGTTGCTTTCCTCAAGTGCTGTCTGACCTCGCATTTCCACAGGCAGGGTTCCCCTTTCCTGACATCCCTGCCAGCCATTATTGGCAGAGAAATTTTCCATCTTGTTAGCCAAGTGGGGCAGGGATACTCTACTGCGGAACCATTGACATTTGGCAGGAGATAATTCTTTGTCAACGAAGAGTGCCCCATGTACTTTAGGATGTTTAGCAGAGCCCCTGGCTTCTGCCAGGATGCTAACACAGCATTCCTTCAGTTGTGACAACCAAAAATAAAATAAAGTAACCACAACTCTCTACATATTATCAAATCTACCCCCTCCCCGAGTTAGGGCAAAATTAGCCTGAGTCAAAAATCACTGGAATATTGTGCTATCTCATAGATGTTTCTTTAAAACATAACAAAACTGTTTTATTTGGAAGTAATAATGAACTACAGAAAAACTGCATGAACGATATATAAGACATCTTCATATCCTTCATTAAGATTTGAGGTACACTTATTACCATTCCAGCCTCACTTGCTTTTTCATTTCAATATTTTTATATGTGTATTTGTACACTGTGTTCCTTTGCAAAACTTGAAAGGGAATTGCACACTTTACAGCCCCTCACCCCTAGACATTTTGCTGTGTATTTCCTAACAATTTATTTCCTAACTGTACTACAGTTTAAGGAGGATGACAACATCACATTTCCTCCCTTTGAAAGTGATATAACAGACATCAACTTTGGCAATTAAACATCCATACAGTCACTGAAATAACCCAAAGCCTATATTCTACTCTTGTCAGTGAACACAACAAAGTCCTTTGGTGCAGCTGTCCCCAAGTGCAAGGCCCAGTCCATGTTCTATGTTGCCCTTGGTTGTGCATATTTAGTTACTGTGAACCTGGGTATTTCTAGTATCTCTTAGTCTTTTTTCTTTTTACATCAAAGTCACTTTTTGAGGGATTTCTTTGATATTTCTTTATAATTAGATACAGATTGTGGATTCCCATCTGGAATATTCCAGAAACAATATAATGTCCTTCTTAGGATACCATTTCCCATGATGTGTGTGTATGTGTGTGTGTATATATATATATATTCAATGATGGTGATGGTTTGATCACTCCATTAAGGCACTGTCTGTTTTTCCACTGTGTAGTCACTATTATTTACCTTGAGGCAGATGAACTTGCTGTGGGTATACTATAAGCATTTTAAAATACCTTGGTCTGTCCTGATTAAGATGCTTTCTGGAACTAGTCTTTATTATGGTAGCTGCAAAAATGATTTTCCATCTATAATACTCCATCCAAAAAGTGCTGAGAAAAAAAAGTCTACCTAGTATTTTGTTATCTGATTTCAGTCCTGATGTGCTTTATAAATGGTATTGAATATTTTTGTATGTGTTTATTGGTCAGTTACATGTCTTCTTTACTGGT
The DNA here is from genome assembly GCF_000001635.26 of Mus musculus. NCBI lineage: Eukaryota > Metazoa > Chordata > Mammalia > Rodentia > Muridae > Mus > Mus musculus. Next base: position 143,212,323 of record NC_000073.6, read on the forward strand.
ATATGTATTTAGATCCTTTGCACAGTTGTATTTTTTCACAGATATGGGAAGGAGATGGCACACTCATACCACAATACATGCATGGAGAATGGAGGAAAACTTGTGGGAGTTTCTTTTCTCCCTCTACAATATGAGTCTTGGGGATCAAACTCAAGTCATTAAGCTCAGCAGAAAGCCCCTTTGCCCACTTTCTTACTGGTTTCCTTTTGCATACTTCTAAAATTCAAGCTTTTAATCTAATTTTAGAAATTCACATTCATTTGTAATAAATAATGCAAAGAGATCATCTATAGTTTGAAAAACTCATATATAGTTTTCCCAGTAGTAACAAAACTGTAGTGCAATTTAAGGAGGATGGAAACACTGGTTCAATGATACAGAATATTATTTGTTACCACAAAGATCCCTGTTTGTCCTTTTATAGCCACACCGTCTTCCCTCCTACCATCCCTTAATTCCCAGTAATCACTAATCTGTTCTTGATTCTATAGATCTGCTTTTTTGAGATTGCTATATAAATAGAATCAAACACATCTTTTGAAATTTGACCATTTTTAGAATTTACCATAATTCTCTAGATGTTCATCCAAGTTGTTTTATATATCAGTAGTTAATTCAGACTTGTTGCTGGGTAGAATTTCATGGTATGTATAAACCACATTTTTAACCACTCACTCATCCACAGACATCTAAGTTATTCCTAATTTGGAATTACTATAGATCATTTAATATTGACAGTATTTTTCATTTTACCAATTCTGGTAAACATGCAGTAAATTTTCTTTTTTGGTTTTTTGAGAGAGGGTTTCTTTGTGTAGGAGAGTGCTGGGATTAAAGGCATATGCTACCATGCCTGGCACAGTAATGTTTTATTGTGGTTTAAATTTGTATTTTGCCAATGGATAATAATAATGAATCATTTTTTCCACATTCTTCCATTCAGTGAACTGTTTATTTAAATTGTTTACTAATTTTTCAACTGAACTTCCTTTTATGTTAAGTTTTAAGAAGTTCTTCTTGTGTTCTGAATACAGAGCCTAAGTCAAGTATATGATTTCTCAGTTTTTTGCCCCCTCTATAGCTATCTATCTCATTCTATTGACATGGTCTTTACTGGAGCTATTTTTTAATTCATAGAGATCTTCTTGTCTGCCTCTGAAGTGCTAAGATTAAAGGTTCACAGGCCATAGATTCTTCATTTTTTAAATTGGGATTGTGTGTGTGTGTGTGTGTGTGTGTGTGTGTGAATTGCAACGAGTTCTGAGTGTTGTATATATTGAATTATGTGTGTATATATGTGTGTATATTGATATATATCATATTTATCCTGCTACAAATATTCTATCAACAAACAATTTTTGAGTATTTTCTCACACCTATGTATTGCCATCTTACTTTCTTTAAATTTTTTGATAATTCCTTTTTATGTGTATTAATGTTTTGCTTGCATATATATCTTTGTAAGGTTATTGGGTCCCCTGGAACTGAAGTTATTTTAGCTGCCATATAGGTGTTAGTAATTCAACCATGGTCCTCTGGAAGAGCAGCCAATATTCTTAACCGCTGAGCCATCTCTACAGCTTCCACTTTCTTTGTAGTATACCCCCAAGCATAAATTTTTAAAAATTTTTAATAAAGTCCAGTGAATCAGCTCTTTATTTTACTTTCGGTTTATATAAAAAAAATAGCAAAACAAAACACCTTTCGTCAAACATTTGGTTACAAAGATTTGACTCTATGTTTTTTTGTAAGAATTCTGCAAGATTTAATTGCTATTTTTAAGTCTTTGATTGATTTTAAGCTTTTACATATAGTGGCAGGGAACCATTCAACTTTATTTCCCTTACATATATAACATGCTGTTGAAGAAAAATCCATCCAAAACACTGTTCATTCCCTCATTTATTTCTGTGGCACCTTTATTAAAAGTCCATTTACCATAGCTATCTGGTTCTGTATTTAATAAACTATTTAATAGACTATTAATTCTATCCCCTCTTATGTATGTCTGTTTGATGTGATGCTTACATAGTGCCTTGTTATTTTATAGTAAATCTATATATTGAAAAGTATGAACCCTTTAACTTGACTGATTTGGGAGATTGCTTTAACTATTGTAGGTCATTTGGGTCTTACATAATTTTAAACATTGCTTGTTATTTTCTAGAAAAGACACCTGATATTTTGGTAAGGATCAGGTCTCTACATCATCTTGAAGAACATATGTATCTTAACTTCAAGTTTTCCAGTTCATAAACACAAGCTATATATCAATTTATTTAGATCTAGACTTTCAGTGGTATCCTGTCATTCATAGAGTATAGTTTGTATACTTTAAAAAATAGATCGATTAATTTTGTTCCTTTTAGTTTTGTAAAAAAAAAAAGAACATAATTTATAAGTTAATAATTTTAAATGTATTTTTGTGGCATTAAGTACATTCATACCTGTGATTTATTCATTTTTACATTATAAAATGAATTGTTTTCTTCATTTCATTAGTCCCTCATGGTACATAGAAATATGATTGAGCTTTATATTTTACAATCTTGGGATTTTGGTTAAATATAGAAATTTAATTTTACTTTTTTCCAGACTTGTTTCTTTTCCTTGTATAACTGATCAGAACTTCTACACAATATTTAATAAAAGTGATAAAACAGGTCCCCTTGACTCAATTGTGGGTGGCTGGGTTTATTTTTTGAGACAACTATATAGCCCAAGATGACATCTAACTTATCTTTCTTCTTCTTCTCCCTCCTCTGGGGAGATGGAATTATATTTGTATGCCATTATACTGAGTTAACTTATTCTTGATTTGAAGGGAAAGCATTTCATCTTCCACCATTAAGTACAATGTCAGGCACTGGTATTTGTTTTGTTTGTTTATAGACAGGGTCTCCTGTAGCCCAGGGTGGTCTAAACTACTCACTGTGCAGCTGAAAATGACCTTGAGCTTCTAAACCTTCTTATTTCCACCACTTGAATACTGAGGTTATCAGCATCTACCACCATATCTGTTTCAATGGAGCAGAGGATTGCATGGTGCAATTTACATATAAATTCGTGGTAACACCTACTCTTGTGGTAGCTAACAGATCTCTGAGGTTCTGTTCATTGTTCTTCCTTACTCTTTTTTTTCTGTCCTTTAAACTGAATAATCTTTATATATCTATATTTAAATTCACTGATTCTTTTTCTCTGCTCCCAGCTTATCTTGCAATCTGGCTCTACAAGTAAGGTTTTCATTTAAGTTATTGTAATTTGTACTGACAACTTTATAATATATCTCTTTATTAACATTTCATCTGATGAGTTATTGTCACAATGTTTTACTTTTATTCTTTAAAACAAGGCTTATTTTAGTGTGAGAATATTTATACTTTGAAATCTTGACCTACTAAAACTAGTATTTAGGTTCTCTCAGTGATCATTACTATTTACAAATCTTTAATCTCTCTAGCCCCCCTCTCCACTTAGGATGATGTGTTGATTTTTAGGAACACTACATTTGAATTTTTTCCCATCTACGTGGGCAATTGCTTGTTTCTGCCATGCCTGTGCCAATTTTGCTTCTATAGTGTTTGCATTTCCCGGCAATGTGTGTATCTGATTTATCTTCAAGTTTGCTCTTTAGAAAATGACTGTCTTTGTTTTTAAAGCATGCTTTAATTGATCAGCTTAAGCCACCATTAGTCAGAGGCCTTGTTTTAAGTATCTCAAGCTGGTAAATTTTCCTGAAAGGGCTTTGCCTTAGGATTTCCATTCAACATTTGGACTCTTTACAACTGTCCTTTGTTTTACCATCTTGTCTGTATAGTGTCTCACAATCAGCAGTGTAGATAAGGAGAGTACTTCTGGTCTTTTTTTGAGAGTACAGACCATCTTATCTCTAAGAATTTACTATCTTTTTGTGTGTGTGTATTTATGTGCAACAACCAGTGCTAGAGCATCAGATTGCTATAACAGTGGCTTTAACCAGTAAATGCCTTGAGGACACTATTTTTTGACATAAAGAATGAGACTGGCAATAGAGTTCAAATCAGGTTAGGCTTCTTCATTGGAAGAAAAGATGCTAGTCTTCAAGGCTATTGTACTCATCTGGGTATGGGAAAGGCAACCTTAGGTTAAATTTCCACAGACCTTGCAATTTCTATGGAGATTTATCAGATTTTACTTTTGTAGTTTTTTTTAAAAATAATTGTGATTAAATAGGGTCCTCACAACTGAAATAAGTACTCTGTTTCTGCTCCACAACCCTAATGTTTTTCTTCAGTTTGTTATGTGACTTTAATTTATATTTCTGAAATCACTGTTTTTGACAGTCTTGTTCAGATTTACAATGGTAAAAAATTTAAACACTGTATTTGCTTGTTTCTTTAGAAAAATGAGAATTTGCTAGTTGTTCATATAGAGTGGTGATTCTCAGCATTCCTAATGCTGTGCCCCTTTAATATAGATGTTCATGTTGTGGTGCTCCCCAGTCATAAAAATTATTTTTGTTGCTACTTCATAACTGTAATTTTGTTACTATTATGAATCATAATGTAAATATCTGATATGCAGGGTATCTGATATGTGACCTTTGTGAAAGGGGACATGACATCAAATTTGAGAGCCAGTGGTTTAGAGAGATGGAGGTTTGCCATTATCCAGACTGCTCTTGAACTCCTAAGGTATCATTCTTACAAATCTTTTCCCCAGTACCTAGAACTATGGCTACCCTACTGAGACTTTAGCCTGTGTTTCTTATCCCACTGTTTTTTTGAAACTGCCCACATGTTTGTTATTAAAATATTGAAAATATCAATATATTTCCAAAAGTCAAAAATGACACATGCCAGGTGTGGTGGTATACGCCTTTAATCCCAGCACTCGGGAGGCAGAGGCAGGCAGATTTCTGAGTTTGGGGCCAGCCTGGTCTACAAAGTGAGTTCCAGAACAGCCAGAGCCACAGAGGAACCCTGTCTCAAAAAAAAAAAAAACAAAAAAACAAAAAACAAAAAACAAAAAACAAACAAACAAAAAAAGACACAAAATAATCTACTGAGAGAAGCCTTTTCCTCCCATATCCCTTCTATATTCATAAGCCCCAACTCTTGTAAGTAACAAAATGTAAGTTTTCTGGTTTAGAGTTTATGTGTGGCTCTTCCAAATACATGTAATCATCTTATCATTTCAAGTTATTTATTTAAAAAGAAATATATCACCCATTCACAGATAGTTCTCCTTCGTTGGTACACTATTCATTGTATAGTATTCCTTTCAATTAATGTCTAATTTATGTGTATGTGATTTCTAGATGGAATCTTTACCCATTATTTTGTGATCTTTAGTTATGCAACATTACCACCAATTACAATTAGACTGTATAGACGGTTTATCTGATCCTGAGTTAACATTGGTACCTGGTATCTGTCTAGAAAATTGTCCATTTCATCAAGGTTTTCCAGTTTTGTTGAGTATAGGATTTGTGGTAGGATCTGATGATTTTTTGAATTTCCTCGGTTTCTGTGGTTATGTCTCCCTTTTCATTTCTGATTTTGTTAATTTGGATACTATCTCCGTATCCTCTGGTTAGTCTGGCTAAGGGTTTATCTTGATTTTCGCAAAGAACCGCTCATGGTTTGTTCATTATTTGTATAGATCTTTTTGTTTTTATTTGGTTGAGTTTCATTATTTCCTGCTATCTACTTCTCTTGGGTGTATTTGCTTCTTTTTGTTCTAGAGCTTTCAGGTGTGTTGTTAAGCTGCTAGTGTATGCTTTCTCTGGTTTCTTTTTGGAGGCACCCAGAGCTATGAGTTTTCCTCTTAGGACTGCCTTCATTGTGTCCCAAAAGTCTGGGTATGTTGTGGCTTCATTTTCATTAAGTTCTAAAAATTCTTTAATTTCTTTATTTCTTCCTTGGCCAAGTTATCATTGAGTAGGGTGTTGGTCAGCTTCCACGTGTATGTGGGCTTTCTGTTTTTGTTGCTATTGAAGACCAGCCTTAGTCTGTGGTGATCTGATAGGAAGCATGGGATTATTTCAATATTTTTGTATCTGTTGAGGCCTTTTTTTGTGACCAATTATATGGTCAGTTTTGGAGAAGGTGCCATGTGGTGCTGAGAAAAAGGTATATCCTCTTGTTTTATGATGAAATGTTCAATAGATATCTGTTAAATACATCTGTTTCATAGCTTCTGTTAGTTTCACTCTGTCCCTTTTTAGTTTGTGTTTCCATGATCTATCCATTGATGAGAGTAGGGTGTTGAAATATCCCACTATTATTGTGTGAGGTACAATGTGTGCTTTGAGCTTTAGTAAAGTTTCTTTTTGAATGTGGGTGTTCTTGCATTTGGAGCATAGATGTTCAGAATTTAAAGTTCTTCTTGGTAGATTTTTCTTTGATGAGTATGAAGTATCCTTCCTTATCCTTTTTGATAACTTTTGGTTGAAAGTTGACTTTATTCTATATTAGGATGGCTACTCCAGCTTGTTTCTTGGGACCATTTGCATGGAAAATCACTTTCCAGCCCTTTACTCTGAGGTAATGACTGTCTTTGACATTGAGGTGCATTTCTTGTATGCATCAAAATGCTGTGTCCTGTTTATGTAACCAGTCTGTTAATCTATGTCTTTTTATTGGGGAATTGAGTCCATTGATGTTAAAAGATATTAAAGAATAGTGATTGTTGCTTGCTGTTGCTTTTGATATTATTTTTATGTTTGTGTGGATATCTTCTATTGGGTTTGTTGAAAGAGGATTACTTACTTGCTTTTCTAGGGTGTAGTTTCCCTCCTTGTGTTGGAGTTTTCCATCTATTATACTTTGTAGACCTGGATTTGTGGAAATAAATTTTGTAAATTTGGTTTTGTAGTGGAATATCTTGTTTTCTCCATATATGGTAATTGAGAGTTTTGTTGGGTATAGTAGCCCAGGCTGGCATTTGTGATCTTTTAGGGTCTGTATAACATCTGCCCAGGATCTTCTAGCTTTCATAGTCTCTGATGAGAAGTCTGGTGTAATTCTGATAGGTCTGCCTTTATATGTTACTTGAACATTTTCCCTGACTGCTTTTAATATTCTTTCTTTGTTTTGTGCATTTGGTGTTTTGACTATTATGTGTCAGAAGGAATTTCTTTTCTGGCCCAAGCTATTTGGAGTTCTGTAGGCTTCTTTTATGTTTATGAACATCTCGTTCTTTACATTAGGAAAGTTTTCTTCTATAATTTTGTTGAAGATATATATTGGCCCTTTAAGTTGGGAATCATCACTCTCTTTTTTTTTAAGATTTTGATTAATTTAATTTATTTCTTTTCTATGATATCATTCTTTTTATTAGATATTGTCTTTATTTACATTTCAAATGTATCCCCTTTCCTAGTTTCCTCTCTGAAAATTCCCTATCCCCCCACTCTCCCTGCTCCCCAACCCACCCACTCCTCCTTCCTGGCCCTGGCATTCCCCTATACTGTGGCATAGAACCTTCACAACACCAAGGGCCTCTCCTCTCATTGATGGTCAACTAGTCCATCCTCTGCTACATATGCAGCTAGAGACAGGAGTCCCACCATGTGTTTTCTTTGATTGGTGGTTTAGTCCCAGGGAGCTCTGGGTGTACTGGTTAGTTCATATTGTTGTTCCATCTTTAGGGTTGCAGACCCCTTCAGCTCCTTGGGTGCTTTCTCTAGTTCCGTCATTGGGGACCCGGTGTTCTGTCCAATGGATGACTGTGAGCATTCTCTTCTGTATTTGCCAGGCACTGGCAGAGCCTCACAGAAGACAGATATATCAGGCTCCTGTCAGCAAAATCTTGTTGACATCCACAATAGTGTCTGGATTTGGTAGGTGTTTATGGGATGGATCCCCAGGTGGGGCAGTCTCTGGATGGTCCTTCCTTCAGTCTCTGCTCAGAACTTTGTCTCTGTAACTCCTTCCAGAGGTATTTTGTTCCCCCTTCTAAGAAGGATCGAAGTATCCACACTTTGGTCTTCCTTCTTCTTGACTTTCATGTGCTTTGCAAATTGTATCTTGGGTATACTGAGTTTCTGGGCAAATAACCACTTATCAGTGAGCGCATATCATGTGTGTACTTTTGTGACTGGGTTACCTCACTCAGGATGATATCCTCCAGATCCATCCACTTGCCTAAGAATTTCATAAATTCATTGTTTTTAATTGCTGCCTAGTACTCCACTGTGTAAATGTACCACATTTTCTGTATCAATTCCTCTGTTGAGGGACATGTGGGTTCTTTTCAGCTTCTGCCTATTATAAAGAAGGCTTCTATGAACATAATGGAACATGTGTCTTTATTAGCAGTTGGAGCATCTTCTGGGTATATGCCCAGGACTGGTATTGCTGGATCTTTATGTAGTACTATGTCCAATTTTCTGAGGAACCGCTAGACTGACTTCCAGAGTGGTTGTACAAGCTTGCAATCCCACCAGCAATGGAGGAGTGTTCCTCTTTCTCCACATTTTTGCCAGTATCTACTGTCACCTGAGTTTTTGATCTTAGACATTCTGACTGGTATGAGGTGGAATCTCAAGGTTGTTTTGATTTGCATTTGACTAATGATTAAGGATGTTGAACATTTTTTCAGGTGCTTCTCAGCCCTTCGGTATTCCTTACTTGAGAATTCTTTGTTTAGCTTTATACCCCATTTATAATGGGGTTATTTGTTTTTCTGAAGTTGAGCTTCTTGACCTCTTTGTATATATTGGATATTAGTCCCCTATCAGATTTAGGATTGGTAAAAATCCTTTCCCAATCTGTTGGTGGCCTTTTTGTCTTATTGACAGTGCCTATTGCCTTACAGAAGCTTTGCAATTTTATGAGGTCCCATTTGTCAATTCTTGATCTTACAGCACAAGCCATTGCTGTTCTGTTTAGGAATTTTCCCCCTGTGCCCATATCTTTGAGGCTTTTCCCCACTTTCTCCTCTATAAATTTCAGTGTCTCTGGTTTTATGTGGAGGTCTTTGATCCACTTAGACTTGAGCTTTGTACAAGGAGATAAGAATGGATCAATTCGCATTCTTCGACGTGATAACCATCTGTTGTGCCAGCACCATTAGTTGAAAATGCTGTCTTTTTTCCACTGGATGGTTTTAGCTCCCTTTTCAAAGATCAAGTGACCATAGGTGTGTGGATTCATTTCTGGGTCTTCAATTCTATTCCATAGAGCTACCTGTTTGTCGCTGTACCTGTACCATGCAGTTTTTATCACAATTGCTCTGTAGTACAGCTTAAGGTCAGGCATGGTGAGTCCACCAGAGGTTCTTTTATTGTTGAGAATAGTTTTTGCTATCCTAGGTTTTTTATTATTCCAGATGAATTTTCAAATTGCCCTTTCTACCTCAGTGAAGAATTGAGTTGGAATTTTGATGGGGATTACATTGAATCTGTAGATTGCTTTCAGCAGGATAGCCATTTTGACTATATAAATCCTGCAAATCCATGAGCATGAGAGATCTTTCCATCTTCTGAGATCTTCTTCAATTTCCTTCTTCAGAGATTTGAAGTTCTTATCATACAGATCTTTCACTCCCTTAGTTAGAGTCACACCAAGGTATTTTATTTTATTTGTGACTATTGTGATGGGTGTTGTTTCCCTAATTTCTTTCTCAGCCCGTTTATCCTTTTTGTAGAGAAAGGCCATTGATTTGTTTGAGTTAATTTTATATCCAGCTACTGCACTGAAGCTATTTATCAGGTTTAAGAGTTCTCTGGTGGATGTTTCAGGGTAACTTATATATACTATCATATCATCTGCAAATAGTGATATTTTGACTTCTTCCTTTCCAATTTGTATCCCTTTGATCTCCTTTTGTTGTCTAATTGCTCTGGCTAGGACTTCAAGTACTATATTAAATGGGTAGGGAGAAAGTGGGCAGCCTTGTCTACTCCCTGATTTTAGTGGGATTGCTTCGAGTTTCTCTCCATTTAGTTTGATGTTGGTTACTGGTTTGCTGTATATTGCTTTTATTATGTTTAGGTATGGGCCTTGAATTTCTGATCTTTCCAAGACTTTTATCATGAAGGGGTGTTGGACTTTGTCAAATGTTTTCTCAGCACCTAACAAGATCATCATGTGGTTTGTGTCTTTGAGTTTGTTTATATAGTGGATTATGTTGATGGATTTCTATATATTAAACCATCCCTGCATCCCTGGGATGAAGCCTGTTTGATCATGATGGATGATTGTTTTGATGTGTTCTTGGATTCAGTTTGCAAAGATTTTATTGAGTATTTTTGCATCGATATTCATAAGGGAAATTGGTCTGAAGTTCTCTTTCTTTGTTGGATCTTTGTGTGGTTTAGGTATCAGAGTAATTTTGGCGTCATGGAATGAATTGGTTAGGATACCTTCTGTTTCTATTTTGTGGAATAGTTTGAGAAGAGTTGGAATTAAGTCTTCTTTGAAGGTCTGATAGAACTCTGCACTAAACCCATCTGGTCCTGGGCTTTTTTTTTTTTTTTTTTTTTTTGGTTGGGAGACTATTGATGACTGCTTCTATTTCTTTAAGCGAAATGGGACTGTTTAGATTGTTAATCTGATCCTGATTTAACTTTGGTACGAAGTTGTCCATTTCATCCAGGTTTTCCAGTTTTGTTGAGTATAGCTTTTTGTAGTAGGATCTGATGTTTTGGATTTCCTCGGGTTCTGTTGTTATGTCTCCTTTTTCCTTTCTGATTTTGTTAATTGGATACTGTCCCTGTGTCCTCTAGTTAGTCGGGCTAAGGGTTTTTCTATCTTGTTGATTTTCTCAAAGAACCAGCTCCTGGTTTGGTTGATTCTTTGAACAGTTCTTTTTGTTTCCACTTGGTTGATTTCAGCCCTGAGTTTGATTATTTCCTGCCATCTACTCCTCTTGGGTGAATTTGCTTCCTTTATTTCTAGAGCTTCTAGGTGTGCTGTCAGGCTGCTAGTGTATGTTCTCTCTTGTTTCATTTTGGAGGCACCAAGGGCTATGAGTTTTCTCTTAGGACTCCTTTCATTGTGTCCCATAAGTTTGGGTATGTTGTGGCTTCATTTTCATTAAACTCTAAAAAGTCTTTAATTTCTTTATTTCATCCTTGCCCAAGGAATCATCGAGTAGAATGTTGTTCAGTTTTGATGTGAATGTTGGCTTTCTATTATTTATGCTGTTATTGAAGATCAGCCTTAGTCCGTGGTGATCAGATAGGATGCATGGGATAATTTTAATATTTTTGTACCTGTGGAGGCCTGTTTTGTGACAGATTATATGATCAATTTTGGAGGAGGTACCATGTGGTGCTGAGAAGAAGGTATATCCTTTTATTTTAGGATAAAATGTTCTGTAGATATCTATTAAATCCATTTGTTTCATAAATTCTGTTAGTGTCCATGTGTCTCTATTTAGTTTCTGTTACCAGAATCTGTCCATTGGTGCAAGTGGGGTGTTAACGTCTCCCACTATTATTGTGTGAGGTGCAATATGTGCTTAGGGCTTTACTAAAGTTTCTTTAATTAATGTGGATGTCCTTGTATTTGGAGCATATTCAGAATTGAGAGTTCATCTTGGTAGATTTTTGCCTTTGATGAGTATGATGTGCCCCTCCTTGTCTTTTTTGATAACTTTGGGTTGGAAAGTAGTTTTGTTCGATATTAAAATGACTACTCCAGCTTGTTTCTTCTGACCATTTGCTTGGAAAATTGTTTTCCAGCCTTTCACTCTGAGGTAGTGTCTGTCTTTGTCCCTGAGGTGGGTTTCCTGTCAGCAGCAAAATGTTGTGTCCTGTTTGTGTAGCCAGTCTATTAGTCTATGTCTTTTTATTGGGGAATTGAGTCTATTGATGTTAAGAGAAATTAAAGAAAAGTAATTGTTGCTTCTTGTTATTTTTGTTGTTAAACTTGGGATTCTGTTCTTGTGGCTATCTTCTATTAGGTTTGTTGAAGGATTACTTTCTTGCTTTTTCTAGGGTGTGGTTTCTGTACTTGTGTTGTTGTTTTCCCTTTATTATCCTTTGAAGGGCTGGATATGAGGAAAGACATTGTGTGAATTTGGTCTTATCATGGAATATTTTGGTTTTTCCATCTATGGTAATTGAGAATTTTGCTGGGTATAGCAGCCTGGGCTGGCATTTGTGTTTTCTTAGGATCTGTATAACATCTGTCCAGGATTTCTGGCTTTCATAGTCTCTGGTGAGAAGTCTGATGTAATTCTAATAGGCCTGCCTTTATATGTCACTTGACCTTTTTCCCTTACTACTTTTAATATTCTATATTTAGTGCATTTGTTGTTCTGATTATTATGTGTTGGGAGGAATTTCTTTTCTGGTCCAGTCTATTTGGAGTTTTGTAGGGTTCTTGTATGTTCATGGGCATCTCTTACTTTAGGTTTGGGAAGTTTTCTTCTATAATTTTGTTGAAGATATTTGCTGACCCTTTAAGTTGAAAATCTTCATTCTCCTCTACTCCTATTATCCCTAGGTTTTGTCTACTCATTGTATCCTGGAATTCCTGGATGTTTTGAGTTAGAATCTTTTCGCATTTTCTTTGATTGTTGTGCCCATGTTCTCTATGGAATCTTCTGCACCTGAGATTCTCTCTTCCATCTCTTGTATTCTGTTGCTGATGCTCACATGTTTGGTTCCTGATTTCTTTCCTAGGGTTTCTACCTCCAGAGTCGTCCCACTTTGGGTTTTCTTTATTGTTTCTACTTCCGTTTTTAGGTCTTGGATGGTTTTGTTCAATTCTATCACCTGTTTGGTTGTGTTTTCCTGTAATTCTTTAAGGGATTTTTTTGGTTTCCTCTTTAAGGACTTCTACCTGTTTAGCAGTGTTTTCCTGTAATTCTTTAAGGACTTCTACCTGTTTAGCAGGGTTCTCCTGTATTTCTTTGAGTTATTAATGCCCTTCTTAAGGTCCTCTACTAGCATCATGAGATATGACTTTTAATCTGAATCTTGCTTTCTGTTCATGTGTGTTGGGATATCCAGGACTGGCTGAGGTGGGAGTGCTGGGTTCTGATGATGGTGAATGGTCATGGTTTCTGTTGGTAAGATTCTTACGTTTGCCTTTCAACATCTGGTAATCTCTGGTGTTGTTATAGTTGTCTCTGGCTGGAGCCTGTTCCTCTTGTAATTCTGTTAGCCTCTGTCAGCAGTCCAGCTCTCTCCTGAGTATCAGTGGTCAGAGTACTCTCTGCAGGCAAGCTCTCCTCTTGCAGAGAAGGTGCACAGAGGTCTGGCATTCAGAACTACCTTCTGTCTGAAGATGAAGGCCCCCAAAAGGGCCTGTCCCAGAAGATGTGTTGCTTCTGTAGTCTGTGTACTCACCTGCACAGACTGGTCTCCAAGGGACCCAGGACACAAGATGGCTCCCTCACCTGCTCCAGCAGTCAGAGCCCTCCCAGGTGGTCACCTCTCTTCTGGTGGGGAAGGTGCCCAGATGTCTGGAGCCTGAAACGGGGTCTGTCCCAGAAGCCATGTCACTTCTGCCTGTCCCAGAAGCTGTGTCGCTTCTACAATCCTGTTGCTCACCCTATGCATTCCGTGAGAAGATCTGCGCAGACTGGTCTCAGAGGGACCCGGACACAGGATGGCTCCCTCACCTGCTCTGGTGGTCAGAGGCCTCTTGGGTGGTCACCTCTCCTCTGGCAGGGAAGGTGCCCGATGTCTGCAGCTCAAATCAGGGCCTGTCCCAGAAGCTGTGTCCTGAAGTTCTTGTCATGCAAAACTTTCACTTCCTTAAAGTCACACCAAGGTATTTTATATTATTTGTGACTATTGTGAAGGGTGTTGCTTCCCTAATTTCTTTCTCAGCCCATTTATCCTTTGTGTAGAGAAAGATTTGTTTGAGTTAATTTTATATCCAGCTACTTCACTGAAGTTGTTAATCAGGTTTAGTTCTCTGGTAAAAATTTTTTTTATATATATACTCACACACACACACATAAATACTTTCATATCATCTGCAAATAGTGATATTTTGACTTCTACCTTCCAATTTGTATCCCCTTGATCTCCTTTTGTTGTCTAATTGCTCTGTCTAGGACTTCAAGTACTATATTGAAAAGGTAGGGAGACAGTGGGGCAGCCTTCTCTACTCCTTGATTTTAGTGGAATTGCTTTGTGTTTTTCTCCAGTTAGTTTGATGTTGACTTCTGGTTTGCTGTATATTGCTTTTATTATGTTTAGGTATGGGCCTTGAATTCTTGATCTTTCCAAGAATCTTATCATGAAGGGGTGTTGGATTTTGTCAAATGCTTTCTCAGCATCTAATGAGGTGATCATGTGGTTTTTGTCTTTGAGTTTGTTTATATAGTGCATTACATGGATAGATTTCTGTATATTAAACCATCCCTGCATCCCTGGGATGAAGCCTACTTGATTGTGATGGATGATCATTTTGATGTGTTCTTGGATTCTGTTTGTGAGAATCTTATTGAGTATTTTTACATCAAAATATATAAGGGAAGTTGGTCTGAAGTTCTCTTTCTTTGTTGGTTCTTTGTGTGATTTAGGTATCAGAGCAATTGTAGCTTCATAGAACAAATTGGGTAGAGTACCTTCTGTTTCTATTTTGTGGAAAAGCTTGAGGAGAATTGGAATTAGGTCTTCTTTGAAGGTCTTATAGCACTCTGAACTAAACTCATCTGATCCTGGGCTTTTTTTTTTTTTTTTTTTTTTTTTTTTTTTTTTTTTTTTTGGTTGGGAGACTATAAATGACTGTCTGTATTTCTTTAGGGGATATGGGACTGTTTAGATCATTAATCTGATCCTGATTCAAGTTTGGTACCTGTAATCTTTCTAGAAAATTGTCCATTTCAGGTTTTCCAGGTTTTTTTTTTTTTTTTTGGACAGGGTTTTTCTGTATAGCCCTGGCTGTCCTGGAACTCACTGTGTAGAAGAGGCTGGCCTTGAAATCAGAAATCCACATGCCTCTGCCTCCCAAATGCTGGGATTAAAGGCATGTGCCACCATGCCCAACTCCAGGTTTTCCAGTTTTGTTGCGTATAGGCTTTTTTAGTAGGATCTGGTGATCTTTTTTATTTCCTCAGATTCTGTTATGTCTCCCTTTTCATTTCTGAATTTGTTCATTTGGATACTGTCCCTGTGTCCCCTAGTTAGTCTGGTTTATCTATCTTGTTGATTTTCTGAAAGGAACAGCTCCTGGTTTGGTTGATTCTCTGTATAGTTATTTGCGTTTCCACTTAGTTTATTTTAGCCCTGAGTTTCATTATTTCCTGCCATTTACTTTTCTTGGGTGAATTTGCGCCCTTTTGTGTTCTAGAGATTTTAGGTGTGCTGTCAAGCTGCTAGTGTATGCTCTCTCCAGTATCTTTTTGGAGGCACGCAGAGCAGAGCTATGACTTCTCCTCTTAGGACTGCTTTCATTGTGTCCCATAAGTTTGGGTATGTTGTGGCTTCATTTTCATTAAAAGTCTTTAATTTCTTTCTTTATTTCATCCTTGACCAAGTTATCATTGAGTAGAGTGTTGTTCAGATTCCACATGTATGTTGGCTTTCTATTATTTATGTTGTTATTGAAGAGCAGCCTTAATCCATGGTTATCTGATAGGATGCATGGAATTATTTCAATATTTTTGTGTCTGATGATATGGTCAGTTTTAGAGAAGGTGCCATGAAGTGCTAATAAGAAGGTATATCCTTTTGTTTTATGATGAAATGTTCTATATATCTGTTAAATCCATTTGTTTCATAACTTCTGTTAGTTTCACTCTGTCTCTGTTTAGTTTGTGTTTCCATGATCTGTTCATTGATGAGGGTAGGGTGTTCAAGTCACAGACTATTACTTATTTGAGGTGTAATATGTGCTTTGAGCTTTACTAAAATTTCTTTAATTAATGTAGATGCCCTTGCATTTGGAGCATAGATGTTCAGAATTGAGATTTTTTTCCTGTGATGAATATGAAGTGCCCCTCCTTGTCTTTTTTATAGCTTTAGGTTGAAAATCGATTCAATATTAGAATCGCTACTTCAGCTTGTTTGTTGGGACCATTTGCTTGGAAAATTGTTTTCCAGCCTTTTACTTTGAGGTAGTTTCATTGTCCCTGAGGTGGGTTTCCTGTAAGCAGCAAAATGTTGGGTCCAGTTTATGTAGTCAGTCTGTTAGTCAATGTCTTTTTATTGGGGTAATTGAATCCATTGATACTAAAAGATATTAAAGAAAAGTAATTGTTTCTTCCTGTTATTTTTGTTGTTAGAGTTGGGATTCTGTTCGTATGGCTATCTTCTTTTAGGTTTGTTGAAGGATTACTTTCTTGCTTTTTCTAGGGTATAGTTTCCCTCCTTGAGTTGGAGTTTTCCCTTTATTATTCTTTAAAGTGCTATATTTATGTAAAGATATTGTGTGAATTTGGTTTTTCCATGGAATACTTTGTTTCTTCATCGATGGTAATTGAGAGTTTTGCTGGGTATAGTAGCCTGGGCTGGCATTTGTGTTCTCTTAGTATCTCTATAACATCTGTCCAATATCTTCTGCCTTTCATAGTCTATGGTGAGAAATCTGGTGTAATTCTAATAGGGCTCCCTTTATATGTTACTTGATCTTTTTCCCTGAATGCTTTTAATATTCTTTGTTTTGTGCATTAGGTGTTTTGATTATTATGTGTCAGGCAGAATTTCTTTTCTGGTCCAAGCTATTTGGAGTTCTGTAAGCTTCTTGTATGTTCATGGGCATCACTTTCTTTAGGTTTGGGAAGTTTTCTTCTATAATTTTGTTGAAGATATTTGCTGGCCCTTTAAGTCAATAATCTTCATTCTCACCTATACCTATTATCTTTTGGTTTGGTCTTCTCATTGTGACCTGGATTTCCTGGATGTTTTGAGTTAGGATCTTTTTCCATTTTTCATTTTGATTGTTGTGCCCATGTTTTCTATGGAATCTTCTGTATCTGAGATTTTCTTTCATCTCTTGTATTCTGTTAGTTATGCTTGCATTTATGACTCCTGATTTTTCCTAGGATTTCTATCTACTGTGTTGTCTCCCTTTGTGATTCCTTATTGTTTCTACTTCCATTTTTAGATCCTGGGTGGTTCTGTTCAATTCACCTGTTTGGTTGTGTTTTCTTGTAATCTTTAAGGGATTTTTGTGTTTCCTCTTAAGGACTTTTACCTGTCTAGCTGTGTTCTCCTGTATTTCTTTAAGGGAGTTATTAATGTCCTTTCTAAAAATCCTCTACCAGCATCATGAGATATGATTTTAAATCCAAATCTTGCTTTTTGGGTGTGTTGGGGTATCCAGGACTCACTGATGTGGGAGTACTAGGTTCTGATGATGCCAAGTAGTCTTGGTTTCTGTTGGTAAGATTCTTGTATTTGCCTTTCACCATCTGATCACTTTCCTAGGTTTTGAATCTCCAGGGTTGTCTCCCTTTGTGATTTCTTCTTTGTTTCTACTTCCATTTTTAGATCCTGGATTGTTTTGTGTTACCTCTTTCAGGGCTTCTAGATGTTTACCTTTGTTCTTCTGTATTTCTTTAAGGGAGTCTGATTTCATTGATTTTTGCCTTTTTTGAAAGGGAGAGTCTGGATAACGCATTGACACAGTATGATGATGACAACTCTCACATATGCTTCTGTCTGATGTTGTTTTATAAAACTATATGCTCCAATAATGAGCAAATATAGTTTTGAAATAATCATCTTGACCATTTGTCTATAGTACCATCTCATATTTTTTGTAGATATCACACATTGTAGGCAAGGTTGCTCCAAGTAGTCCTTGCTGTCCTAAAACTTGTTATGTAGACGAGACTGAACTCAAATTCATAGAGATCTATCTGCTTCTGCCTGCTGAGTGCTACGGTTAAAGGTGTGTGCTACCATGGCTACAGAATTTGAAGTATCTTATATATATCAAAGGTTATTATGGATAACTGATGTCTTCATGATTTTGCTGTCTTTTAGTTGAGTACTTTTCTTGTCTCTCATTTTTGTGGTTTTATAATGCTTGCTGGTCTATTGCTTAGGGATTCCCTCAGATTTTGCTTGTTTTAAATGGGCATTATTTCTCCTTCATTTCTAACAATGCCCTTGAACTTAATGGTTGGAATTTGCTTTGCTTCTGAACTTGGAATATCTTACTTCATCACCTCATAGCCTGTAGAATTTCATCTTTGAAATCTACTGTAGTCCATAATAGTATAAATGACTTATCACTTTTCTTTTTAGACTTTTTTATTGTAATATGTCTTGATGAAGCTCTTCTCTGCTCTCTTTCTCTCTCTCTCTCATGAAATGATATGTGATTGTGAGGTATATTTAATTATAGTTAGATGTGGGGGCGGTTCACATTGCATATGGTATATATGCAGATCAGATGATAATACTATGGAGTCAGTTCTCTTCATCCACCTTCATACAGGTTTCAAGGACAATTAGATCGTCAGTCTTGCATCAATTGACAGCAAGCACTTTTACCTGATGAGCGATCTCAGTGATCCTGTTTTTAGAGTTTTGATGTACATTTCATTAATAATTGATATTCACATTAGTATATGTGTATACATGTCATTTATAATTGTTCTTATGATACTTCTCAAGGTCTTTTACCTACTTTGAATTGATCTTATATAAGTAATGCATTTTTCTGTAAATAACAGATATTAATCACTTATCAGATATGTAACTTGCAAATGCTTTACTCTTTGTGGTTGGGTTTTTATAGAGAAATAGTGTTTTGATGTTCAAACATTTAAAATACTCATAGAGTTTTCTATATTCTTCCCCCCAAGTTTCACATCTAAGAAGTCACTGCCAGTTCCATGAATTCTATACTTCTCAGGTCATGTTTAGGTCTTTGACAGACCTTGAATTAATTTTTATATATGCTTTTAGTAAAGATCCAACATTTACCCTTTTACATAAGGATGTCTAGTTTTACCAGCACTATATATTGTCAAGATGACTTTTTCTTTTTAAATTAGTCTGGCCAACACTGTAAAATGTCATGTACACCAAGGATCATTTCTGAGTTCTCTCTTTTAATATGTTCCATTGATCTGTAAGTCTATCTTTAAATTATTTAAATTACTATCATTCACTTTTCTCAATGGTAACATGGTAAGACCATTTGATGTTAGAAAATGGAGTCCCTCAGCACTGTTTGTGCTTAATTTGAAGACCATGATCATGTAACAGTTTTGTGTAATTATCTAAAGGTTGTGAATATTATGATGGATTTTTCTAATTTCTGTAGACATTTGGATATTCATTATGGATGCCCTGAGGGCATAAAATGCTTTGTGTAGTATTTATATATTACCTTCAACTTTATGAATGGTGACTATTTTTATTTATCTTTAGCAATAATTTGTAGTTTTAAGTATATAACCCTCCTCCATCTTAATTAATTTAATTGCTGAATATTTTTCACCCCTTGATGCTTTGAGGTTTTAATAGTTGTATTGAGACACAATTTGCAATATCTATTCACACGCTCTGAAACTTTATGATTATAAATATACTAATACAATGAAACTACTGTATCAGTCCACATAGATTTTACATTGGTGTTCTGCAAGTATTTAAGATATATTCATCAAGTTCTAAATATAGATTGTAGAGAATGAGGTTTACAATGCTGAATTTGTTCATCTTATAACTATAATTCCTTCAACCAATGTTTTCTTTAAGACCCAAGTCTAAATTACTAACCAATCTTATATTCAGCTTTTAGAGTTTAACATTTTTAGATTACACATATAGTGAGAACATGAAGTATTTGTTCTTTCTAATTCACAGTTTAACCTTAGTTCATCCATACTGTCACAAAGTAAATGACTTCTTTTTTGAGATTAAACATTCTGTTAATTTTATCCATTGTATCCATTTTGACACAGTATTATATCTTGATTAATATGAATAATGTTATGATAAAAATTACAAGTTATCTAAACATTGATTAAACCATCCATGACTTATTTTTCATTTTAAAATTGAAATTGTTTTATTTTGTTTATTATTATCATTGTCATTATTATTGTGTGTATATTGGACTATGGGTGCATGTGTGCCATAGCTCATATGTAGAGGTCATTTGACAAATTTTGGGATTTGTTCCTCTCTTTTTCTGTGTGTTCTAAAGATTGAACTATGATTGGTAGATTTTAAGGTACATTCTTTCTATGAGATGTCTCACTCAGCTTATATCTTCAATCTTTTGTTGTTAAATTTAGGTGTATTTTAAAGCCAGTGAACTTTACAGTTAACTGTAACATTAGCGTGTTCCTTGTATGAGACAAATGCTGGTGACCATAACAACTTGTCATTCTACTCGAGCACAAAGACACAGTATTAGGTGCTTCAATTTTTTTCAAATGCCAATTTACATTCAATTTTATATTACATTTATATCTTGTTATGTCAATTTACATTCACCTCAAACATAGAATCAGATTTTTCATTTTTCCATATCTTCACTATTTTTTGGACTTTTAAAAATAATTCATAAAATATTTGAGGTATTATCATGATTGTTCTGAGTTACATTCCCCAGATAGTGATACTGAGCACTTCTTGTATTCTTCTTAATACTTTGTATGGGTATGTTGGAAAATGGTTAACTCTGTCTTTTGTCTGAGTCATATTTAGATAATTTTTGTTATCATTTGCTATTGAAATATTTGTTATTTTTATAGTTTATATGTTAACACATTAGATGTAGTTTGGAAATATTTTATTCCATTATGTATGTTATCTTTTTTATTTTTGTTTCCCCTTCATACTACCAAACCTGTGATAGGCAGCAACTTTGTATTTATTTCTAGGCATTTGATGTTGTATCTTAAAAAGTAATTGTTAAGATCACTGTTAAAATTAGTTTATTCTAGGAGTTCTCATCTAGAATTAAATCTTTAACATACTTTGGGTTAATATGATTATGGAATAGAACCAATTTCAATTTTTTTCATTTTCATATCCAGGATTTACATACCATCTTTTGATGAGTATTCTGTTCTCATCGTTTATTCATAATTCCTGTGTGAAAGGTAAATTGTCCATCTATGTGTCAATATAAGGATCTGCATTGCTTACAATTGGTCTTTCCCTGTGAGTAGGTTAATCAAGGTGGGTGATAGTTCCAGCTATTTTTAATGTCATAAATGCTCAGCTATTCAACTTTTCTTGTGATTTCATATGTTTATAGAATTTTACTTATCTAAAGAAAGCATAAAACTAGAATAAAATCATTTTCAATCTGCGCATTACTTTGGGCTGCATGAATGTGCTGAAAGTCTTTGGATCCACAAAGAGGTAACAAATATACATCTATTACTGTCATCTTCAATTTTTTCATAAGTATTTATTTTTAGTAAACAAAAATTTTGCTGCTGTGGTTAAACTTATGCCTACATATCATGAAGTTCAGTCTTTTGTTGTCTATACCTTTGGTGTTATATTCATGAAATTAATGCCCCATATAATGTAATTTTTCTTCAAAATTTATACTTACATTTATATTTTTGATCCCTTTTAAGTTAATTTTATATACTGTAATTTAAAGGTGCTACATTCATTTTCCTAAATCTTAATACCCATTTTCCCCAAAACTATTTGTTCAAATAACAGACCTTTGTTGATAAATGGTTATGATACTCTTGTCCAAACTAACTGATATATTCAATGTTTATTTCTGATTTGAGGTACTATTTTCTTAAGAGCTTTCTTAATTACCCTTTTGGGTAGTTTACTGTTAATATAAAGAAATGTAGATATTTCTTGTGTGTTTTATATATTGAACTTTGATTTGAAGACTGTAATAATTCTTTAGGCAATAACATTTTTCTGTACAATTATATCATTTGCAAATATACATTTTATTTTTTCCTTTCTTATTTATATATCTCACTCCCCATCCTCAATTCCTCTAGCTAGAACTTTCAACATTATCTTGAATCCAATTGGTAAAAAAGGGAATAACTTACTTAAAAAAAATTATTTATTTATTTATTGTGTTTGTGTTCATGCATTTGCATGTGCAAATGCCTTTACACTCATGTGATCATAAAGGGACAACTTAAAAAAGTCATTTCTACCATAGCAGTCCCAAGGATTCAGTTTAGGTCATCAGGCTTGGCAGCAATTGCCTTTTATCTACTAGCCATATTACCCGTTCCATAGGTATCATTTTCTTACTTTAGTTCAAGAAAATAATTCAGTTACTCAATATTTACTGTAAGCGTTGCACACATGTGCTCCATTAAAACATTTCAGCTCTAAATATGACATTTTTATCATAAAATTTCTTTATCTCTTAAGATAATTACTAATTATCACAATTGCTCTGTAGTACAGCTAAAAGACTCTTGTAAAATAGGGGTAGATGTGACATTAGTCCATGAAACTTTGTTTTACTGGAACACTGTTGATGACTTTGGCCTTTTCTGAATGATTAATTGGTTTAGAACTATTCTATCTTCAATTATTAAAGAGTTTGAAGGTGAATTAATTTTTTGTCTTTAATTTATACCTGCACTAGCCTGTCTTTTTATCCCTTTGACATGTAGGATAGGGTTTTTTCCTTTATAGTTCCATGAGATGTAAACTTAGATTATTTATTATTTATTGATATATATCTCAAATGGTTCTCTAGTGATTCTTTGTACAGATGAGTTATCCACTACTATAAGTGGAGAATGCTAAAGGATAATCTTTTCAGGTTTATGTTTTAAGTTTTAAGACAGATATTGTTACAAATGTTAGACCTCACCATTAATGGATTCTATTATTATATAGTGACTATATCTTCATAATTTTGTCACTCCTGTTTTCCATGTGTAATGTATTGCTAGTTTCTATTTTGTTTTTCAGTCTATATGCTCTTAAATCTAAAATGAGGTTTGTGACTGTCTTTTGTTTGGCTGGTTGTTTTGTTTTACCTCTATACTTAACCAGTGAATTTCATACTTTGATATATGCTAAGAAATGCACTGATAGAATTAATCTTTCAATCTTTAATGTGTGTTGTCTACATTGTTGTATTGAACCTATCATATACCTGAATGTCCATTTTGTTCATATATCTGAATTTTCAATGATTATTTACTGGCATGGACTAGCTGGCAAACCTTCAGTAACAGAACCTTGAGAGAGAGGATCAGGTTTTCAAAAAATAGGGGATAGATTAAAGTTTGGAATAAAGAGATTACTTTTCTCCTTCATTAGGGCCTCTGAGAATGCTTTGGATTGGCCTGGTTCTCAATAGTTTATGTACTCAAATGAATTTTCTTTCTCTGTCTCTTCTATTTAAACTCTACAATTGGGAAATTTAATGATCATGATTTCATTCCACGAACCCTCAAGGAGATCTTTTCACTTTTCTATTTTCTTGATTTCAGATGCCCTCTTTATCAAAGATCAAGTGTCCATAGGTGTGTGGGTTTATTTCTGGGTCTTCGATTCTATTCCACTGGGCAACTTCTGTCTCTGTACCAATACCACGTGATCTTCATCACAATTGCTTGATTGTACAGCTTGAGGCCAGGAATTATTATTTTCCCCGGAAGATCTTTTACTGTTAAGAACTGTTTTTGTTATCCTGGGTCTTTGTTTTTCCATATGATGTTGAGTAACTCTGTTGAGAGTTACTCTTTCCATGTCTGTGAAGAACTGTATTAGAACTTTGATGGGCATTGCATTGAACAGTAGCTTACTTTTGGTAAGATGTTTATGTTAATCCACAGGTCCATGTGCATGGGAGGAGATCTTTTCATCTTTGTTCTTTAGGGACTTGAAGTTCTTTTTAAAATTATTTTTAATTAATTTTTACACTCCATATTCTATTTGTCACCCCCCCCCCATCCATCCCCAATTTCCTGAGGCTTCCACTCTCTTAAGGTTTAAGTTCATCATCTCTGAATGAACACAGATCCGGAATTCTCCTGTATGTGTGTTGGGGACCTCATATCAGTTGGTATGTCCTGTTTGGTGGTCCAATGTTTGGGTTATCTCAGGGGTCCAGATTGAGACTGCTGGTCCTCCTACAGGATCACCCTTCTCCTCAGCTTCTGTCAGCCTTCCCTAATTCAACAACAGGGGTCAACTGCTTCTTTCCATTGGTTGGGTGCAACTATCTGCATCTGCTTCTTTCAGCTGTTTTTTTGGGTCTTTCAGAGAGCATTCATAATAGATCCCTTGTTGTGAGCACTCTATAGCCTTAGTAGTAGTGTCAGGCCTTGGGATCTCCCCGTGAGCTGGATCCCTCTTTGGGCCTGTCAATGGACCTTCTTTTCCTCAGGCTCCTCTCCATTTCCATCCTTGTAATTCTTTCAGACAGGAACGATTTTGGGTCAGATGTGTGACTGTGGGATGGAAATCCCATCCCTCACTTGATGTCCTGTCTTCCTGCTGGAGTTTATAAGTTCCCTCTATCTACTGTCAGGCATTTCATCTAAGGTCCCTCACTTTGAGTCCTGGAAGTCTTTCACCTCCCAGGTCAATGGTACGTTCTGGGGGGGGGTCCCCCAACCTCCTATTTCCTGAGGATGCCTGTTTACATTCTTTCTGCTGGCCCTTGGGGCTTCAGTCCTTTTCCCTCACCCAATACAAGATCAGGTTCCTCTCTCCCACTCCCCGTTCCCCTTCTTGTCATTCAGATCTTTCACTTGGTTAAAGTTACACCAAGATATATTATGTGTGGCTATTGTGAAGGGTTTTGTTTCCCTAATTTCTTTCTCAGCCCATCTATCATTTATATAAAGGAAGGTTACTGATTTGTTTCCGTTAATTTCATATCCAGCCACTTTGCTGAAGTTGTTTATCCGCTGTAGGAGTTCTCTGCAAATAGTAATAACTTGACTTCTTCCTTTCCAATTTATATCCCCTTGATTCTTTTGTTGTCTAACTACTCTAGCTAGAACTTTTGAGTACTATATTAAAGACAGGGAGAGAGTGGGAAGACTTGTTCCTGATTTTAGTGGGATTGTTTCAAGTTTCTCTCCATTTAATTTGATGTTGGTTGTCAGTTTGCTATTTATTGCTCTTATTATGTTTAGATATGTGCCATGAATTCCTGCTCTCTCCAAGAATTTTAATATCAAAGGCCTTTTCAGCATCTAATGAGATAATCATGTTTTTTTTCTGTTTGTGTATATGGTGGATGATGTTTATGGATTTTCATATATTGAACCATTCCTGAAGCCCTGGGATGAAGCCTACTTGATCCTGGTAAATGATGGCTTTGATATGTTTATGGATTGAATTTGCAAGAATTTTATTGTGTATTTTTGTGTCAATATTCAAAAGCAAAACTGGTCTGAAGTTTTGTTGAGTCTTTGTGTGATTTAGGTGTCAGAGTAACTGTGCCTTCGCAGAATGAATTAGGTAGTGTTCCTTCTGTTTCTATTGTGTGGGATAGTTTGAGTATTAGTATTAGCTCATTTTTTAATGTTGGTAGAATTCTGCACTAAAACCATCTGGCGCTGGGCTGTTTTTTTTGTAGTTTGTTTGGTTGGTTTTTGTTTGTTTGTTCTTGTTTTAGTTTGCCTGATCTTGATTTAACTTTAGTACATGGTATCTGTCTGGAAAGCCAACCATTTCATCTAGATTTTCCAGTTTTGTTAAGTCTCTTGTAGTAAGATCTAATGTTTTTTTCAATTTCCTCAATGTCTCGCTTTACATTTTTGATTTTGTTAAACTGAATACTGGCTCTGTTCCCTTTAGATAGTTTGGCTAAGGGTTTATCTACCTTGTTGGTGTTTTTCAAAGAACCAGCTCTTGGTTTTGTTGAGTTTTTGTATTTTGTTTGTTTCTAATAGGTTGATTTCAATCTTGAGTTTGGCTATTTATTGCCATTTACTCCCTTTGGATGTGTTTACTTCTTTTCATTTTAGAGCTTTCAAGTGTGCTATAAGTTGCTAGTATAGGATCAGTTTCTTTATGAAGGCGCTTAGTGCTATTGTCCTCAACACTGCTTTCATTGTGTCCCATTAAGTCTGGGTATGCTATGCTTTCATTTTCATTGAATTCTAGAAAGTTTTAAATTTTTTCCTGGACCAAGTTATCATTGACTAGAGCATCCAGTTTCCATGAGTATGTGGGATTTTCATTGTTTTTGTTGTTATTTCAGTCCAGCCTTAGTCTGTGGTGATCTGATAGAATGCATGGAATCACTTCAGTGTTCTTGGATTCTTTAAGGCTTTTTGTGTGTGATTATTTGGCCAATTTTGGAGAAGGTTCATGAGGTGCTGAGAGGATATATTCTTTTGTTTTGAGATAAAATGTTCTATAGATCTGTTAAATCCATTTGGTCCAAGTGTTCTTTTCAAGGTCAAGGTTTCCAGTTTTAATTGAAAAATCTTGTTTTGAGCCAGTCTTACAATTTTCCTTTCACTGTACTCTTCACCTCCAGAATTTGGCTTTGCTTTCTATAGCTTTATTGAAACTCATTTGTTCATGTATTGTTTTTCAGATTGTACTCTCCCAGTTCTCTTTTAGTTGGCTATTCTTAACTCATTTTAAATTGTCACTAAGTTAATGTGCCTGGTTTTTTGGAGTCGGTTACTGGAACATGACTTGTATTTCTTTGATAATGGCCTTGTTCTTTTATATACAAAGATATATATGTAGGTGCATGTTTGTGCATATTCATGTGTTCTAAGTCAGAGGACAGCCTCCACTTTCTTAACTAGAAATGCTATCCACCTCCATTGAGATAGTCTCGACTTGACCAAATAGGCCAGACTGCCAAATTACTAAACTCTTTGGATTCTCTTCCTTCCATTCCATCACTGTGACTGCAAACATCCAATATACATGACATTTTCACATGAGTTCCAGGGCTCACCCTCAGATCCTCATGCTTTAAAAGCATTTTGCCAAATGCTTTACCAAATGGATATCTTCCCGGCTCTCTTTGGGTTTTTAGTATTTCTCATTATATTGGGACAGTGTTCCTTAATTTTGGTATACATCCATTGTATTTACAATCTGGTATGAATGAGCTAAGACCTATTTAAGTGCAAGAATCAAGAATTGGTTGGATGCAGTGGTTCCTATTGTAGTAAGGGCAAAACAATATAGTTTTTCAGATTTATCATCTATGAAATCAAGAATAATTACGAGGTAGCCTGGCCATCAAAGCTGTGGATAACATACTGCTGCCTCAAATGAAATTATGTCAATGGTACTCTTAAATATCAATTTTGATGTATAGAAATGAAACTTGTGTACTGATATTCTTTTGCACTACTGAATTTACCATATACAATCTTATGAGGAATCTTGTTTATTACTTCCTTTCCAATTTACATGTGTTACATGTGTCCAGCTAATCCATTTGATCCAGTTAAACCATTCACCATTATGTTGAATAGAGGTGGCAACAGTTTAACATGTTTTTTTTTTCTTAATATCAAACTACAAATGCAAAATGACTTAGTTCTTTAGTGCAAGGTTTGGAATTTTTTTAGGTCTGTATTATGTGAAGATATTTTCTATTTTCTACTTTTACATTGATGTCTGCGATCCATTCTCAACTTATTTTTTATTTATTGGGTATAAAGTCTGTATCTAGATTCTTACATTTTCCATGTGGCTATCATTATTTTATCACCATTTGTTGAAAAAAAAAAGAACATTTTTCTCCATTCTTATTTTTGTTCCTTTACTACAGATTAGTTGAGTGAACTTAGATTGTATTTTAACATGCTATTTTCTTTTCCTTTCATCTTTACTTACCTATTCTTTTACAAGTAATATAGTTTCTGGATCCCCAAAGCTTTACAGCAATGCATTAAAATAGGTTAATTTTAAATTATCCTTTAATATTATGTTTCATATTCTATCCTTTTCCTCCACAGTAGCCTTAGAGTCCATTTTCCAATACTGATAAAACATTTGTGTTTGCTTAAGGTTGCATTTAATGTGGGGATCAGCATGGGTTATTGGACATCTGGCAATATTGAATTTTTCAATATGTTAAATATTGAAAATATATTGTACATATTTTTATCTGTTTATTTTGGTGATGCCAAAGCAATAATGTACTTTGTTTCAAATTCCACTCGTTAACTTGGGGCATATAGGAAAGTAACTGATTATTGTATATTTTGAGTCATGTAACCTTGCTGTGGTCCCTTAATAGTTGCAGAATTTGTATATGTGTCCTTTCATATTATCTACATAGATAATGCCACTTAAAACAAAACTTTGCTCCTTTTAAACAAAATATATATTCCCTTTATTTTGGTCCATTACTTAGGAGTTTTCCACAAGATTTTGAAAAATGAGTGGGCACCATCCTTACCTCCCCTTTTTTTCCTGTCAATTATGTTTGGTATATACTTTTGGTAAATGGTATTTACAAAGTTAATGACGTCCTTATAGTGTTTACTGATTTTTTTTTCTTTTGGATAGGGAATTTTGTCAGATGCACTTTTGTGTCTAGTGATATAATCATGTAACTTCCTTTTGCTTCTTGTGATCACTCACCTGAGTTTTTAATATTCCAGATGTTTTGTGTGTGTGCCTTTTTTGCTTTGTATTATGAGTTCATAAAGAATGTTGTCAGGTTTCTGTATGTAGTGAAATTACATACATGTAATTTCTTTTCTGGTTCTTGTCTCTTCTGATCACTTACCAGTTTTTAATGTTCCAGGGGTTTGTGTGGTCTTTTTGTTTCTGTTTTGTATTATGGGATGATAAAGAATGTTGTCAGATTTCTGTGTCTAGTGAAGTAATCATGTAACTTCGTTATTTCTTCTTGGGTCTTGTGATCACTTATATAAGCTTTTAATATTCCAATGTTCTTGGGGTTTTTGAGATGAGTTGATAAAAATTTTTGTTGGATGCATGCTTGTGTCCAGTAATAATTATGTAACTTTTTTTTTCTTCTTGTGATTACTTACCTGAGTTTTTTAATGTTCCAGAGTTTTGTGTTTGTTTTGTTCCTATATTGTGAGTTTATAATGTCAGGTTTCTGTGTCTAGTGAAATAATCGTGTAACTTCATTTTGCCTATCTGTGTCTTGTGATCACCTTTTTAAGTTTCCAGAGGGTTTCTGTGTTTTGCTTGTTTTTAAAAAGATTTATTTTATGTATATCAGCATACTGTTGTTCTCTTCAGACACGTCAGGAGAGAGTCAGATTATAGATGGATATATAACTACTATGTGGTTGCTGGAAATTGAACTCAGGACCTCTAGAAGAGCAGTCAGTGCTCTTAACCACTGAACCATCTTTCTAGCCCTTGCTTCTGTTTTGTATTATGAGTTGGTAAATGTCAGATTTCTGTGTCTAGTGAAATAATCATGTAACTTTTTGTTTTTTATGTTCCAGAGTTGTTGGGTTTTATTTTCCCCCCTTTTTAAATCCATGAGTTGGTAAAAAATCATCAGATGCATGCATGTGTCCAAAGATATAATCATGTAACTTCTTTAAGCTTCTTGTGGTCACTTACATGAGATTTTTTAATATTCCAAAGGATTTGTGTTTGTTTTGTATTATGAGATGGTAAACAATGTTGTCATGTTTCTGTGTCTAGTGAAATAATCATGTAACTTCTTGTTGTTTTGTGTGTGTGTCTTTTGATTACTTACCATGGTTTTTAATGTTTCAGAGGGTTTTTGTGTTTGCTTTGTTTCTGTTTTTTATGTTGAGTTGATAAGGAATGTGAGGTTTCTGTGTCTACTGAAATAATCATGTAACTTCCTGTGGGGTGTGTGTGTGTGTGTGTGTGTGTGTGTGTGTGTGTGTGTGTGCGTCTTGTGATCACTTACCTAAGTTTTTAATGTTTCTGAGTTGTTGGGTTTTTCTTGTCTTCCATCTTGAGTTGATGAGGAATTTTGTCAGATGCATTTTTGTGTCAGTGAAATCATGTAATTTCTTTTTTGCTTGTGTCTTGTGATCATGTACCTGAGTTTTTAATGGTCCAGAGTTGTTAGGTTTTTCTTTTCTTTCCTTTATCTTGAGTTGATAGGGAATTTTGTAGATGCATTTTTGTGTCCAGTGATATAATCTTGTAACTTCTTTTTGCTTCTTGTCATCTTTACCTGAGCTTTTGATGCTCCAGATGTCTTATGTATGCTTTTTTTTTCTGTTTTGTATTATGAGTTGGTAAAGAATGTTGTCAGGTTTTTGTGTGTAGTGAAATATTCATGTAATATCTTTTTTGCTTCATGTGTCTTGTGATCAGCTACCTAAGTTTTTAATATTCTAGAGGGTTTTGTGTGTGCTTATTTTTTGTTTGGTATTATTGGTAAAGAATGTTGTCAGATTTCTGTAACTTATTTCTTGCTTCTTGTTTCTTATGATCACTTACCTGAGTTTTTAATGATCCCCAGTTGTTTGGTTTTCTTTTCTTTTTCTTTATTTTAAATCACAAGTTAATAAAGAATTTTCTCAGATGCACTTTTGTGTCCAGTGATATTTTTACTTCTTGTGATCACTTACTTGAGTATTTAATGTTCCAGAAGTTTTCCTGTTTGTTTTGTTTTAATCATGAGTTAGTAAATAATGTTGTCAGACCTTTTTTTTTTTCCCCTTGGGTCTTGTGAACCCTATCCTGAGTTTTTAATGTGTAGAGTTGTTGTTGGTTGTTGTTACTTTTATTATGAGTTGGTAATTGTATCCAGTGAATAAGTATGTAACTTCTTTTGGCTTATTACTTACCTGAGATTTTAATGCTCTTTGTTTTGATCATGAGTTGGTAAAGAATGTTGTCAAATTTTTTGTCTAGTTATATAATCATGTAACATCTTTTTGCTTCTTGTGTTTACTTACCTGAGGTTTTAATAATCTAGAGGGCTTTTTTAAAATTGATATAAAATTTTTCCAGATGCATTTCAATAATATAATCATGTAACTTCTTTTTGCTTCTTGTGATTACTTACCTGACTTTTTAATGTTCCAAACGGCTTTTTAAACATCATGAGTTAGTAAAGAATTTTGCTAGATGAATTATTGTATCCAGAAATATAATCATGTCATGTAACATTTTTTTTCTTCTTGTGATTACTTACCTGATTTGGTAATGTTCCAAGGGTCCTTTTTTTAATCATGTGTTAGTAAAGAATTTTGTCAGATTCATATGTATCCAGTGATATAATCATAAAAGTTCTTTTTACTTCTTATGATTACGTACCTGAGGCTAAATGTTCCAAAGTTGTTGTTTTTACCATGGGTTGGTCAAGATTTTTGTCGGATGTATATTTCTGTCTGGTGACATAATCCTGTGACTTATTTTATGCTTGTGATAACTTACCTTAGTTTTTAATGTCCCATAGCACTGAGCAGTTGTGGTATTTTTGGATTTGGCATATTAATGTTGCGTAGTGTATTGTTTTACACATACAGCATGAGTTACTGGTATTTAGCTTGTTTGGAATGTGTTGTTTGCTACAGAAATAAGGGCAACATTGGTCTCAACAAATGAGTTAAGCAATATTTCCTACCTTCTAAAAGACACTGTAGAACCTTTAGTATACATTCTTCCATTAAATAGTTGAGATTTGTCAGAATTTATCAGTAAATCCATCCAAGCATGGTGCTTTCTGTTTAGGTTGCCTATTATCTTCTTATACATAGCCTCAGTGTACCATTTTTCCTCATATGCCTGTTAAGTCTGGAAAAGAAAGTCTATCAGGAAAACAAGTTTATCATCCTGCCCATAAATCCTACCTTTGTGAAAACTAAGAGGTCCCTGTATATTAACCTCTTACAAAAGACATTTCCATGTGATTACCATCTTTTTTGTTTCAGTGAACATTGACAACTTTAGAATCTTTTAGACCCTCAAGAAATAAGATGTTTAAACTAAAATGTTTCATTTTTAAAGCTTTTTCATTTGAGAATATGGCAAAAAGATACCTACCCCCCTCACTGCACATTCTTAGATAGTTTTGAAGTTCTCATCAATGTACTCAAATTGATGATCTAACATAATCTTACCATTGCTTGTTCTTCATTGTCTTTTTATCCTTCACAATAGAGCTCATTTTGCATTGGCCAGTTTTGTAGATTTTACTAAACTGACTCAGGCATGGGATGATGTTCTTTGGAAGCCTGGCTTTCTTTCATCAACATTGTGCTTCTAGAGATTGGATTTAAGATGTGGGTCTTTAACATCTATGCTAAATGGAGGTGTTTCTCCTGCAAAACTGATGCATATTGGTAAAGTTGCCATTCATTAACTTCATATTGTTTGGGTGTTTTTCAAATCAGAAAGCAAAATTCAGTCATACACATATTTTTTTCAATTTATGAGGATAGAATTTTAAGTTTTGTTCATGTTAGACAAGTACCCTATTGTCGTGAGGCTACATTCCCAGCCCTTTTAAGTTTTGGGAAGCTCCTTATATATTTTTTAAATGT